>NC_134710.1:399430531-399769281 GCF_043290135.1 Rhipicephalus microplus | reverse complement strand
CAGAAACAGCATGTTTTCTAATCATATCCAGCTTTATTCCACCTTCTAATTCTTGGTAACCGTAAAATCTCTCTAATAAGGGCCCTAGTCTACAGCCCCGTCTCTGTCAGTTATATCTAGACTAAGGAGACGCTTCTGTTCCACCTGTGGTGGGGCCTTCAAACGTGTCTATTCATTTCTGATTTAAATGACCAATCTCATCTGTGAGTATCCCCGCTTCAGCGCGTCTACACAACATAACTTTCAAGAGTGTTAGATGAACTTGACGATCGCCCATTGTCAAAGGAAAGAATCATGGGACGCCGGTTGAGTCCGTTCTCGGCACAGAAGGCTTTAAAAACGTTACTGTATTTCTTGCGAACAACTTTCTTACAGGTCGACTTTAGCAATGTCGTATTCACCTTTTTTCCCTCCTCTTTCGTTACACTCATGTTCTCTTTTTTACATCTCTTTCCTATATCCTCACTCCCCTTACACCGTTCCCCACCACAAAGTAGCCAGCAGATCTGAGAACTGGCTATAACCTCTCTGTCTTTTCATCCACTTCTTCCTCATCTAAATCACAAACTGTTATTATCGAATGAGCCCTTATGCGCGCCATCTCAAAATCATGGCCATTTCTCCTATTTGGAGTCCCGGCGTGGCGATAGCTGCTTGGAGACGTGCACGTGTTACTGCGCCCTGGTAAATACGGTAAATGCGCATCGACGACAGGTCGCATAGCCAGCCCGCGGCTAGGAACTTCGTGGGCGTGGGTTGGCGCGCCCCCGAGTCCGCGTCATAAATATTCTCTGATCAACGTCGATGGAGTGCGCGGGCCACTTCACTAATGGAAGGTCGCGACCTCTTCACGAGTGCTGTATATAGTAAGGGCGAGGCCCATGCGAGCTCTGTAACTGATACAGTACCTGCGCAACAGACTGCGCTAGAGACACCGAGGAAAAACAAAACAAAAACAGTAGGGTGCGGTGGAGAGATCCAACACAGGCTTACACGAAGTGTCTTATTTAGGTTAGCCTCTTTAATGTAGCCAGAAGACCTTCCCCTTATCCAGAAGCTTCTCTGGCGTTTTGCGTATTACCGTGTTGCATGAGCACGGCCAAAGCCGGCGGCATAATCTTCCTATATATACGTTGAACTGCATTTGTAGTAAGAGAGGCCTTCAACTGTAGTACTTCTGTGTCACGTGGGTCTTCTCATAAAAAAATAAAAATCCACGAGCCTTGGTCTTACCGATAAAATTAGGGCAAGACAAGAATGGCGCCTTTGTGCCTGACATATACTGCGCTCCTTCTTTTTTTCATTGTTTGTTTCTATCACGTTGCGCAAGGCTTCGTCAAAACCGAATCGTTGCTGCATATCCAGGAATTGTACTGTCATTCTCGTGTTTAGCAGAACAGCTCATTGGTTGCTACCGACAACAAAACCGTTCTCGCGTTTGAATCCCACGCCAAAATAAAATGTGTAAACGTGCAATGATTGTTCATCCTGAATACTTCGATAAAATATAGTATTTCCGCACCCAATCGTCTGATCCCGGAAAAGACTGTGATTTAAGGAGTATCATTTATTTGTAAACAACATACCGCGTACGATAGGCATGTGATAAAAATGATTGCGCAGAGCTCCGGAAATATTGGCCATCTGTTGTCCTTTAACATCCACGTAAATATAAGTACACAGGCATCTAGCGTTTCGCTTCCATCGATTGGAGGGCCATCATGGTCGCGATTCGATACCGCGACCTCCGGGTCAACAGTTGCACACTCTATCACCACCAGACTACCGTGTTAGGTCAAGTACGGCTGTGACAGGTGCACCTTAGAAGGCTTTGCATGTGTAAACTCACATTTCTTAACTTTCGTGGTTGCCGGGTTTCTTTCTTTTATTCCTTCTTGATTTTGCCTCCTCCCTAGCACACCGGATAGTGAGGAGGCATACTGTAGAAAGGACTTGTGTGTCAACGATTACCGCTCGATGTCAACGCCTTGCACCCTTAGTCCAGCAGAATGCAATAGGACACTGTTTTATTTATATACTCTTATATCCATGCACCCGTGAAGACGGTCTAGTGGCTGTGGAGCTCGACTTCTAATCCCAAGGTCGTCCAATTCAGTCCGGGCCACGGCGGCCGTATCTAAATAGAGATGATATACTTGAGGCCCGTGTACTTATATTCAAGTGCACGTAAAAGAACTCATGTTAATAAATAAATTCTGGAGCCATTCATTACGGCGCACCTCATATTAATGCCGTGGTATTAGAAAGTAAAAGTCTAATAATTATTATATTAGGTACATCTAGTTTGGTTTAACTCTGAGGTGGAAGATGTCACCGCCAGCGTAATTGCTTTCGTATACTCTTCCAAGGTAACTTGTTGTTTCGCAAGCAGTAATGCGTTTACAGACAAGCCGAAATTGCCAGTGCATGTATGCATTTGTTGCGGGAGCCAATTAAAAACACCAAAGTATTTGCTGTCAGCTTTCATTCCATAAATATTTCGGTGAACGAGATGAATCATCCTTAAAACGACTGACAATAGCCTATAGAACATGAAACGGGAGGACTCCACTAACAGTTCATCGCGTTGACTGAAACTAATTCCGGCTTTCCATGAGAGGTAGATATATATATATATATATATATATATATATATATATATATATATAAGGAACGAAGTGTATACCCAAGGGCTCGTTTTTCCCTGTTTTTACACAATAATAATGAGATCTAACAGACAATAATGCCAAGGAAAGTATAGGGGAACATATAAGACCAAATTGTAATGTAAATATGAAGAAAAGTGGGCGAAAAGATAACTTGCCGTGGGCAGGATCCCAACCTGCGACCTTCGAATGACGCGTTCGATGCTCTAACACTGAGCTACCACGACAGCTATCCCCCCAACCACTTAATAGGGTTTTATATGTGATTTAAACGTGGGAGTGTCAGTCAGCGCCACCAGTAGCCATGGCAGCGAGTGTGGCACACTCTGTCTGAGCCTGTTTGGCGTCACGTAGCACGTGAACTTGTTGCGAGTGGGCAGCTGAGCAATTGTCCCTCGTATACAACCTAAAGGAATTAAGTCTGCCAGTACGAGACCGTCGTTAATGAATAAGGGAAGAAGTGTATACCTAAGGGCTCGTTTTTCCGTGTTTTTACACAATATTATAGAGATCTAACAGACAATAATGCCAATGAAAGCATAGGGGAAGATATAAGACCAAATTGTAATGTAAATATGAAGAAAAGTGGGTGAAAAGATAACTTGCCGTGGGCAGTATCCAAACCTGGGACCTTCGAATGACGCGTTCGATGCTCTACCACTGAGCTATCACGACAGCTATCCCCCCAGCCACTTAATAGGGTTTTATATGTGAATTAAACGTGGGAGTGTCTGTCAGCGCCACCAGTAGCTATGGCGGCGAGTGTGGCACACTCTGTCTGAGCCTGTTTGGCGTCACGTATATGAACTTGTTACGAGTGGGCAGCTGACGAATTGTCCCTCGTATACAACCTAAAAGCATTAAGTCTGCCAGTACGAGACCCTCGTTAATGAATAAGGAAAGAAGTGTATACCTAAGGGCTCGTTTTTCTGTGTTTTTACACAATATTATGGAGATCTAACAGACAATAATGCCAAGGAAAGTATAGGGGAAGATATAAGACCAAATTGTAATGTAAATATGAAGAAAAGTGGGTGAAAAGATAACTTGCCGTCGGCAGAGTCCGAACCTGGGACCTTCGAATGACGCGTTCGATGCTCTACCACTGAGCTACCAGGACAGCTATCCCCCCAGCCACTTAATAGGGTTTTATATGTGAAATAAACGTGGGAGTGTCAGTCAGCGCCACCAGTAGCCATGGCGGCGAGTGTGGCACACTCTGCCTGAGCCTGTTTGGCGTCACGTAGCCCATGAACTTGTTACGAGTGGGCAGCTGACGAATTGTCCCTCGTATACAACCTGAAGGCATTAAGTCTGCCAGTACGAGACCTTCGTTAATGAAATAAGGGAAAGAAGTGTATACCTATTTTTCCGTGTTTTAACACAATAAGAATGAGATCTATCAGACAGTAATGCCAAGGAATGTACAGGAGAAGTTAATAGAACCAATGGAATGTAACTAAGAAGAAAGAAAAGTGGATGAAAAAATAACCAGCTGTGAGCAGGAATCGAACCTACGACCTTCGAATAACGCGTTCGATGCTCTAGCCACTGAGCTACCACAGCGGCCTTCCCTCCATCCACTTTTTTGGGTTTATATGTGAATTTAGAAGTAGGAGTGACAGTCAGCACCATCTAACTCAGTGCCTTGAAAAAGACGGGGTTCCCGTCGAAACGTCGGCACAATAAACAGGTGTTATGTGAAAGCGCATCTACTTTCAAATTTATAACCTTGCGGCAACCGAAGTTATTCTTCTGTATATATATATATATATATATATGAACCACGGGCCTACAGCATTTTCGCCTCCATCGAAAATGCAGCCGCCGCAGCCGGAATTCGCTCCCGGTACCTGTGGGTCAGCAGCCGAGTGCCTTAATTAGCGCTTCGCTCTCATTTTATGCCTATACTTTTTCACTTTCACCACCCAATTTAACCCTTTGTCGCCCTCCACTTTGATTCCCTTCCCTTGGTATCCATTCCTTTGCTCTAAAGGTCAGTCTGCGCCAGCGGCTCGGTGGTACACAATGCTTCGTTCGCTGTTCAATCCCGCGGCTTCACTCGCACACTTCAAGTTTTTATTGCCGTTCTGATAAAGGGCTCTCGACCCAGTTTTTGCAACGATCTGTGGCTACGCAAAGCGAAGCTTCAAGTCAGAGACGGATGAGTCGTCGGTGTTGCAGCGCTGTAAAGTTGCCGGCTGCTCACCATGCAGCCTCAAAAGTATTCTATGGCCTCCTACAGGTAGATGGTCGGGTTGTTCTTTATAATCATCCTCATAGGCCCGAAATGCATCCGTGTAGCCACATTGAGTTCTTAACCTCACTGATTTGTATCTCTAACAACGAAACGAAAAGTGCTACGGCATGTGCATGAAATCAGTTGGGTTGGAGTCTTCGACAATTCGTGGCCTTACTCATTCACGTCGCGATATACACGGAAGAAAATATTGTTTTACCAGCCCGAGGGGGCAGCGCCCATATTTTTACGTGATGTCATATGTAGAGAAATGGACATGGGCCGGGAATGTAGCGCGTAGACAGGACCACCGCTGGTCATTAAGGGTAACAAATTGGATTCTCAGAGAAGGGAAACGGGTTAGGGGGAGACAGAAGATTAGGTCGGCAGATGAGATTAAGAAATTTGCTGGTATAAATTGGCAGCAGCAAGCACAGGACCGGGTTAACTGGCGGAACATGGGGGAGGACCTTGTCCTGCAGAGGATGTAGTCAGGCTGATGATGATGATGATGATGATGATGATGATGATGATGATGATGATGATGATATATAGAGAAAATACATATGCATAGCTGCTGTTTCAGCTACGCTGCAGGGACGCGTTACACTATATATATGCACTGGTGTTCTGTTAACGAATACCGGGCCAAGAACATTTTCCTCACTTTGTAATCGGCGTACGGCGTCGTTAGCAAACGTGCGCTAACAAGCACTCTTTTAACATCCTGACGACGGGCGTTGCTTGTAGCAGAAACACGAAACTCTTACACCATGCAGTTCGACGTTATGACCGCTACAGAGAGTGCAAAGCGATTGCTACCACGCTGAAGAGTCTACACTACCTCTGCTCATGTTTTTCTTCTTTTTGCCATGCGTTCACAAAGTGCTGAGTCGCTGTCTTGGGGCGTCTGTAAAGAAAATTCAGCAACGTGCACTACCAAAGGAAAGTATATGCATCTTTTTCATGTGAAGGGATAGGTGGTCGATACTCAATTTGCGAGAACCTGCAACTACGAGCAAAGGGGAGACTGACGGCAAAAGAAAAAAAGTGAGTTAAATATGGCGTAGACAGGTGGTTATTGCAGGTTTCTCTTGCTTCCTTAGCAGGAACACGCTCTGCTAAAGGAGAAGCATATGAGCAGCGAGTGTGGACTGCGCGATATACAACAAATTTACATTGGACAGGACCGAATCAGCCATCCTTTGCATTTTTGTTTTCTCCGCCTCCTTCCATCGCTTTTCTGATCAATCTTCTTATTCACCGCTCCCTCTGCTTGAAACGCCACAGCTTGAAAACTGCTGAGCCTGTGTGTTTAACTACATTCGTATTACCCGGAAATATGATGCCTTTTGCCGTTTTCTCTGCACCTATTATAAAACTGGATGCACGTGCCCCGATGCTCTCAAAAATCATATTTTCGAAGCTTCCGATTATTTCCTAACTAGCTAACAAATCAGCCAACGTATAGTTCTGAAACTCGGTGTTTTATAACGCTCAATTATGGCACATTGTTATACGGATTGGTTATTTCTGTGTGCAATCACTTACTTGAAACTTCGAACGGTGCAAAAGTTGAGATACCATTGTTCTGAAATGTAGAGACATACAACCTCTGTGTCTTTATTACCCCACTTCGAAGAAGAACTCGTAACTATTTACTCTTATGAACCTCTATGCCACGAACTGTTGGCCACCGCTAAACAAGCGCTGCCAGTCTACGCTGCGCGCGCCTTCTATCTTATCTCCCTCTTCCCCTTCCCTTACCTTTCGTTCTTATAAAAACTCAAGCCGGACAATAAACGCTCGCTTTTTGCCCTGGCCACTCTGTTTGTGCATTTCGGGGCGCGGCCCAGCCGCGGGGCCGGTTATAACAGTGGCGACGAGTATTTCAACAAAGAACGAGACCCAGCTGCTTCCTGAAGGCGGGCAAGCAGCCACCCCATCGACAGGCATGAGTCACCGCCTCCCGGAATTCAACGACGACACAGATAAGTGGCAAGCGTACCTCGTGAAGGTTGAGGCATATTTTGAAGCAAACGAAGTCACTGACGATGCCAGGAAAAGAGCCCTGTTGGTAGCCGCACTTGGGTCGCGAACGATTGATGTGCTATGCGGTAGAGTGGCACCGCAGAAGCCAAACGCACTCGGCTACCATGCGGTAGTGAAAGTACTAAGCGAGTATTATGACCCACGACCAAATGAAATTTCAGAAAGCTTCAAGTTTTTCCACCGAAAGCAGCAGCATGGAGAATCTGTTCACCCATTCATTGTGGAAATACGGCGCCTAGCGCATAACTGCAACTTCTCGTCCATGCTGGATAGGATGTTAAGGGACCGTATCGTGTGCGGGGTACGTTCAAGAAATTTGCAAAAGCAGCTGCTCGCGAAACCTGAGTTGACGTTACAAGAAGCAGAGGCACTTGCGTTGGCGGCAGAAAGTGCAGAGTTAGATGCGGAGAACATAAATCGAGAAACGCCCCCGGTAACAGTGTCGGCAATGAAGGAGCAACGCTGGGTGCCGCGAGGCCAGAAGAAAAACGAAGACGGAAAGCCATGCGAGTGCTGCGGAAAGCGTAATCATAAGCGCGCGACCTGTTCAATGCGTGGGAGGCACTGTTACAAATGTGGAAAACAAGGGCACTTGGCACGCATGTGCCAAAGGATCGACAACGCGTTGAATGTAACAGCCCAAGCCAACGACAGTGATAGCAGCACGTCGCAACTTAGTACAGGGTAGCAAACAGAAATCTCATACGTAGATCGCCCTTTGCCTTCCCAACCATCTCTATCTGCATTAACGAGCTACCAAATTTTTCATGTGTCTTGTGCAGAAATTTCGCACCCGACGTCTCCGTGGTCATTTGTACATTGCCAGCATGCGCGCCCAATACAACGTCAGAACGACATGCGCGACCAATCTGACATATCTGTTTCTGCCTCGGCTCCTCTATAGCTATCGTTATTTCACTAGGACGGTGCAACCATACAGTGGCGCCCCTCGAGCTGACGTCACTATGGGGCACGTGCAGCCATGCAGCTCTGCCTCGTGGAGGTGTTTTCCACAGACAGTAAACTCCAGCTCATGCACCTTACAAACAGCGTTAAATCCCATTATAGACTAAACAAGATTACGCGAGATCAAGAGTTTCTTTCAGTCAGATTGAATGCGATTATAATAGATTGAGCCCTCACGGGGCTAACAGAGCTCGTTTTCCCTTCGCGGAGAATAAGGAACGGAACTTCGTTCTGGTAATTAGATCTCAAGAGACCGAAATGTAGATTCAGGGGGAAAAAAGGCAAGATTACGCTCTCTCGGATCACAAGTGATCGCAGCGAGCACCAATCAGTGCAGCGGCAAACGAAAATAATAGGCAGACGATCAGTCATGCACACATGCGCGGGAATTGTTGAAGAAAGCAGGCACTCGCGAAGTTTCAATTACTGGGACGTAGCTCCCAGTGCATTGCCGTTTTTACCATATCATGGCATACGAGACACCCATTACGAAACTCCCTCCTGTCCCACTAAGTCCGATATCTTGCAGTTACCTCTCTTCTTTCTTTCTTTTAAAGTATGAGGTACGGGAGTGATCATATGCTTACGGCACCAATATTACAGTTTGTTTCAAGGGCCGTTGTGTTTAGGGGGAAAAAACGCGCTGTAAAACGTCCGCGCACTGTATGGCGCGGTTTCCCGAAACCAAGTACTTGAGGTTAAAAAAAAAGCATGTGTCAAGAGCAAAACAAAAATAAAGAGAGCGAAATACCGCTATTAGATTATAAAACCGCTGCATCTGCCGTGCTCCAGCCGTCTCACATACGAGCATTAGGCCACTTGAGGCGCTTCAGTCTACGCTGTAGCTTTCGCTATGGATTAGGGCGATTTTGAATAAACCAAGGAGGAGAGGCCTGGAAGCAAGGACAGAGCGTGGCTTCGGCAGTTACCGAGCGGAAGAACATGAGAGCCGCAGTTTTAGGAATTGAGAGCGAGCCTCACTCGGCAGACATTACGAAACACAGGAGCTTTCCGCCGAAACCGCGCGCTATAAAAATCGCATAGCTGCAATCAACGTCGCTGGTCGATCCACACATTGTCTGCGCCATTGCTCTAAATATCGTCTCGCAAAGATGATGCAGATACACTCGCCCTCTATGGCGGGAACTACCGATCCGACAGGCCTTGCGTGGCCATGGCCGGTTCCAGCCTAAACATAGCCCTGCCAATAGCAAATAATCTTCCACGCAAAAACAAACAAAAGAAAGAAAGAAAGAAAGAAAGAAAGAAAGAAAGAAAGAAAGAAAGAAAGAAAGAAAGATAGATAGATAGATAGATAGATAGATAGATAGATAGATAGATAGATAGATAGATAGATAGATAGATAGATAGATAGATAGATAGATAGATAAATAGATAGATAGATAGATAGATAGATAGATAGATAGATAGATAGATAGATAGATAGATAGATAGATAGATAGATAGATAGATAGATAGATAGATAGATAGATAGATAGATAGATAGATAGATAGAAAAAAAGAAAGAAAGAAGGAAAGAATATGCTGCCGATTTAACGACGCTGGCTTACTTTTTAGCGTCAAAAACAGCATATACATTGGAATCTCGCCACACAGATGCACTTTTGTGCCGTTCGCATCAGGTGGAAAACATGTGCTTCATGACAAATGTGATGAAATAGGCTGTGAGCCCTTAAATCGTCTAAAATATGTTTTTAAAGAAGCACTTTTATTTTCAAACTAGTCTAGTATATACATCAATAGAGAGAAGATACTCGCTTTTCGATCGTAAACTGGCTGATATGACTTTAATACGGCGGTGTCGAATAGGAGTGGGTGGGCTGAGAAGCTGACCTTAGCGCTGTCTTCAATTATCCTGCATTTGCACAAAGAACAAAATTAACCTTGCGGGCAAAATGCACAATATGATTAAGCGGGAAAAATAACGCGTTAAGAAGAGAGCGTGTGTTTTTATGTGGTGAGCGGTGGAGGGGCTTTGTGCAGTATTCAGCTCCATCGCTCGGTTTAAACTTCAAGAGACCACTGCGTTGTGTATACACCTCTACATACGTCAGTCGGCGCTAGTACTGCGGTAAATGGTAAATAAATAGCTAAAACTAACAAACACAACGCCTCTCATAAAATGTCTTTTTCTTTCACTTTGCTACAACCTCCAGTTCCTTTATTGCTCCAACGACTGAGACAACGTAAATAAAATTTCGCTCAGTTTGCAGTGTGGTGGAGTTATCTCGCGGAGCTGAAATATCACGAGCTAAGGAAAGGACACAAGCAAAAAAAAAAGTACTGACCACAGCCAATGCCTGAAGTACAAATGGTAGGAGATTAGGGCTAGACAAATGTGGCATGTACTCTCTAGCAGGACGCTGTCCACTCTCGGTGAATTTTCTCATACGCTACCCGGAACTCAACCACCGCGCTCGACAGCACCGATCGGTGGTGTGCCACCCGCCTTCTCCACGCCTCCACCCAACTCAACCATAGAGCTACACATACACACAACGCGCGTGGTCCAACCGCTGGCTATAGCTGCTGGAGATTTGGGTCACTGCTGGCTGGGCGCTTGTTCTAACATCGCGCCGCTCTTTCCCAACAAGCCATATGTCATTTCAGATGGTGCGTCGTGCAAGAACACAGCTGCCATCGTGTGTGAAGAAAACGACGACCACCCCGTTGCATCCCCTCCCCTGCTTTTTCGTAAGCCTATGCTCGCTTTTCCAGGGGTACGCGACAGCCGAGCACGTTTACAAGTGCACGCACACGCATCACTGTCAGCAACGCCACCAAAACTGCGCAACAGGGATAGCTTAATCTATGGGCCACAAGGAAAATCGCATCGCCTCTCCATTCCCTCGCACAGTGCGGTACCAAGTGAAGGCTGCTTCTCTCGTGGTTGTGCCGCAGATTTCAGGGAAGCACCAAGTTTGGAGGGAAGAAGTGTGAAGTTTATTATATAAGCCGAACAGCATATAAAAATTGAGAGAGTGAAGGAGGAAGGGGGAGGAGGAGAATTTTATAGAATGGCTTTTGCGAGAACGCGCGGATTCACGCCAGCTCCTCTAAACTTGCGTGCCCCTTATAAAAGACTCCCTTTGGAACGATGCTTGAGAAAATAAACCACGAGCGAATTTTATGAATAGAGTTTCAAAACGGTAGAGACTCGCGCGGACCACCGCAGTGAAGCGGCACGCACTGTATGTCCTCCAACCCTCATTTGCCTCAAATTGCAGCCTTCCCAACTGTCTCGGGGAAATCTAGACGAGCGTACACATCTTCATAGCGCGACATGACCTTTAATCACGCCGTATCTCTGTGTGCCGCGCTCCCGAATATAATATCTGCCTAAAAAATGAAGTAAGAAATAGGAGCTACGAGCAAAGTTTTTAAAACAAAAGGCAGACTGCAGTTCATGCATCCTTGGACCAGAAAGGGCGCACTGGTGATCACTGCTCGCCGTACACTTCAAGGCTTGTTCATGTGGCCGCCTGTTAGGAGCATTTACACAAGCCACATTACAAACAATTTAGTCCATGGCAGTAGTGCGCATACAATATGCAGTATCCAAATCCACGCCCAGGCGACAGTTTTCAAAGGCTACAAATCTGCTGCTCAATAAATGCACAAGGTGTGATTTGACCATCGGAGACGCACCACAGACGTATTTATGAAATCTGTGAAGAGTAAATACGTTGCTTGCGTGTTAGTGATGATGCATTAGCAGGATAGTCTCAACTTTATTTTGATAAGAGACGAATAGCAAGAAAAGAGCACACTGACATATGAGGCGCTGTTTCTCTCTAAACTAGAATACTCCTTAATGGCTCACTGTGATTTACTGTCGGTTTTAGCGTGCAACATATGGAAAAAAAGTACAACTTGGGAGACAAAGCGAAAGAGCGATCGGCTCACGAGTTCGATAGCGCGAGCTCGCAATGTGAGTGGACAATGTGATGTGGTAACTGTCGCTCATAGTTGCGTTCAACGTTCTTAGGGCGCGCCTCTATAATGGATAAAACGCAAGGGCGTTCACCAGGAATCACTTCTATACAGCCTCTACTTGTCCTTCAAGTTTTCTACTCAATGCACGTATCTAACGAGTTCGTCGTTTTCTCAGCGATCCTTTGTAGTCAGTTACAAAAACCATAAATATATAATTTTAAACTTTACTAAGCAGTCTTGTATGAACAACAGTGGAGAGAAGTGTATATAACTGAATGTAATATCAACCGTAATTTATTGCCACAAATGACTGTATAAACATTTATACGTGCATTACACAGACGTGTCGGCATATTAGCAGTGCCTTAACAGTTCTTTGCGCTCAGTTCTACCCATTGGTATATAACAAAAGTATGTATTACATTTTGTTTGTATACGCTATATATCCTTCGTGTTTTGCACTTTCAACGTGATTTCCCTTCGATTTGAAATAAAATGTCCTGTTAGCATTCGTCCTGGGCTCAGGAACAATTATTCGCAGCTGCCTTTCTATTCAGCTGATATTGATGAAGCCAATACGGAAAAAATATTACCGGCTACAGAGTGGGGCCGTTCACTTTCTGAAAAATACGCAAGGCTTTTCCCTAAAGTCAGCCTAGAGTAACTTCTGTTTTAGTCGCTGATGCGCTGTATGATTGCTCCTTCGCACATCACGCACGCAGCAAGAGCAAGTTATTTACGTGAATAAAAACCTGTACCGGGATTTCTAGCTAACTCAAATCAAGTTTTTTTAAAAAATGGGCCTCCAGGAAAGTAGTACCATCCTAATTATAGCCGTGATTGTGTATACTTGCAACCAGAATTTTTTTGTCACAGCGCATTATTCCTTCTCTTTTGTCGACATTGTATAATCGCATGAATCGGTAACACACAAATGCTAAGCAGCAGGCCAACTAAAGAAAGCTCGGAAGTAAGCTTTTATTTTGTACTGAAATGTGCGTGGTTGTTTTTTTCGAGTGAGTGAGCTAAACAACTTCAAAACAAAAGACCCAGTCATATAAAAAATACACCTATTAGGAGGAACTTGTTAATCTCCATTGTAACGATGTGTGAAAGCTATGAAATCACGCCACTATGTCTTATGAAACAATTTCCAGTAGGAGCAATGCTGCACCGATATGTTTGCATTATTTCCACTCTAGGTCCGATGCACTTGGAATAGTTGATGCTCGATATCCTCTGCACGTGTTGTGGGGACTTCACGAAGGTTTAATTCTCTTCACGTAATGATGGAGAAACGCCAAAAGAACAGCTTGCTGGGCTTCACCAGCATCCTGTCGTAAACATAAGGACCCACAGGCCTGCCGAAGCAAGCAATTACCGCGATAACACGTGATAAAACATGGCACCATTTACACGAGCTTGCACAAAGGCTTTGCGTTGCGATTCCTTCATGCTTCCATAAATTAGCGTCCGAAGCTGCCTTGCCGGAAATAATGCGCTACATGTCTGAGGTCGGTATACACATGTGCCTCTTCGTTCCCCGCGTCTCATTTTCCCCTCTCGAGTCGTCTGCTGGTCACATCTAAAGATACACACTCGGTCGTAAAAGTAATCATTTTCTATTCCAGGTTAGCAGCCCTCGCCCTTCTGGCTCTTATCGATGCATTCTTTTCGTGATGACAGACGGCTGGAGCGTTTACTTTCTGCTTCAGCAGCGATTGTATGCATCTCTCACATGTTTCCACTTGCTCATATGAAGTACAACGTGCGGGGCGATATTACGAATTTGTATTTTACACAGAACATAACGGCGACGTTGACGCCAACGGCAAAAGTGTGCTTGAAGTGTCCACATTATCGCTACCACAACGACAACAGCAACTACATAAATAATAATAATAATAATAATAATAATAATAATAATAATAATTCGCATGAAGCGGGACAAAATCGCGAAGGGCGTGCGAGGGGTCATAAACTGATGCATAGTCAAAACGAATGAGCGAGTTTTCGGCTGACCTTTTTTGCGCATAAAATTTGACAGCTATGCGGTCAAGGCTTGGTACCTTTCTATATAGCGCTTAGCAGCGCATCGTCATAGCCGATGCGCCACCATGCTGGGTGGTTCGAAGCTGCAAGAAGGAAGGCCTGGCGACCTATATACATAGAGCTCCTAGGCAAGTCCTCTTTGTATATCCACTATCTTTGCCATTTTCATAGATTTTTTTATCTCAAAGGTTCTCGGTTTCCTCGCAATTTGATGCGAATGCCGGCGATGCACGTGGTCGGGTGCGCGGAGTTCATCGGAAACAAATAAATCGATGATGCTGCTCGCTTGGGATTCACGACGTGCTCTGCCCACTGTAGTATATATGTGTACTGTATGCGCCCTCGGGGGTGGTAGGGTTAGCCGCTGAACAAGAAAAAAACAGACAAACGTACAGAGAGACAGACCAAAGTAGGTTTTGCGTCGAAGGTCCCCAAGAAAGACTATCGTCTTTAAAAAAGCTGAGCTGTCGTACAACAAACAGAATGTGCTATTCCCTCCTCTGCGAATTGAGGATTGCGGCCATACCCAATATAATGTAAGGTACAAAGATATGTATTTACCACGATACGTGTATTGGTATGCACATAACACTACGAAATGCACCACTTTCGCAAGACGCATGCGCATGCGCTGCACGCGACTTGTCACAGCAGAATGCGCCACTCTTCACGCCCGAACCCACGATTATAGCGACACGAGCATATCGTTGAAGGCAGCACACCCATTTACCGAAGTGAATCAATAAATAGCTGGAAATGTTCAGTTACTTATCTACTAAGATTACATGAGCCTTCGTGAATACAGGAAGCACCGTTGCGCAGAAGCTCAGAAACATATCAGAAGAACTCATCACCAATGTCTTAAATTCTAAATACACAAAGGACCCAAATCGGCTTTGCCATAAATCACCACAGGATACAACTTATCAATACAAACAACTGTCCTAATGTCCATAACTAGAAGTTTATTAACGGGTTTTCGTTCAATAGTCACTTCAATGTCATTTCGACGTAGAGTTCATGTGCGGAAACGACATGAGCTTAAGAATCCTAGAATTTCGGTTAGAATATAAGTGTTGTCTAAGAAAAAAATATGCCCCACATTGGGCTACGTTTTAATATTACAATTTGCTTTCTAGGGAATATTATACTGCTATAATGGCCACAATGACAAGTCTTTATTACATATCAAATGTTAACCTCTGTCGATTCTGCCTCATTGCTTGGTATGCATCGCATAGTGGGACAACAAACTTTGTCGTCAAAGCAAGAATAGTACAACCTCAGATGACTGCAGTAATCTTGTCGCGACAATTCCGGGGCTCTATGAAACGCCATTTTGTCATTTCTGAAGGAGCATCCTTACTACTCGCACGAAAATTCGAAATCGATTCGACAGTGATTCTGAAAACAAAGAGAGAGAGGAACCAAGGCCAAACAATACATGATAATTTAATAATGAGCTAGGCTTCATGTTGAAATATTCAGGGGCCCACTTCCGAGATGGGAAGCGTTCATTGCCATAGATTGGATGCATGCTTCGGGTTGGCCATTCGTTAAACCCAACCTATCAGTCAATAAGTCATCAAGGTTCACCATTATTATTTCACCGCCCACACGGAACGTCCTTGTGACCTGGGGTTCTTTAACGTGCACCCAAATCTGACCACACGGGCCAACAGCGTTTTCAACTCCATCGAAAATTCGAATTTAAAACACGCATGACTTTCATTTTCCACTGACTTCTATGACACGTAGATCAGCCATTTTTTTTTTGTAAAATGCGGTTGTGAACTGGCAGAACACAAAGTTTTGACGGCGTTCCTTACCGCGCCTGGGACTACTCGCTCGAAGCGTGCAGAAAATTCACCGAGTGTACCCCGCCTAACCATTTACTGCTTCAAAAGAAGAGTCTTATCGCGAGCCATATACAAGCGGCAGGGACAAACGCAGAATACACAGCGGGCGCCATTCTTTCGGGGCCGAACACGCTGGAGAAACCATCGCAGCAGACGGATCTCAGGAGTAAAAGCGAAGGCAGTCGACGGAGGCGCTGCGACATGGCGGCGAGCGGCGTAAAGCGTTTCATCGGCATCGTTTCCCCGCTGCGTCCTTTATCCAGCTCTTCCATTTTTTTCCTCTGTTTTTGCATCGTTCATCCTTGACAGCCGAGGAAAATACATACATAAATATATGTAAACACACATACACCACAGCCGCGGGTGATTTAGGGGGAGCACCACAGCCGCATTTTCGCCCCTGCGCGAGGTCATAAAAAGCACTTGTGAAAACTGCAACCAGCCGGCCACCTGAACATACATTCGGAGGCACCTGAACTATGAATGAAATTTCGCGCAAGTTTACCGCGTCGAGCGCCCGACATTTCCACGGAAGGCTGAAATGAGGGCGCCTGCGAAAGTTTCTCCCGGCGGACGTTTGGAATCGCATGCAGGAAGAACGGATGCCATCTTCAGAGGCCCGCCCCAACTTTTTCATTTGTGTCTGTTCGTCTTTTCGCGCCTACTGTCGTGCTTTTTTCATCTTCGCTAGGAGAACACGCTCACGTTCGAGGCCACGCTGTGGTCTCCATATGAACCTTCAGCAATGCGGGATTTCGTAAGCTTGCTGGAGTTAATTTACTTAACAGTAGCAGAGAAGACGCATCGCCAACCCTAAGACTGGATGTCACGGCTATAGGTCGCGCCACATTTTTTATGTAAGAGCGAAGCTCTTCAGGCCCGCACTTCACCGTCACCATCGAAGCTCTCTGCGCCGGGAAGCGCGCCGAGCAAAACAACAGGTGCGCGCTCCAGGAAGAAGGCTCGCACTGCGCCTCGCGCGCCGCACACTCACTCGCTCAGTCGTTCCCGCCACCGAGCACAGAAAACACTCTCCACACCCGCTCCCGACCCGGTCGCCTTCATGAAAGCCAGCAGCGAGATCAGGCGCATAGGGTCTTGCGTCCCATTTCCAAGGAGCTTTGCTGATGGTTTGTATTTGTACACTGAGCAAATGCTACTTTTCGATGCGAAACAGCTTATGGCGGGATTCAATCCGGAGTGTGACGTGACCATGCTTACTGCGCATAGACAACAACTGTCCCAAGCTCCACCAGAACGCGCTCACGCGCTAGCACGTTTAGACCTGCGTAAGTGGCTCTGTAAGAAGCTATAGCCTCTCCAGTTTACACTCTTTCAGCAATCGCGTGATGGCGTCGGGGAACGAGATTCTGCAGACGCGCGATGAACTTCCGTGCTCCCGCGTTGCGTGGCGATGAACCGGCGTGGCGTGCTTCAACAAGAGTTCGGGATGAGCAACAGCAACAGAAACTGCAGTGAAATCATGGTGTCCTTTACTTGCAAGGACGCCTTAAGCTCGGGCGAAGTGTCCAATTGAACGGAACTTTCAGTCGACCCATGCGCTGCATCGCATGCTACTCATGGTGCCCTTTAGTGTGAGATATTGTATTTTTTTCTTCGTGCTTTCATTTAGGAAACAACGTTTACATGAATAATAAGTGATGAAATAAAATAAAGAAAAAGTGGCGTGGTGAGAAAGAGCATTACTTCCCGTAAATTATGCATTTGGGATGTGTTTTTAGGTGTCCTGGCATTACGCTAATCGTAAGGATTGGAATACCGCAAATAGATGAATGGAAAACATTTTAGTAAGTGAATGATGAAAAGATTTTTTCTAATAGCTGACTACCGCAAACGCCATTCAACAGCGAACTCTATACCAGCAAGGCAATTTGCATAACACTACCCCCCCCGGTGTACTGGATAGCTTCCATTATTAAAGGAAATGTCCCATTGGCTAGCATCCTTGGTGCGGCGTTGCTGCAGTTTGGCAAGTTTGCAAGTTTCAGTAAATGGTCTTAAAAACGTAATAATATTATCTGGAGTTTTACACCGCAAAACCAGCATTTGAATGTGAGAGACACTGCAGTGGCGTGCTCCAAAAATTACGAACAACTGGTTTTCTTCACCGTACGCTAACATCGCACAGTACACAAGCATCTGGCATTTTACCACCACCGATTGTGACCACCGCGCCTGGAATCGAACCCGCGACCTTCGTGTTTGCAGCCGAGCACCCTAACCACTGAGCCACCGCGGCAAACTAGAAACATGCGCACCAACAAACAAGTGCGAGTGTAAACACACTTTCGTTCTGCGTTGCATAACAAGACCTGGACATATAAAGGTATGCGTCATACTGACATCTCAAGACAACACCACATGATGATTATGTTATCATTATTAATAATATTATCTGGCGTTTTAGGTCTTAAAAATTCATATGATTATGAGGGACGCTGTAGAAGAGGGCTTCGAAAAAGTTTACCATCTGGTTTTGTCTAACTTGCACTCTGTTCAAAGTTTCACGCACCTTCAGCATTTCTCCTCCATCGAAATGCCACCGTCAGGGCCGGTATTCGATCCCGTGACCTTCGGGCGAGCAGTTGGAAACCGTAACTACTGGAGTACCACGGAATGCGCCAAGAGCTACGAAAAGAAATGCTTCATATTGGAGGTGAAATCTACGTTAGAAAAGTCAGCGTGGCTCACAAATACTTTTTCGTCGTGAAACAGCTGTTGGAGTACCTCTCAAAAGAGCACTTTTAATGAAAATTCATATCTTTAGCTGAATTTATTCTAAAACGGCCTTCAAGCTTGTCATTCACTTTAGCCACCTAATATGAATAACTGAACAGCTGCACAGATAAATTCTGTTAACAGCGTACAAATTCGTGTGATTTACTCAGCTTCTAGAGGCCCACAGTCTAGTTACTGGAGTGCCGAAAACAATTTCAAGGTGAGTTAAACAGGTCTAACCTCAAACCAATGGTGAAGTTGTTTCTTTATCGTGGTCCTCCACATAGTTACTCCGTATGGTCAATGGTTGTCGTTCCCCCTCTCAACAAGCCTCAAGCGTTTTCTTTGTCTTTGTGACGTCAATTAGAGGGCCACATCATGCATCAATTTTACTTAGCTATTCAACTGCTTAGCCGATTAACTGTACGCATTCCAACATAACTTTCAGGTGGTGTATAAGCTTAGCAACATCACGAGATGAATGTTGCGAACGTTTGGGAGGATAAACGTTGTGGTTTAGGGCACTACACGTGGTCACCGTTACCTCCTTCGGTTTAGTTACACGTGCCACCGAAGCTTAGTGTTGCCCCGCCGCGGTGGTCTAGTGGCTAAGGTACTCGGCTGCTGACCCGCAGGTCGCGGGTTCAAATCCCGGCTGCAGTGGCTGCATTTCCGATGGAGGCGGAAATGTCGAGGCCCGTGTGCTCAGATTTGGGTGCACGTTAAAGAACCCCAGGTGGTCAAAATTTCCGGAGCCCTCCACTACGGCGTCTCTCATAATCATATGGTGGTTTTGGGACGTTAAACCCCACAAATCAGTCATCAATGAAACTTAGTGTTACACAGTTGCAAACATGGTGTGTTATATGTGAACATTTTCATTTTTTTAGTGAAATTTAAAAGTCACTCTTCATCGTAAGTAAAGTTATTCGGCTTGATGTTCTGTTCTATACAGGGCGTGTTTAAGGAACTTGCTTTCATAGGCCTCAATCCCAGGAAGATGATTTGGAGGACATTGGAAGCCTTAGTGAACACCAATGAACATTCTTCCTTAAATGAGCAACAGTGATTTTAATGAATTATGCTTATAGCCTGCGATCACTAAATCAAAATAACGAGGTGGCCACGTCCCTACCTAAAACAGTGAATGGCATCGCCTGAAATGATATTCAGAATTGATGATTCGTGGTCTTGTTATATTCACTGGTTATATTTTAATAAGGGTATTCACGCAACGCCACCACGCGCAATTAGATGTACGATTCGCAGATTCCAGATGTTCTTAAGATAAGCAGAATTAGATAAGAAAAGGCATCTTTCTCTGTGCTTCCTGTACAATAAAACTGCGGTCACAGTGACGTCATTGCATATTCTCCCTATACTTGCCAACGCTTAGCCTATAGTGTGATGTGCATGTATAACGGCCCTAATAAAGTTTGGAAACCAAGTGAGATGCCGTTAATAGGTTTCGGCGTCAGTAGGGCAGCCCAAAATTTGGCCATGTTCCCAAAGCATAGATTTGAATAGCACTATGGTCATTACTCATCGAATGCGCTTCATATTTGTGAATTCATGCAGTGCTTCTACCGTTAATCAACTTTGTTTTTTTTCGCACAGCAATTGCCGTGAATAATCAGAACCAGCAAAGCTCTGGCGTACAAAAAAACTTGGTAAACATCACGGGTTAAAAAAACATGACGCATTCCTTTCTGTTTTCAGTGTGGCAGCCTGCGTGTACTCTTTCCACTAGCGATACAGCTGCACCAGTCCATCGTAAACAAGCAGTGTTTAAAATGCTATGGGCTGTGGCGTCATCTGTCACTCTCTTGAGTCTCAGAACGTGCGGAAATGTGTTGTAACAGACTTAATAGCAAAAGTAACAGCAAACACTGAAACCGACACGACAACGCGGTTTTAATGACAGAAGTTGGTGCGCGGGGCGCTATTAGTATGGAAATTAAGTCCTCAACATTAAAAAAAGCAAAAAAATAAAAAATAACGTAGAACAGAAGCGCGCGACTTGAACTAAATAAATAAAAATGCGAAGATAGAAAGGATAAGGAAAGAGAGATTGTGGGGGGAAAATTGGCGCGAATCTGCATGTTACGCTGCAAATGTCGTCGAAAGACGATAGTCTTGCATCTGAGAGAGTGAACAAAACGTTTATTTGATGTTCTGAGTAAGAAAATCGGTGAATGGTATTCTGGAGGCACTGCGTTAGAGTGCCTCGAGTGTGTAGCGGAGGCGAACGAGCGGATCGAGGCACATTAGACACGAGCACCATCTGGCCGTTATCTTCGAACACAAAGCCTGCGGAGAAAGATTGGCGTTAGTCTCGGAGGTGATAAGGTGTAGAACGCAAAGCGATGGGCAGGTTCCACCACCGTGTCGTCGTTTCAAAGCGTTGGAAACACTTACCTTTTGAGCATCGCGTTGCATTGTCAGCGATGCGCGATAAACGCCACCGTCCTTACAGTTACTTGTGTATGCCGCTTCTAGTATAAAGGCAGACATACAAAACATAGACGTGTTGTTATGGCGCCTCCAATATGCGTAATAATTGCTTTTGAATTGACAATCGCACAACTATGAACGCTAAATCTTGAGCAACATTGGTGGGCACTGCGGATTGGGTTGGCCTTTTAGAGCTGTTTGAGGTACTGTTAAATGTGGACAAACAGACAAATGTACAGACAGACAGACAAAATTTTTTTCGTCAAAGGTCCCCGAGAAAGACTATCGTCATTAAAGAAGACGTACGAGGGAACTACCAAGCGGCAAGCGACGTGTCATGAACGCCACTCAGCTGCTCAGCTGCTCTTCATATCACTGTCAAAAACGCCACACGCCCACCTACTTATATATGTATATATATATATATATATATATATATATATATATATATATATATATATATATATATATATATATATATATATATATATATATATATATATATTCAATGGGCCGGTTTGTCTTTCTGAAGATGTGGGATATAACACAACGGGAGCGTTGTCAACAAGGATAAATATATTTATTTTCTTTCTAACAGTTTTGGAGGGGACCTCCGTTCATCGGAGGATGAGTTAGACTGATGTAGATGCTCAAACGTGGTTGCTGCCGCGTCCCTCTCGCCTTCAAAGAGGTTCTCGAGAGTGAAAAGAAAAACTGAACTCTGAGCACAAAACCAAACTGTGCACATTCAAAAGTCAGTGTAAGTCCACATCTGGTTCTCATTATGTGCTGGCCAGTTCTCGGCGTATGTGGGGTCACCCAAGATGACCACCGCGGGGGCGGAAGGGGCCTGCGCGGGCGCGTAGGGGAAGAGTGTCCCCTTAATGGGAAGCTCGGCTCTTTATCTTTCATCTTCGCTCGTTACCCTTCATTAGCCTTCAAGTTCTAGGCGAGCCTAAACACTTCCATTTGTATGTGCACGTGACGAGAAGAAAAAAAGAAGAAAAAGAAAAGACACTGTACACGTACGAGTCAGTCAGAAAACAAGCATAAAAACGAAATAGGAAAATATACCCAGGCTGGAATGGGGTTCGAACGTGGGCATCTTAGCGTATCAGCTCGCTATTCTAACCAATAGCGAATCTGGTTCACGAAACTGCTGTGCATGAAAACCTTACACGAGTTATGTTGGGAAGGTACCACGTTAACATGCGTATTATAGCGTGGCAGAAGAGTAAAATTACGCCGATGCGTCAAAGAATGTAAATTGTGCAAGCAGGTATCACACTGCATGAATTGAGTAACGAGTGGGTCATTGAATAATTTTTTTTATGTTGATCAACAAGCTAAAGTGGGCTCGGAAGGACTTTATTAAGTTTGTTCATCCATCCATGCGTCCATCAGCCACCGAGTGAAGTAATGGAAAAGAGGCTATGTGACAAACGTACTTCTATCAGTAGCATCAAGAGAGTTTACAGTGGGTTGTAGAAATGACGCTAATCCAGCTTTCAGAGTTGCTTTACTGCACTGTAGCGCTGGCCTGGCGTTTTTTTTTTGTTTTTTTTTTTCGCTTCAGAATTCTGTCAGTGTACATTGTGCATACGTTTTCCGTTTCAGGCTACGCTTTTCTGTACAGATTTCTCGCCACGATTCAAACAAAAAAATATATTGACGACGATATGTCTCTCCAATATCTGCTCCGGATGTCGTTCTGTCCTTCTTGTTCACAATTTTCCCTATCACAAAAAAAAGGAGAATCAAAATTCAAACGAAATCATCGATTGACAGAGTGCGTTAAGCAAGCTTCAGCCTCCTACAATTTTCTCTCGTTCATCACTTTCCGCGGCTTGCACTTGTGGCTTTATTTGCGTCGTTTTTTTTTTCTCCTTCACGCCCTTTTGGCCTTCGCGTAACAGATCACTGGAGCAATTAAGTGTGACTTTCAATCCATAATAACGATGGAAAAGGAGGGGAGCAAGCAGCAGACTTTCCGTTTTTCATTCTCATCTCTCGGCTTCTTCAGCCCCTCTACGTGCCTTTAGCGTTTCGTTCTCTGGCACACACGTTTACACAATCCATTTTCCTCCTTAATTTCATTCGCTGTCAAGCAAGACAGCCTCGCGTTGTTCGTAGACAACCTTATTAAGGAGGGGGGAGGGGGATGCGGCCGCCATAAACGCAAATAGCAAGGACGCGAGCAATCGCGCTGCTTCGAAGAAATAGAAAAATAAGTCAGCCGTTCATTTTGTTATTCTCTTTTACGCAACTTTCAAGAACTTTCTCGGTGAGGTATTAACTCACTGGAATGCTGTAATTAACTCATAACACACAGGCCGCCAAAGCACCTTCCCTTAACGCTAATGAAGTGAGCTAAATTAATTATCTTTTTCTTTCACTTACACCGGCCAAGCGTTCGAAACCCCGCATGATTGTTTTCGCTTCTCCAGTGCTCAGGCTTAAAACAATTTTCCTCGCACTTCCTTCATTTCTTTTTGTATACCTTTGTGTTTTCATCTTGACCACTGCACCGTAGTTGTAGAATTCTTCCCGCATATCGTAACACTCCTCATGGGCGCTTCTCCTGTTATATAGATTGCTCGCTGCTCTGAACCCTTCATAATCATCTACTATAAAACTCTTGATATTTTTCTCTACTTGAATCAATGGACGGGGGTGGCTCAGCTCACGACTGAATGAGTCCTCCTCCATTGATTCCTTTTGTCTCATACACCATACAGGGCGCGTTCTGAAAGCGAAGAAGCCAAATATAGCGTGAGCTTTGCGCCCTTCCACACATCGCATTCTGGCACACCATGGAGTGCGCGTATGACATCCACACTGTATGTATCAGGTGCTTCGAAACAGCTCAAGTACAATAAAATTGAGCATGCAGCTTTCTTTCTATAGCTGTGCTCTTCGGTGGAGTTTAGAGCTGGCTACCCTTTTTCTGTTCCTCTTTTGTTTTCTCTGTTTTTTTGTCTTCTGTCCGCGTTTTCCTCTCTGGTTATTTCTTTCTTGTTTTTGCTTTCGCTCTCTCTCTGTTTATTTCTTTATCATAATCTTTCCGTTTTTATTCCTCTTTGTTGCCTTTCTTTCTCGATATTAGTCACTTGTTTGTTTTCTTTTTTATTTTATTTTATCTCCGCAATTCTTTATCGTTGTGTCTTTTCTACCTTTTTTTTTTCTCTCATTTCTCATTACTTCTATGCTGTGCTTTACTCTACCTCTCTTAGCTCTTCTTTGTTGTACAAGAAGAGGCTACGCTCTACCAGCGTGCCTGGATGGAGTGCTCGTTGTAATGCTCGCCATTGGTGCCTGGAACGCAGCTTCAAATTCCACCTCACCAAGTTTTAAATTTTTTTCTTCATTCTTTTTCCTTCACTCTCTGTCCGTCTGTGACCTCTACGCGAAACAAAAAGTAAGCCACCGTTAAAAGAAAAAAATTCCCGATTTTGATTCTCTTTATTCAAACTTCAGACCACTCAGAATATCTTTCAAGACTGAATAGTCAAGCGTAAATCAGCAGGGGACGCATGTCCGAAGTTACGAAGTCTCTGTCCACATAACGCCACTCAGTGCAGCGCACACGATGAACTTCTGCATTTCTCGTACCAACCAGTCAAGGGAAATAGCGTTGCGGAGATCACTCCACAACATGGTGGCCTTCTCTCGGTACAAAATGCATCGTCTCGCAATGACTGACGTACGAGGCACGCGCACAATACTACGCGTCAGATGACTTCGGCCATCATCACACAAGCCCCGCCGCTGTGGTCTAGTGGTTAGGTACTCAGCTGCTAACCCGCAGGTCGCGGGATCGAATCATGGTTGCGGCGATTGCATTTTTCATGGAGGCGAAAATGCTGTATGCCCGTGTGCTCAGATTTAGATTAATGTTAAAGAGCTCCAGGTGGTCGAAATTTCCGGAGCCCTCTACTACGCCGTCTCTCATAATCATATGGTGGTTGTGGGACGTCAACCCCCACATATCTATCAAATCAATCATCACACGACCTATATAGAGCGGGGCCTTGTTGCAACGTTAGTTTCACGAGCTCCCGGCGCGGATCCTGCATGCGCCGACTCTTTCAGAGCATTTCCTTTCAGAACGTAGTACGAAGTCGACTTTCAGTCATAGTCATACTCACTACTTGTAGTAACGAGGCTTATATATATATATATATATATATATATATATATATATATATATGAAAGTAGATGCGCTTTCACATAACAACTGTTTATTGTGCCGACGTTTCGACGGGAACCCCTATATGAGCATGAGTCCCCAGAAAGCCCCAAGGCCAAAGCAATGCAACTTGGCTACTCTGGAGCCTCTCCTGCAAAGGCCCCCTATTGACGCGCCACGGCGAAGTGAGTGTAATATCGCTATCAGCACAAGCCCACAGCATAAAGCAGCGAAAGCGGGGAGGGCTGTCATTGATTGCCTCGGATAATCAATCAGAGTGGAGGCATGGCAGAGCGCCAGGGCTGCAAGAGAGGGCAGCCGTACGTGTGCAGCAGAAGAAGGCGAGCAAAAATATATGAGGTACGGCGCTGCTGCGTTCTTATCTATAGAATAATGGCGTGTGAAAAAATATATATCTATAAAATCTGTGATGTTCCTTCAAAAGCTTTCGTTTTAGCAACCCTGTGCATATTTCGCATGTCCCCTCCTCCCCACCCACAATGACACTTTACACTTTCAACTATGAAACACCCATCCGTGTAAGGTCAGGGACGTTACACTGAAATAAGGGCATCATCGGAGGCCGCAATGGCAGCGAAGATTGCTATCGCGTGACCAAGCTGTGTGTAGAGCTCTAAGTAGTATGCAGTGAATACACCAACAATTGGGAAGAATGGGCATGATGTGTTCGACTTTTGTACTGTGATGTACAATGGATCTCTCCTTATCGCACACACAACTTTCAAGAGCATTAAACTATAGCGACAGTTCATTAAAAGTTTGCGCGTGATTTCGATATCGTAAGTGACTTTCTGAGATTTCAGTTCCCGTTGGTTGTTTTTCTCACTACTTCACCTCGCACGTGTGTTTTGCGCCACATTTTGCGGCTACAAAAGTAAGCACAGGCTGCGGGAATCGGGCGGGACGCGCGCGCCTTCACCTTAAAATCTTTTTCCTCGTCTGTTCAAAACAAGACAAGCCAAACGAAAATGTAAAAAAGCTAGAAAAAATGCTTTCCTGCGCCTACATGAGATCAGTAAGGCAGCTGCAAAAGCAGAAGCAACAGCGATGGTGACGGCGGCGGCAGCTCGCGAAAACGTGCTAGCGGGATTAGTTAATTACTAGGGAGCCCACGCACGCGGGCTCTCTCGCGAGCGTGCCGGCCCAATTTCCATGCGCGGCGTAGAGGCGACCGAGCGGCCATGATCCTCAGGTAAACAAAGACGAAAAGGCCCCGATCATCCACTACTACACACTTCTCCGAGCATTGTCTCTTAATGAGGCATGATTAACGCCTCTCCGCGCCTCTGCCGCCACTTTCGTTGTTGCTCAAGGCGCCCCTCCTGTACAACAGAGAGAGAAAGAGAGAGTCCGCCGCGGGCAAGACATCCTCTCTCCGCGCGCAGTGACGTCCGCCTTCTCATAGCATAGCGTCCATTGCTTTCGAAACAGCATCCGTTATACGTTGTAAACAAAGCGCACAAACCACGCCGTGAAGCGATGGACTCGTGAACGCCCGCCGCCTTTTCATGCGGTGTCCCAGTCGGTCCTCCACTTCCGCTCTCGCTTCTTCCTCACCCGGCAATTTCTTCAACTGAGTTTTGCGTTGAAGTACTTTTTCTCCTGAGTTCTTTTGTTTATGCAAAACGGTGGCTTGTAGCATGCCATTCCTCAACAACCCTCCGCCCACCCATCGCGCCATTTCGTAAAAGTTTAGGGCGAGCAATTGTTTTCTGAGATGAATATTAGTTAGCGTTGACTATGGGTTCGCAGATATCGGCAAATGTTGGACGGCGTTCCCCAAGTAAAGGCGGTGAGTTATGTCAGCTAATACCAGTCAATCTTTGCTATATTCTGTTTTAAGATCAAAATTTGATTTGTTCAATTGGAGTTATACCATACCTGCTGTAACAAGGAGGACATAACAATTGCGAGGATAAAATACTTTTATCTTGCCGATCATTATTCGTTTTTGTTGAAAGCACATCCACTATTACTGTAACAATAACAGTATTATCTGGGGCTTTAAGTCTCAAAACTAGATGTTATTATCAGAGATGCCGTAGTGGCCGGAGGCCAATGACTGTGCCTAGCTGTTACATCAGGGGTCCTGCAGAACTCAGGGGGATGGGACCACTGTTATATATACTTCTTTTTTGAAATTTTTTAGCCATTACATTAGGAATCACCTTAATTGTTTAACCACAGCGTCGCAGATAACTGCATCAAAATCTGTAAAAGTTACGAAATGGTGCGCGGTGTGTATCCAATGACTCTAAAACGGTTTCTATGACAGTAACATCTAAAAAGCACCCACCTAGTTTTCCGTTAACACTCAATAACAGTCCTGTAACTTAGTTCAGCTGCCAAACTGCATTGTTTAAACAATACCAACCGACCTTGACATATTAACAGCGTTACTTCCCCTGCATTACAGCTTCTATGTCAAAAGGTGTCTCCGACTAGCACCATGCTCCTGGCGCCAAACCTTTAGCTCACTACACTTGTGATATTTGTGTTTCAATTTTCCATAGCGGTATGCTTCCCTCACACTCAAAATAACAGTTCTAACCTGGAGTGCTCACTGTGCAGATGGTTAGGTCCATTAAGAGACTCCTACACAACATCTCAAAATTAGCAAAAAGTAGAACGTAAACACTTTATGACGCCACTACAGGGTGACTCACGTGACGTAACCAGGGAACCGCTCTCGACTGGTTCATATACCAAAGACAAAATAGGTGGATTGCCTGCTACCGCGTTTTGTCACTTGACTGAGCCCAAGAAGCTTCGCTTTGTCTCGCTCGGCTGTCGTGTGCGATCAGATGAATTCACTTCGTATAGGCCATTTGATATTGCGCTAATAACGGCTGGCAACTAAAATACGCAAAAGGCTGGAAAACTCGACGCTTTAAGGGCCATTCACCACGCCGTGTTAAAAGATGGGGGTGTGATATCCTCCTCTCATTCGCACACGTGATGCACCCCTCACCCCTTGATTGATTGATATGTGGGGTTCAACGTCCCAAAATCCCCATATGATTATGAGAGACGCCGTTGTGGAGGGCTCCGGAAATTTCGACCACCTGGGGTTCTTTAACGTGCACCCAAATCTGAGCACACGGGCCTACAACACTTCCGCCTCCATCGGAAATGCAGCCGCCGCCGCCGGGATTCGATCCCGCGATCTGCGGGTCAGCAGCCGAGTACCTTAGCCACTAGACCACCGCGGCGGGGCAATCCCTCACCCCTTAGTTCTAAAAGCACGTGAGCAATGTCAGTGTGCACGGGAGCCTATCAGGATTTTCGCGCTTCTCGCCTACACGCTGTTATCGCCGCTTGCGCAGTTGTAAAAGTAAAGAAACAAAATAAAAAGTCATCGGTTAATCGTGCACGCTACTCATGCGAGACAAGGAGGAACCGATGAGCGGTTGCATGGCAAAGCAGCGCAGTAGACAAATCACATGTGATATTTCGCGTGTATGAAATAATCTAGATCATGTACGCAATAGACGTCACGAGAACTACTGTTAGTGTCACAGAAGTGCGCAAGAAGGACGCCATATATCAGAAGGGGGTATTAAGCTCTTTCTTCTTTTCTTTGAGAGAGAAAGCCTGGTAAATGGCCCTTTAAGAACTGCCTTATGTGCATGTCTACTGAATAAGGAAGGGGCGAGCAGGAGATATCGTTTATAGGTGGGCTAGTTAAAATGAGAACGAAACCGCTCTCTCGTCCCATAGGTGATTTGACGGGTGCGTTTGAGTGCCATCAAGCTGGGTTGTTAACCTTGTTTTTATGTTTAACAACTAAACCAAAATATTAGAGGCCAAAATGCTGATATGAGAAAATACAAATCACTGTTCAAAAGAGTATGGAAGCCCTCAAAGTGCCTTTCAAATGACTTGTGATAATGAGATTTGGTTTTTTAGATATCCATTTTGTTTGCAATAATGATCACACATGCTGGTATTTTTGCCCTCGTGCTAACAAATCTATACCGCCATATAACTTGGCGCACTTCAAGCTCGCCAAGCGAGCGAAAGTTAATATTTGAACAACACTTTGAAGAAGTCCTGCCAGCATTCTTTACCTTTAAGCATGAGAGAGGAAACAAAACGTTTAGCTGACTCGAGGTATCTACAAAACGCCCTGACTTCTGTCAGAGAAAAACTTCTGAGGGAAATCCGCTCCGACGGAGACACTAAAACGCGAGCTACGCCTGCAAGAAAAAGTGTATCTGTAATCCCGTATACCCCCGCCGCGGTAGTCAAGTGATTAAGGTACTCGGCTGCTGACCCGCTGGTCACGGTATTGAACCACGGCTGCATCGGCTGCATTTCCGATGGAGGCGAAATGCTGTATGCCCGTGTGCTCAGATTTGGGTGCACGTTAAAGAACCCATCCAGGTGGTCAAAATTTCCGGAGCTCTTCACTACGGCGTCTCTCGTGATCATGTGGCGCTTTTCGGATGTTAAACCGCCATATCAATCAATATGTCAAAAACTACACCGTGCGGTAGACCTGATGTAACAGTGGCGGTAGGAGAGTTGTAGTTGTTAGCATGAACGTACTAAAGTTTGTTGGTTAGGAAACACCGAATTCATTCTAGGACGTTAAGATCTCTATTGAGCTTCCTCGTTTTAAGGATAAGGGGAGTATGCGAAACAGTATCGAAGGCTTTAGCGTAATCTAAAAATATGCAGTGGGTTATAAAATTATCGTTGGAAGCACAAAAAAGATCGTTGGTGAAAAAAAAATTGACTGCGTTTCACAAGAGAAGTGCTTCTTAAAACCGTGTTGACAAAGAGGAAAAACGAGTTGGATTCAAGAAGAGATATTAAGTCCGAATAGACGACATGCTCCAGAAGTTTGCAAGGTACACTGGTTAAAGATATTGGCTTGATATTTCGGGGGGAATGAGTTTTACCTGATTTGTGAAGTGGAACCATCTTACCCACCTTCCAATAATCCGACAAAGTGGAAGACAGCAAAGACAGCGAAAAAAGTTCAGCGAGTAAAATGAAAGAATAAAGCTTTGTATTTTTAGGACCTTTGAATTGATGATGTTGCCTGCAGAGCTAGACAATTTCAGCTTTTCTATTAGACTGCACACCCCAGACAAATTAACGGAGATGAAGTCCACAAGGCAAAAAGAAGAGTCTTTGACAGTAGGTATAGAAGAGATCGTTGCGCCAGAAAAAACAAGAAACAAAAAAATTATTGATCACAGTGCAGCAGTCACGACTAGAAACAGGATCACCATTGCTATCGAGTAAGTAAATTGTTGTAAATCTGCTGCCGCTAACTACGTTACATCACTGTCGAGGATTATCTTTCAGTAGAGCGGGGAGGGTAGAGTTGTAGAATAAGTTCTTAGCCTACGCAAAGGCATGTTTGTATACTCGCGTTCAACGAGGACGTAGGCATCTCAACGTTCAGACGTCATCGTAACTTTTGCGTGGCGCAAAATGTGTTTCTTTTTTTTTTAGTAAGCGCCTCAGCTTGGCGTTAAACCAAGAGGCCTTGGAAAAAGAAACAATATGCTTTTTTAGGACTATAGCGGTCAATCAAAAAAGCAACCTTTTCTTTGAGCATAAGCCAATTTTCATGAATGGCGCGACTGTAAAAACCCGGCATGTAGTCTGTGATGAAACCAACAAGTCCAGTATTGATTGAAGAAATGCTGGCATTTTTGTAATCCTTAATATATTTACCTTCCTTCGTTCAAGGCGAATGGGCATAAATACTACAATGAATAAAGCGACGGTCACTTAGACCAGGCATAAAAACTAGGGGTGAGACACGGTCTGGAGTTGTCGTCAGCTGCAGGTCTAGTACATTAGCAGAATGTGAAGACGAACGAGTCGGCGGAAGCACCAGTTGCTTAAGGTTGAAATCTAAACAAACATTTAAGAATGATGAACATTTCATTGAACTTACCACAAGGCTTGGCGTGTCAGTACTCTAGATTATAGAAGAAAAATTAAAATCACCGGAAAAAAATAAAGGGGATTTCGGAAATTGCACTGTCTACCTATTTATGACATCAATTATTTCTTGAAAAAATGTTGTTGAAGACTGTGGAGGTCTGTGACACACACTGAAGATAAACTTTCTGTGCTCTGTAAAAACACATGCGCTAATAAATTCTAAGCTATAGTCGACCGTAATTACATTAGAAAACAAGGTATCACGTACAGCTATACACATACAACCACCAAGACGGCCAGTACGATCCGAACGATAAATTGTATAAGTCAATTCACAGTGCAGTATTTTGGAGTCAGTGATTTTGGAAGAGACCCACGTTTCAGTGAAGAGTATCACATCCGCTTAACACAAGGTAGATAAGCCATCACGCTCGTTACCCAGACTACGTACATTGGAATATAGCAGAGACACCTGACTGCATGGTTGCCTTTGTGTTAACTATTTTGGTGGCGCGCGTAACCTGGCAGCGCTTGAAAAAACGACGGGGGAAGCCTTACCATTGTTACCGGTGTTGCGCTTCTCGAGAGTCTCAAGTTCACACACGCAGTCGGTAACATGGCAATACACATATGCAGCTTTGTTAATATACAGTTTGTTTACGCTTAGCGAGTATGGCTGTCCAGAGGTTTCACGAAATTTATGCCGCTTTTTTCGGGAGTGTCGTGTTGCCCTCGAGAGGTCTTCACTATATAAATGAAACCTTAAGAGAATAAAACTTCTTTTTCTGAGCGAAAACGTTACCTATCACTTTCGACGACAGAAATTTAACGATAAAAGGCCGGCACTAATTGGGAACATAGGCACCAAGCCTATGCACACGTTGTATTGCCTCGTCGGATAATGTAGCGTCAAGTACATCCAAAGTCTTCCACATATCCTGAAAAATTTAGCAGAACGTTGCAACGTGCATGTAGTTGTCTCGGCACCCATCAAGCTAAACAGTCTTTGCCATAAGACCAAACCAAGGCGCCCAGAGAAAGGTGTTTGCGAAAAGAACAACCGTAACAGGTTTGTAGCATGCATCACAGGAGTCATCTACCGCATTCTAATAAGGTATGATGCATGCTGCGTAGGCCAAACCAGTAAATGCATCAAAGATAGGCTCATCAAAGACAAGAAGAAAGTTGCCAAGGCGCAGCCTGCGCGTTTTCTCACAATTCAGAGCAAGGAGTGCGGTGGCCAACCTCCCTTTAATCACACAAGCCTAATCGGAAGGAACGCTAACGAAATGACAAGGCTCATTATAGAAGCGTCATTCATCACCAAGTTTGGTGACACCCGTACTGCGAGTCATCTGTGTTATTATGAGCGAAAGAAACAGAATATGTGAGTGTCGCGTGATTCCCTTCAGATACACGATTTCTGGTTTTAGCACATTATTTGTTACGCGCCGTGTTAGGGTATATGTTTTGTTGATTCTTGGAATAAACTACATTGTTGAAAGTTAGCGCTGTGTATGAGTTATGTATATTTTTCTCTGTCCCGTCCTGGATGCACTATAACCAAAATACCATGGATAACCAACCAGCCCACCGTGCAATCTTAGTCGACAAGTGACACGCTGGGTCAAGTGACGTGCCGTGGTCTCACAAAACTAAGCGCCGGCGTGTGAGGCGCGACTTGAAAAACGCCAAAAAGCTAGGTACAATGGGTGAGAGAGGAGGATGAAAAGATAAAGAAAGTCGCAGCTTTCCCTCAAAGGCGAAGCAACGAACGCAATAGCAACAAATTGGAAGGTCTCGCGCAGAATAGCAAGCAGAGCGAAACTTGACCCGCGTTTCTCACGCACAAATAACGCACAAAACGTACTCACAGGTACAGATGAACGCGAGTAAGCGTGTCAGTTGTTACTTCCCTGGGTCTGAAAAGCGTGTTCTTTTCGCAAACGGAGACTGTGCAACGATTGCTGTGACTTTTGTGCGCCCAGTAACTACAACAGAATCGTTCCGGCGAAACGCGAATGCTAGCCAAGACGTGCGATTCTCCCCACTGCAAGATAATAACGCGCGATCGAGCGTACACCCCCTTATTCCCTCCGCGGGACAAAGTACGCGAGGGAGAGGAGCGCACGCCGACGCGTTGTGACTCTGTGACGACGCACGCTCAATGCGCCATCTTGCAGGTAATGCTGGAAACACAGTACTCCCCCACCCCCCGAGATGCCCGTCAGCAGCGGTAAGTGGTAGATATAATTAGCTTGCCGTTTGAACTTTTAGTGGCGTGCTTTTCCGTAGCTCAAAGTTAACGCCTCGCGCTCACGCCTCAGTGGTATCACGTTCGATTCCGCGTGCCGTAGACTTTTAATGGATTCTTTCTCTCTCGCAGTTTCATATATTCAGATACGTATACACATACGTATCTGTATATTTTTCCGCTGTCGACGGCCACGTCTACACCAGCGGCAAAATGCAGCCGAGAGTGTCCATATAATTGCTATCGCAAAAAAAAAAACTTCTGAAAGTCTTTGCTATTTGCCATCACGGAATCTGTTTGCGTAGCAGGTGTGAGTGAGCTCGCCGGTGCCGCTAAGACCGACCTCCTCACGCACACATCAGATACTGAACGTTCAGAATGCAAACATGGCACAACCGCAGCTTCGCTGTTTCTTCAGACTTCAGAAGCGAGGAGCTGAACATAACCTAGTCCAAGCGCATACGCTTTCGCCAATTCTCTTATAAGCATTAGCTAGAGGTAATGGTGATTCGTAATTTTAATTTTAGAAGTAAATTGTCTGTAATTCTGGAAATCACGAGTAAAATCTAGGAGATCTCTTTGCACAAAAGAATTTACTTTTTCGGCAGTTAGCAGGTTCTTAATTATAAGCATTATTTTTCTACTTAAATCACATTGGCATGAGAAGGCACTAGTATCTGCTAAAAAGCACCGATTACTGTGGGCCATGGGAGGCCAACAGTGCCCTCTCTTCCTCCTTTGTTTGAATATAGGGAGGAGCTGCGAAGCATACATATACATAACTACTCGGCTCCAGCACATACTTGTTTTCGAATTTTTCGTGATGGGCTATAGGAACCTTGAGGGAATATGTATTATAATAATGGACCTAGAATTACGAAATTCTGACTTCTCTTTTTGGATGCACCAGACGCATGCGTGCAATTTTCTAGTCATTTAAAACCCCGCTATGGCGCAGAGACCTTTTCCAGGAGCTCACTTATCTGCGTGGAATCGCACTTTATTAAAAAATATATATCTATTTGATTCTTCGTGGCATGGAATTGGACCCACAACTTGGAGTTTAGCAGATCAACCCGGTAGCCTATATACAGACATGGCGCGTAATATTAAGCACTATAATTAAGTTAGCCTTCAATGTTACATTTTTCACGATCCTTTTCCCTCTGTGTTGTTTGCGAAATCGAACAGTCTAGATGAATCAATAACTGATATAATATCGCAACCTCACCTCGCTCAATTTAGGAAACTTCAATAAAAAGCAGAAAAACTTGTTGTTTAATTTTCAATACTCTAACTTTCAAAATTTTAATTATGACTAAAATAGAAATGTGTAATATTTTTTTAATATTCTGACAGTGTCAATGTCTGCCCCTAAATTAAGCAATAATAGTACAGGTTATGTTAGTTGTTCATTGTCGTAACAGTGAATGTGTGCCATTCATATAGAAGCTCTAAGCCACGAACAAAAGTAATTCAGAAAATATTTTCCGACAAGCACAATCGAACAGGCACCCTCTCGCTCCTCAGCACGCGGTGTTAGACAATGAGCCACAAAAGCGCGCGTTCTTCGCCCAACTAATGGCGAGCTATTTATAAAAACCAGTTACAGCAGGCGGTATGCCGATCCCGGGGAAAATATCAGCGTGCTCTCATCTTTCGCAGCCAGGTGTCTCGATGGGACCACTCGGCGGCCTGCTCGTGTACTTTGCCCTATGTATGGTGCGTGGTCTCCAGTTTGCACGCTGATCTCGGGGTGATGGAGTATTTTACGTCTTGCACTTTCACCGAAACGATTTCGTTGTAGTTACAGGGCACATGAAAATCACTTCAATCGCTCCAGTCTAACCGTTTGCGAAAAAAAGCGCGGTTTTCAAACACAGCAAAAAAACGACTGTGACGCTATGTTTAGTCCACGCTCCCCTTGCATACGCGTGTGCGTATAGTCTCGTGTGCCATCTGAGTCACGGCATTCAGCTGTAAACGTTGGTAGCTCACGCTCGTCCTGTGTGTTCGTTTTGTGCTTTCTTTTGTCTTGAGAAGCACGTTGAAGGTTTGATCTGGTATCATCCTTTGCGTGTCATTCTAGTTTGTTTCTATCGCATTCATTGCTTCGCCCTTGCAGCGACACTTACCTTTTTTCTTATAAATACGTTCGTTCATCTTTTTTGTTATACCTTGGTACTGAAAGATTGCATCTCATGAGAATTAGTTTTTTTTGTTTATTGTCTATAGCATTTGGGGGTCACATGTCCATCTCTCATACTCTTCATATGAGAATGAGAGTAAAATTATAAATATATAAGTAAGAAAATAAACAATAAACCTAAGATAGTTCTGCCTGTTCGTACGGCTCTTTTTTCTCGTTTGTTCACCATAAGGTACTCTAATATCTTATTGTAGAAAAGTATAGAGGGAGCACGGCAGCCTAGTTCCTGCAGTGGTAGTGAACGAACAAGCCCAGCTCCGTTACAAATAGCTAGCCCAGTTAATAAAGGCGAGCGCGTCTTATGTCCCGTCATCCCAGACAGCCTGACTTTTGATTTTTATTTGCCACCAATTCTTTTCCTTTCTCTCCCCAACTGCCACTCTTACTGAACAGTGCGACTACATTTGCTTTTGTTTTTTTTTGTTTCTCTGAAGAAAAATCATTGCTCCTATCGCTGTAATTCCGAATTTATTCCCCTCATGTCGTCAGAAAGAGTTCTTCATTCTCGGTGTTTCCTGGTCTTTTAGAAAGAGTATAACGAACGAAACTGCGCCTCGCAAAGCACTCGTTAGGCGGAGCGCGAGCGAGTCCGCATCAAGAACAAAATAGAGACGGCGCGAAAGAGATGCGGCCCCACAAAGCCTTACCCCGGAGGCATCGCGGCCGCTGTATTATAGGAATACAAGGGAAACTATCCAGTGCTCTCTCAACTCGAATTGCTCTCATTCATATTTCTTACCCTGCTTTTAGTTTCTTCTATTTTAATTTTTCGTTCTCACACGCCTAGGTTTCCTTAATTTTTTTTTTCAATTTGCTGTTTTATGTGCAGTTGAACTGTCTGCACAGACGCATTCTGCTCGCGAAAGTTAACTTTCACAGCACGTAATCTGAATGCGACTGTATGTAGAAATAAGAAAATGAGCAAAGAAGCACTGCCGTCTTGTTGTCAACGCGAACATCGTTACGGATTAGAAAGATAAACACGACAGTTCGAATTTTTTCAGAGCTTTGTCAAGTATATAATATAATAGCATAGATAGATAGATAGATAGATAGATAGATAGATAGATAGATAGATAGATAGATAGATAGATAGATAGATAGATAGATAGATAGATAGATAGATAGATAGATAGATAGATAGATAGATAGATAGATAGATAGATAGATAGATAGATAGATAGATAGATAGATAGATAGATAGATAGATAGATAGATAGATAGATAGATAGATAGATAGATAGATAGATAGATAGATAGATAGATAGATAGATAGATAGATAGATAGATAGATAGATAGATAGATAGATAGATAGATAGATAGATAGATAGATAGATAGATAGATAGATATTCCTAACTATTTTGTTCTTGTTATTTCTTTAGCTTTAGTTCGCCGTTCATGCCATACGTTTCCATTTGCGCTTTTATATCCTGTTTCGGAGGAGCAAACTGCAAATCCATAGAACACCTCATGTTTATTTGTTTTTATTTTTTTGATTCACTTTTTTTCCTTTTTTCGACATCTCATTTTTGTCGCGCCAATGTCCCATAGTCGGTAGGAGCCTGATCTGCGGAACAAGCCAGCAAGCAAACAGGCGGATACAACGAGGACCGACAAGCGACGAATTTCAAACCAGGAAAATGCGCCAGACAGCTGCGCTCTAAAAGTCAGTACTACAAATTGAAAAAGAGAGCTGCACAAATGAGTGGGGCGAGAAGTTGTTCATTGTGCTGCGCGTGATCATGAGCTGAGACTCCGTGGTGATATAGTGACTGGCACAGATCATGCATCAGGTGTTCTCTACTTAACCTCGATCTTTCTTCAGTTTTTCTTCAGTTTCTTCAGTTTTTTCAACAAAATTGCTGAAATGCACTGGCCTCTATCACCTGTGAGAAATAGACTCAATGGTCAAACTGTACAGGCCACATACGAAAACCGCTCCTTGTACACTAAGTTCAAGACAAAATGCCTCCTGGCGGTAGGTGATGTTCGCAAGCACGGACATGAATTCCAACAACAAACACGTCGTCATTGCCATGTTATCGCGTTTCTTCATTAATGATCGTCTTTTCAGTTGAACTGGGTCGCCTGTATTTCGCCATCCGGTAGTCACACTATGCGTGTGATTTCGTCAAGATAATGCTGCCGTCACCACACCGTCACACACCGTCGTCGTAATCACGCAGTCGTCACCACGGTGATTCGTTCCGTAGTCCTCACTCCTTGCACATCATGTATACATTCGTCCTTTTTCTGCCTCTCGCTGTTCCTGCCCCCTTTGCACAGGCGGCGGCTTTCTCTATGCCAGCCTACTGCTGCTTTCGCTGACCGACCTGCTCATGTACTTTCCCATGTCCACGTATGTTTCAAGTCAGCCACCCGGAAGAAGAAAACAACAAACGATAGAAAAGGTACCCAAACGATACAAAAGGAGAGTTGTAATTGTTAGCATGAACGTACTCAAGTCGGTTAGTTAGAAAACACTGATTTCAGTCTAGGACGTTAAGATCTCTATTGAGCTTCCTCGTTTTCGGGATAAGGAGAGTATGCGCAAGAGTATCGAAGGCTATGGCGTAGTCTAAAAATATGCAGTTGGTTAGAAAATTATCATCGAAAGAACAAAAAAGATCGCTTGTGAAAAAAAGTAACTGCGTTTCACGAGAGAAGTGCTTCCTAAAACCGTGTTGACAGGGAGGAAAAATGAGTTGGATTCAAGAAGAGATATTAAGTCCGAATAGACGACATGCTAGAGAAGTTCGAAGGGTACACTGGTGGTACACTGCTATTCGCCTGCAATATAGGGGGGGGGGGGGGGGTACCTGATTTTTGAAGTGGAACCACCTTACCCACCTTCTAATAATCTGACAAAGTGTAATACTGCAAAGAATGCGAAAAACGTTCAGCGAGCAAAATGAAAGAATAAGGCTTTGTATTTTTAGGACCTTTGAATTGATGTTGTCGCCTGCAGAACTAGACGATTTCAACTTTTCTATTAGACAGCATACACCAGACGAATTAACGGCGATGAAGTCCATAAGTCAAAAAGAAGAGTCTTTTACAGTAGGTATAGAAGAGATCGTTTCGCCAGAAAAACAAGAAACAAAAATGTTATTGATCACATTGCAGCAGTCACGACTAGAAACAGGATCACCGTTGCTATCGAGTAAGTAAAGCGTTGTAGATCTGCTGCTGTGAACTACGTTCCAACACTGTCGAGGATTATCTTTCAGTAGAGCGAGGAGGGTAAAGTTGTAGAATACGTTCTTAGCCTGCGCAATTACATCTTGGTATACTGCCGTTCATCGAGAAAGCAGGCATCCCAACGTTCAGATATCATCGTCACTTTTACGTGGTGGAAAATGTGTTTCTTTTTTTAGTAAGCGCTTCCAATGGGCGTTAAACCAAGGGGCCTTGGAAGAACAAACAATCAGTTTGTTTTTTATTTTACGAATATAGTGGTCAATGAAAGAAGGAACCTTTTCTTTGGCCTTAAGTCAATTTTCATGAATGGTGCGACTCTAAAAACCCGGCATGTAGTCTGGGATGAAACCAGCAAGTTCATGTTGATTGAAGAAAAGTTGGTATTTGTGACGAATTTGAAACCAGCAAAATGCGCCAGAGAGCTGCGCTCTAAATGTCAGTTCTAGAAATTGAAAAGGAGACCTGCACATACGAGTGCGGCCAGAAGTTGTTCATTGTGCTGCGCGTGATCATGAGCTAAGACTTCGTGGTGATAGTCACTGGCACAGACCATGCATCTGGTGTTCTGTACTTAACCTCGATCTTTCTTCAGTTTACCGTACTGGGAACCAATTTTCTGAAATGCACTGGCATCTATCACCGGTGAGAAAAAGGCTCAATGGTCTAACTGTACAGGCCACATACGAAAACCGCTCCTAGTACACTTAGTTCAAGACCCAATGCCTCCTGGCGGTAGGTAGGTTTCAAGACAGCAATCCGGAAGAAGAAAATAACAAACGATACAAAAGGTACCCATTCGCGAGTGATTTCCAGCACTCGCGACAGAACTCGAGTACCATCTCGCCGAGCTGCTACCTGTAGGTCAGCCCACGATGCTCCGCATGGACGTCTTGAGCGCTTCCTACAGTCCATTGGTCCTAATGAGCTTACAGGAAACGCTTGCACTGCAAACCTTCAGCGGTGCATTGATGGCCAGTAGGAAGCCCGCATGCAATACGGCACCAAAGAGACCCACGAGCGACACTTCAACCGTTCGCGTCCCGTCTTGCCATGCTCTACTACCATATAAGTTGCTAAAGATGGCTGCCAGGGACCTCTTGAAGTGTGCCTGTAGTCCAGTGGACACAGTGATGCAACAGGCGACCATTCCGATGTCAATCCATCGCGATACCTTGATGGTGAGCACGAAATCCACGGGCGATACAGCGCCGAGGACATCCGTCCGCGAGTGCGCAGTGGACGCGTCACTGTAGATCTGTTGAGACGCTACAAGAAATGTTGGCGGCCGCCGGCATATGTAGCATCATGGCAGCGGAACAGCTATAGTGTAGGGCACGGTGGCAGGTCTTCACTGGACGCAGAGAAAGCAGACGGAAGTCTGAATCGAAATATTCGCCGGAATGTGAAACCAGCACCCATCTATGGATGTTGACGCACTCGTGGAGAATGAAATAGGCTGGTTATTTAGGTCCTGCAAGACTGGTTCAAGACACTACGGGGCATCGGCAACGAAGCACGGCGCCTCCATTGAACACGTCTCTGTCTCTTCTATGATAATAATGGAACAGTCTTCTGACTTCATAACGAATCCGCTTCATTGGGTTTGAGCAATTATTACAGCGGTGACGATGTGAATGCTGAATAATGTCGCTAGGTAATGTTATGTGGTGAGGTATCCAATCGAGTACTTGATAACGCAGCTGTGAGAAGATAATTCATTCTCAAAACTTACGGCACTTTCTGCCAAGTAGCCTATTTAAATCTGGGGCTAGATGATAGAAAACAGATGATTATATATGAGGCATACCAAAGTGGACAGTTCTGATTTGTTACTGCGCAATTCAATCGAACTCTGCAAATCCCATAGCAGACCCCAACTATTCTTATTGGGGCTTCACTTCCTCATGGCTAAGTCTATAAAGGTGTAGCTAAAACCGGCCTCTTTAAAGCATTTTAGTACTGCCTTCATGGTAGCACGGTCGCTGGATATTTTTTTTTTTTATTCAGCGCCCGTGAGAGTAGTCTTCACACACGCATCAAGCTTCTCGCATCGTTGCTATTGCCCCTAATGCCCTTTCTTATTCTGTTTGCTTTTCACTATACTTTAACCACGACGCACATCTCTGAGCGCCAGAGCGACGATGCAGACGAGCAAACATAACACAGAAGCATTACTTATCGTTCGGTTTCCGGCCTGCGCCGAGCATGCAGCGTGTGTACGCAGCGTGCAGAGCGTGCGTGGCTAGGTAGTCGCGCCGGCAGGCTCACTGGAAGCCCGAGACCTTCCCGAAACGATCGCGCTTACTATGCGCTACGCAAAGCTCAGTTGACGTCCAATCTATAACACGGGCAAGCTGCGAACGCAAAAATGGGGGAACCCTTGAGCTTCGCCTTTAAGATTTGAACGCGATAGCCAATTCCGGACCCTAGTGCGCCCTTGAACCGCTAAGTGCATACTTAATAATATATTTTGTTACGCACACACACACACACACGCACGCACGCACGCACACAAACGCGGGCACGCGCAAGCGCGACGTATCTATAGTAGTGCAGCGACTGTGCAGTGTCGCCACTTCCTTCTGCTAGAACGGCGCTCTGCTGCAGTCGAAACACGTTTATCACAATGTCTCACAGATGACACACAGACACACACACGCGCGCGCGAATGGTACATACAGGTTTTTGATCTACAGCAAGAGTCGCATGGCCTTCAAGATACGGGAACAAACGGGGGTTAACGATATCATAGTTAAAATCAAGAAGAGGAAATGGACATGGGCCGGGCATGTAGTGCGTACACAGGATAACCGCAGGTCATTAAGGGTAACCAACTGGATTCCCAGAGAACGCAAGCGGTTTAGCGGGAGACAGAAGGTTAGGTGGGCAGACCAGATTAAGAAGTTTGCGGGTATTATTTGGCAGCAGCAAGCACAGGACCGAGTTGACTGGCGGAACGTGGGAGAGGCCTTTGTCCTCCAGTGGGAGTAGTGAGGCTGATGCTGATGATGATTATGATGATGATGATGATGACCATCACAATAAAGCCAGAACAAAACAAAACGCGACTGCACACGCTGTTTGTTTATTATAAAAGTCACTTTACACATAGTTCAGTCCATGTACGAACACGTCAATGCCGAGCGGCTATTGATGATGAACCTTGCAGCACAAAAAAGTCAAAGTAAGGATACTTGGAGCAAAGCGTGGCTTTTAGATGCCACTCAACACAGCGGTTAACAGGCGCCTTCCACGGGCAACCCAGAGTGGCGGGCGTAGTAGCCACCTCTTGTTTTAGTCCTTGAAATGTCCGCTAAATGGCGGTACTTGTATATGTTGAATATATGATGAAATGATGCAAGATGGCGGTACTTGGAGTGTTCACTAAATGGACGGACGGATGTACAGACATAAAGATAAACGGACATGCGCACAGACGGGCGGACAAACATACATACAGACAGATTGATGGACGTGGCCAGCGGATGACTCACAGTATGATAATAAAACCCTTTGAAGCTTTACCCCACTCATCATCATTCACACCGTGGATATGCTGTGATTTCTTTTTTCCGCGATGTCACCCGCCGCCGCTGAATGCATGTGCGCAGCAGATGCTGGCTCTGGACACTGGGCTGGCGAGACATCAGCGGCAGCCTTCTCTTCTCTTTTTTTTTTCTCCTTCATCCTCGCTTGCGCCCCCTTTTACACACTTCTAGGCAGTATTCCCCCACCATGCGACTGTCACGGCTATTTGTTTTTTTTCGCTGGGCTCACTACAATCAGCATTTTAGTCAATACGTAGGAACCAGCAACATCTCCAATTTGTTTATCCGGCACCTGACTAAGAGTCTACGCATTTCATCATGCAGAGCTAAGACCCCTACATATAGATAGACACTTATTTGGAAAAAAGGTCGTACTTCTGCTTTTCTTTATTTGCTTTTATACGCATATAAACGCATATATCTCAAGCCGTAATTCTTAGTGTGATGTTATATCCTACATGGATATGTAGGGATTAACGTCCCAAAAGCACCATATGATTATGAGAGAAGCCAAAGTGGAAGGCTCCGGAAATGTCGACCATCTGGGTTTTTTTAACGTGCACCCAAATCGGAGCACAAAGGCTTAAAAAATTTTCGCATCCAATGAAAATGCAGCAGCCGCAACCGGGGTTCGATCCCCCAACCTGCGGGTCAGCAGCCAACTATCTTTAACGCTTAGTGTGTTTTATTTTGATACGTACTGTAAGGTTTGTGTCATGTAATAATTGTAGCAGTGTCCATAGCTTCTTTGCTCAGGTACTAATCGTTGGACTGCAGCGGAGGACAGAGTGTTGATCTGACGACCTTGACACGCGATTCAAAGCGCGGTACAGGCTAGAACTCTGACGCTTCATTATCATGGATATAAGAATTATTCTTTCGTGACGACGTGTCAAATTCGCGACCTGTTGTACAGCAAAGTATAGGTGGACGCTATAGCTGCTGAGTCGTCTAGGAGGGCACGCTCAGATTGTACCCAAGGAAAGGGTTAGACTGCGGCGTCTATCGCCATCATCTCACCTAAAGCCACATTCACGGCCACATTCGCGTTGTTTTCGTTGATATTCTGACCCCTACCCAAGTAAATTTAAATTTAATATACTTTATTTGATTTAATACGTCCTTTAGATTCAGAGATTTAAACTCCTTTACTTTCAATAATAAAAACTCATTTAGTTTTTAACGCTTAAACTATATTAGTTGGGTTTTATGAAGAGGCTTAATGCTGGAAATATAGACCGCGGTATAGGCGGCTCATGCCTAACATAAATAGCAATAAAATGAGGTGTATAGATAGAAACACTAAAATCAGGGTGTAAAAAATCGAGATAAGATATAGACCATGTGAATGAATTGACAGCTATGAGCGACTTCGTTTATGGGGAAAAGTCGTTACTCCGCAGGGCAATTCGAAGCATCGTAATGCAAGCCCGAGACGCCAAAGGTAAACTCCTGCCCAAACCATAACCGCATGCGTTAAAGTAGGTGCCGCGCAGGCATCACATAAGTGAGGCAAGCTTGTTTCCAGCAGCGCCGGCGTTGGCGGGTTGACGCTGTGACCTCGGCGGGTATTCCCCGAAGACGTGCCACTTTGTGGCTATCGGGAGGGATGCTCAGTGCGTAGCCCTGTACATCTCTGATGAATCTGTGGTGCGTCTTTGTCAGAACACGCCGAACGACGGCCTTGTGCCTTCCCACCAATTTCCGATGGCATTGAAGGCCGTAGTTACGCTTTGTTCACTGACAATGCACATTGTTTCCTCTCAAGTATACGGCGGCTGCTTCCCACTGTCAGAGGCGGCTCTCTGCTTATGTGCATTGCATATCTCGTCAAACAGCAGAACAATGTAAAGCTTTGCACTGCACTTTAGCGGAGGTAAAGGGTGTCTCGCTTCACTGCAGCTCAGCAAGAGATATATAGTTTATTCAAAGTGATTCCGCTGCGCATTGCATTGCGAATAGATGAAGGAAACATATCCAATGGTGTCTACCACAAAATTAAATCAAAGGAGTATTTCTGACTCGTTTATTAGAATGTATTGGTGACCACAAAACACTGTAGTGCAACCCGGGCCGCGAGACAAATAGGTGCAGCATGGAGACGAGATGCAGGAGCCCCGTGGAAAAGAATAAAGAAAGGGTAGCGTCAACTCACTAGATCAAGCACTTCACTAACCTCGCTCCTCTTGCATTTTTAATGTGACCTTGACGCTCGCAATGTTACCACGCGCATATTATGCAGCACGAAATCCTAAAATGGCTATTCTACCGCCTCCTGATCGTATCGTGAAGACGTTTGGCGGTGGTTTTTGCAACTCATTTTTTTTTTCGCACCAATGTCAGCGAAATTTGAAAAACCTCCTTTCCAGTGTCCAACGGTAATTCTGGAAAAGGCTAAACGCTTGCACATAATGAAAAGAAAACAACAACAAACGCTCTGCCTCTTCAAGCTGCGTAGAAGTGTCTGCCTTAAAATAGCGACACTGACGGTTTTTATAAGCCCATCAGTCTCTTTTTATTCGTCTCTTGATCTCAATAAAACTTTGTGTATGTGTTCTTATTCGTATATCATTCATATAATCGTATATCATATATTCTATATATGTTCTTATTTGAATGAGCCAATCAACACAACTGAAAGTCATTTAGTTTTCCTGCAAGTAAATGTTCCAAGATTGGTAGCTCATATGCGAACCATGAATATGCCATCAAATGAGCGACTTTTTACGGACTATGCTGCATTTGTGAAGTGAGAATCAACAATAACCGAGGCGTATTAGTGCTTACGTTTTTCGACCGCTGACCCAAAGGTCGCGGGATTGAATTCTGGTCAGGGAGAATACCTTCTGAAGGAGGGGAAATGCTAGAGCCCTGTGTATTTAGATTGAGCTGCGGGTTAAAGAGCACCGGTCTGTGAAGATTTACGGAGTCCTGCACTACGACGTCCTTCATAATCATATGGTGGTTTTGGAACGTTAAACTTGAGCAATTATTATTATTATTATTATTATTATTATTATTATTATTATTATTATTATTATTATTATTATTATTATTATTATTATTATTATTATTAATGAATTCTGAACCCACACCAAATCGTGTGGGTTCAGAATCCGTGAAATCGTGTGGGTTCAGCACTGACATCGTGTCAGATATTGTGGTCGTCAAACTGCCAGGTCGGCTCAGCCCACCATGTCATCAGATGACATCGTCCGCCTATTCTGTACTGTTACGTACGTTGTGGCATGAATGTAACAGAAATCGCAGAAACTAGCTGGCCGTTTGGGTTTCCAAACATGTAGATTAGCCGTTATTTGAAATTACTGACAAATTTTGAGCTGATCGAACCACCTGGCCGCTTGTAGCCCTGTCAATACCACCCTACGGATAAAAAGCTATAGAGTCGCCTTTTAAGGAGGAATTCAAAATTACCGAATCGTTTAGTTTGTGCGCACTTTTTGTCACTGGCCAGGCCAATTGCCCTTATTCTCTAATGATGTCTATTTTAATGGCTGATTGCAACAAATTTTGTGTTACGAAGAGCGATAAAGTAGCAGCCGTGATTGTCATCTCAGATAAAGTGTTATATTAATTATGCCACTCCTTCTCCTTATCTTTACGTAGCATATTCGCATTGAAACTTCATCTCTCTTACTCCCGATGTGGCAAAGTCGTAGAAAAAATTACGCCGTCTTGTGCAGATGTCCAGCAGCGGACGCTAACGCTTACACTGGCGGCGACGTTGACGCCGGCGCTCATCACGCGGTTGCGCAGAAGAGAGAGACTTGGGGAGGCGAAAAACGCGCACTGAGGGACCGGTGTTTCCTACTGGAACATGCCAATCGTTGCAAATGAGCAGTGAGAGACAGACGACTCCGATTGGACACAGAAACCCACAGTTCTCTTTTGGTTAACGTGCATGCTGCAAATTATCATCGTTCAACAACGCACAGGAGAAATCTCTCACCGGCACTCCATTGGAGGTCAAAATGCGGTGTCTATGTATTCTGGTCGGCCAGTGAACACTTGTGCAGCGCGAGCAGTCAGTTTTTTTTCAATGAAGAAACTCGCTTGCAGACGCTGTCTGCGTCGGCGTTGCGAGGCGAAAGAGGGGGAGCGTAGGAGAGGAGAGAGAGGAGTGAGGGCACGCGCATGCGCAATGGCGGAACAATATATGTTCTTAATCCAACGTAGAAGAAACAATCGTTGAACCCTCGGTTGCTGGGGTATTCATGCCAGTTGCCACCGCATCAATCGAACACTCACTATGCGAAGCCATCACCGCCTTCCTTTCAGAGTGTGTAGCCATATTCCATATTTGTAAAAATGGGTAGGCACCGCTGACATACTGACGCGCTTTTAGCGACGTCGCGGTGCGCATAGGCTCCGCCCATTCCAAAGCTCGCCACCGCCCTTTATGATCGGGGGAGCATCCCGTATTGGCGCAGGAGCATACCCCATCGCGCTGCGCCTGAGCGCCGCTCAAGTACTAACGCGATAGCGTTAAGAGTTCCTTTCGCAAGAATTTCGTCGTCTGTGTAGCTGGTGCCTTTATTAAGTGTGAATACACTTTATAAGCGACTCCAAACCATCCACCGCCGTCGGCGGCGTCTGCAGTCTTCTCTCTATCTTTAAAAGAAAGAGGACTTGGCGGGCCGCAGCGCGACGCTCTACCAAATAAGCCACGGACGCGACGCTGATATCGGTGTCAGTAACGCGCCTTATATCTTTAACGCCGCTTCGCGCGTCCCCCTCCCCCTTCGAGGGTGAACATGGTTAAGTGCGAATGCACGGGGTGATGCTATGAGGGGGAGTAAAGTTAAAATCCGTTGGCATTCGCCAGTAAGTGAACGTAAACTCCCCCGTGTGATCAAATTGCGGTTCCCAGGAACCATTACACCATGAAGGCACCATAGTGTGATTAATAAATATATTAGTGCGAATTAATAAATACCCCTCATAGCGTCACCCCGTGCATTCGCACTTAACCATGTTCACCCTCGGGGAAATGCTTGGGAGTTTTTTTAGTTATGACCGCAAAAAACGAGAAAGATGCAAATAAATATGAAAATTGAACCCGGACCTTCTGCGTGGCAAGCTGGTGTTCTACCATGAAGCAGCGCCCCTGCTTGAAACTTAAAAAAAAAAAAAGCGCCAGGCCAGCACGAAAGGCGCAGCACAGTCACCGCAAAATCTAGCTGAGCGGCCTTTCAGAGTACTTTTTACGTGCTCTTTGGTACCTGCTACAAGCACACTAGCAGGGTACACCCTTTGCCGACATCAGGCCTGACTATAGCCAGTTTGCGACGGGGCTTAAAGGGGCCCTGAAACACTTGTTTGAGTAACCATAGAATCAATTCACCGGAAAAGTGTATTGCCTCAAAAAATGAACGCCGCAAAAATTCAAAACATCTGTCCAGTACGAGCGGAGTTACAAAAATTTGTCACATTCTGCAATCACAATCTCTTTTCTCTCGTCTCGACGAAACCGCTGCAAGCTATAGGCAGGGAGAGATCGGAGGGGCAAACAAAACGTTACGCGCGCCTCCTGACCTTGATCACTTTTTTTTCTTTTTTTTTCTTGAAATGCGTGGGTTTTTCAGTGTGATTGCGCGCGCACGTGTGTACAAGTAGCAGCCTCCCGCGGCGATCTCTGTAACGACCGAGCATGCCATGTTCAAATCAGCCAATGGCTGATAGATCGGCTTACTACGAGTGATTTTTGGGCTTAATACGTGATTTGTTGAGAGAAGAGAAAGCAATTTTAGCTGATTTTGACAATTTATTGTGAATTCCAGGCCACGTGCTACGCTACATTATTTGGCTAGCGTGTTCTCGGCAGACTCTACTACCGAGCCATAGCGTTTTCTGACCATGATCAAGTAGTGTTGCAGGGCCCTTTTAAAGCGCCGGTGTGGCTTTGTGGTCGAATAAAGGGCTGCTACGCAAAGGAACCTGAGTTCAGATCCCATGATATCTTTGTGTTTTTATTTATCAAGTTTTCTTTTTTCACGTGACAGTGGCCGACAACTACGGCGCACGCGACCCCTGCCGTGATCTCATAACAGCTTTCGCTGTGAAAGAAAAACCTATATTATTGTAGTGTATACATATAGTGTGAGGGGTCTCCTTAACGCATGTGATAATGCGTGGCAGCATCAAAGAATTGTACCAGGCGTCAAAACAAGAAAATTACGGCTCGAGTAGGTGGTTTAAAGCTGCCCACCCATTGCGAAATGTGCAGCTGCATAGGTGTGCTTGGCCTCTTATACGGACGCTAAGTGGTCCTTTCCCCAATTCGCAAAAATAACATGTAGAACAAATTAGACACTTCACAGACTTGCGGTAAGCATCAAGGATAATACGAACCAGCCATTGTTACGGGCGTAAAATTATCACTTCCTTGCGGCAAGGCTGAAGACGCTGTGCATGAGGCCCAATTACGATATCGCGTCCAGCTCTTGAAGGAGAAGCTCAAGCGTGCTGCAAGTTTTTAAATGAGTTTTCAAGCTAAGCAATAGCGGATGGCATTGGTAGGATAGCATACTTTAATTAACAGCGCGAACGAAATAAAGGAGAAAATTAAGGCAACATGAGCCCTGACTCGCAACCCAACGCTGTACGGCACTGGCAACACCGTCGAAACAAGATGCTTAACGAGCGTGCTGCGTACTTCAGAGAAGTTTTTTTGACACAATATGAAACTTCGCATTTGAAACCAATTATCATCGCAAATACTGACGTTTCAGCATTCACCACAAGGGCGAGCGTCTGTCCGCTTTCAAGTGACCGTCTTTCCGAGAGTGGATAATCGGCTTATATCGCATTCAGGTACTGGGGACGTGAATGCAAGTACGGTATATTACACGAATAATGAAAGAGTGTACTTTTAAAAACGCCTGACGGAAAATTTGCCCACGCTCTACAAAAGAATTATGTTTCATGTTCTTGTTTTTGTTGTTGTTGTTGTTGTTTTTCATCGAATACTAGCAACACCAAAGCGAAGGTGACGCGAGACAACTGAAATAGTGACCAAAGGCACACACCAGCCCATAAATATTGATCTTGCTTCGCTACCTTCTCGGGTACGCCTGCTGAGATTTCGTTGTTCTTGCGTTCCCGCTGTATTCATGTATAATTGATAGGAGCTAATCGCACACCCGTGAAAGCCTCAAGTTGAGACTTGCGCCACTCAGCTATATAGCCAAATGTATCAATACGGCGACATTGTAGTGGACATAAGCCATGGCCAAGGCTTGAACAAAGTGTTTTAGCAGGGTTTCTCAGTCATGATTATCACTGTATGAAAAACAAGAGTCATTAGATTTTAAATGCGACGCATTTCTTAGCAAACTTCGGCGACACGAGCATACACTCTTAGTCAAATCCTGGCTAAAACACACGCCTGCAAGCAGGAAATCAAGTCTAATCATGGCCGCTTCTACGCGCTTCTGTAGCCGTGTCCCAGAGAAACTGGCTCGATTCCAAGTGGCCTGCAGAATAGCCGGGATTTTAGGTCAATTTTTGCCTGGCATGATACGGCCTGCGGTTAGGCGTGACGTTTCCGTAGGCGGCCCGGCACTGACGTGGTGGCGGAAAAAAAGAAGTATTAATTTACGTATTCGAGAGTGGTTTCTCGTCGATAATGCGGTGGATGATTATGACTAAAGGTAATTATTAAACCATTAGTATCACAACAACCTACATCTGCGAGTTGTAACATGCAAACACACTGAGCCCTGGATTCGAACTCTGGACCGCATGCATGGGAAGCAGATGCCTTACCCATAGCACTACAGCACCAACGCATGAAGGTGAACCTTTTTGCAGGGATATATATCTACCAAGTAGCCTTTTGCAAACCGTCGGTGGAACCTTGAACTGTTTTTGTGCCAAATGCGGTAGTTTTCACATGCATTTGATCAGCGCATAGTTTGTAGGGCTTCATGAACTCGAGACAACCACGGTGAGCGCTTTCGGCTCCGACTTCGGTTCGTGGTGCGCCGTTCCGCAACAATTAACAATTAACGTGTGTTTGTGCGTCGTTTTAGTGCTTTCCCGAGAACCGTGGATGTTTCACTCAACGAAATTCGCGGACGAGGCTGTGTTCGGCTGTCAAAACCAACGTATGTTTCTGGCACGTGCGTGCGCTGTGAGCAATTTCGCTTATTTCTATCGGGAGGTACATGCGTGTCAGTGACAGGAGCCTATTCTCAAGCTTCTTGAAGACAATGCGATTTCGCACGTAAACGTCGCATGGGTATTTTAGCACGCCTACTCTAACATTTGCATTTCGTATTCGTGAACTCCGGCAAGCTGCGCGCAGGGGCAGCAGCGCCTTTTAGCATTTCGACGATTACTTATTCGCAATTAGAATTTATGCGCAATATTTCGCGATAAAGAGTGGTTTTTACCCATTTTCAGTCTTTAACTGATCTTACTTATGGGGAGTGGGTACTCTTACCTTTATTCAGCATCACACCGCTGTTCAGGTGAATGCCGAAACGTGCGCCAACGTCAAGTATGACGTACACAAGTTTTCCGCTCGCGCTTGTCGCTGAACGGTTCTGCGTAAGTTGATGCCGGCTCCTGGCGCCAGGCTGGCGCGACAGAGGCGGCGGCTCTCCTTTTCTTCTTTTTGTTTCTTCTTGCGCCTGTTCTTACCGGCTATAGGCGTAATTTCCGCGCCGCGCGGCTGTTACGGGTATTTTTTATTGCTGGGCTCCCTATAGACAGGATTTTAGGCAGTACGAGGATGAGCACCGCCTATATGCCGTTCGTTATCCGGCACTTGACACAGAGTGTACCTATCTACCTATCTATCTATTTATCTATCTATCTATCTATCTGTCTATCTGTATCTATCTATCTATCTATCTATCTATCTATCTGTCTGTCTGTCTGTCTGTCTGTCTGTCTGTCTGTTTGTCTGTCTGTCTGTCTGTTTGTCTGTCTGTCTATCTATGGCATTGAGCCCTCCTGGTCGTTTCCATATAGGATCTATACCAAGATCGGTATGGAACAACATGTCTGTATGACGAGCATAAGTGACTAGTCATAACATGAAAATCATTATGTATACGTCATAAATGCAATAATTTACAATTCATGGTCTTGATGTTCACTCGGTCATTTCGTTCGCATGATATATTGCACTACTGGTAAGGTATGATATGACTACGTGACAAACACAAGTGACGGACTCTAACGTGGAAATCATCAATTGCGTGTCATGTAAAACATGACTACATGCTACACTCATAGTACGCTCACCATTGTTTCGCTAGCTTCATATATACCAAATTTTCTTTTATGTGACGTAAATGAATGACGAAGGTATATGACTAGTGCAAACATGATAATCATGACATGCGTGTTGTGTAAAACGTGGCTTCATTCTACGCTCATATTGTGCTCACGGCCGTTTCTCTAGCTTCACATATACCAAAATTGGTGTTACGTGACGCGAATGGACGACGAAGGTATATGACTGGTGCAAACATAATAAGCATGACATTCATGTCATGCAAGAACATGACTATACATGCCATGTTCATGACGCAGTTGTGGCCGTTTCACTACTTCAGATATACCGAAATTCGTGTTACACGACGTCAATGAATAACAAAGGTATAGACTGGTACAAACATGACAATGATGTGCATCTCATGTAAAAACATGACAACATACCACGCTCTTGATGCGCCCCCGGTCGTTTCGCTAGCTTCACATATACCAAATTTGGTGTTACATGGCGTGAATGGACGATGAAGGTAAATAACACATCCAAACATAATAATCATGACATGCGTGTCACGTAAAACATGACTACAAGTACGCTCATAGCGTGCTCGCGGTCGTTTCGCTAGCTCCATATATAACAAATTTTGCATCACGTGACGTGAGTAGGCGACGAAAATAAAATATTAATCTTGACATTGCAGTGATGTACGGCATAATTTAAAACCGCCTCATAGTGTTGTGTTGATTTTAAAGTCGCATATCAACTTTCCTCATTTGTGCTTCGTACATCATCGATTCCCACTTTACGTGGGATCTGACATTTTTTTCTCTGCGTGATTCATCTCTTTCTCCGCATATATCACTCTTAGTTCAAACACGTGAACTTTATAGAATATCATTCTCTTGTTGGAGAGTCGCGTGGCTCAAAAGAGAGTTTACGGGTATCTCTAGAAGAGAGTTATGTACGTCATTATTGAGGAAGCTCTGAATTATTAGCACATACTCTTTTCTATTTCTTTTTTTTTTCAGAGCGCAGTGTTGTAGTGAAAGGCCCGCCAACCACGGAATTTCGTCCAGGAAGAACCGTAACTATTGAGACGTCCCCCGCTACGCCACCGATTACCAAAGAGAGGGAAGACCACACAACCCCTTGTCTATCCGGTTCCCTCTTGGATACGTGTCTCAAACACTTCTCACATACAGGCATTCGTGCTGGGGCCGGCAAATAAGAGACGCTACGACCTGTTCCTTTTTGCTGATTCATTTAATTTATTATTAACTTAAAACATCGTATACTGCGTACATCAACCACTACACAAAATTATAACACATGATTTGGACATTTGCGACATTCGACACAGGGCAGGCACATAAAGAAACTAACTGTAACAATACAAGGGTATGCATATTGACACGTGCGGTTCTTTTGGTTTACGAAGGAAGACGCTATCACTTTCTGTTAAGCGCAACGCAGGCCGCGTTTATCTTGTATGCCACTCTGGAACGCGTTACGACGCGTGTATAAAAAACTGACACGTGCGGTTCTTTTCGTTTGCGAAGGAAGACGCTATCACTTTCTGTTAAGCGCAACGCAGGCCGCGTTTATCTTGTATGCCACTTTGGAACGCGTTACGACGCGTGTATAAAAAGCCGGCGCAGTGCGCCACTGGGGGTCTTTTTTTTTTCCGTCGGCCGACGACTGTTCACGCCGCTGTTGCTGTGAGTTGTGTTTGGCCCTGTTTTGCTGGGCACAAGTTCGCCCAATAAACAGTTCGCCTGACACCGCCCTGACTCCTGCGTGCTTCCTCTCAAGTGCTGCGTGTATCACAACCTCGTGACATCTGGTGGAGGTGCTTCTCTGTCCATGTACCGTACGCCCCCGTCCAGCCGTGAGCCAAGCCCAAGCCGCCAAGAGGACGACGCCGACCCGGTCGTTCGAGTGAGCCGAAGACAACAAGGACTACCGCCCGAATACCTGCCGCTCCCCGACAAGGACAAGAAAACAAAGGCTGCTACGAAGCCGGCATCCACGATGACGGAAGCAAGGTTTTCGGCAACCGTGGTCGTCAACCAGCCCAAAGAGCCGCCTACCTTCCGCGGATCGACCTACGAAGACCCAGAAAGCTGGCTTGACATTTACGACCGCGTCGCAGCCCTCAATAAGTGGGACCCGGACGACAAGCTGCGTCATGTGTATTTTTACCTGGAAGACGCCGCAAGGACTTGGTTCGAGAACCGCGAGTCAACGCTTCGAACCTGGGACGACTTCCGCGTTGCTTTCCTGCGCACCTTTACAAGCGTCGTGCGGAAGGAAAGAGCCGCATCACTGCTTGAAACTCGGGTGCAGCTCCCCAACGAAAACGTAACGATCTTCACGGAGGAGATGACGCGACTTTTCCGCCACGCCGACGCCGACATGTCTGAGGACAAGAAGGTTCGCCTGCTTATGCGAGGAGTGAAGCAGGAGCTCTTCGCCGGACTGATCAGGACCCCGCCAAAGACGGTACAAGAGTTCCTCTCCGAGGCTACCACCATCGAGAAGACTCTTGAAATGCGGACCAGCCAATACGATCGGCGCATGTCGCCAGACGTCGCAGAAGTCCGAGGACTCTGCCCCGACGACCTGCGCGAGACCATACGCGCTATTGTTCGTGAAGAACTGCGCCGCATGTTGCCATCGTCTCAGCCCCAAGTCGCCTCTCTCGAAGACGTAGTCCGCGAGGAACTACAGCGCTCACTGAGCGTTCCTGAACGGCCACAGCCCCAACCGGAGGCGATGACCTACGCCGCTACTGCACGACGACCTGTCGCCGCTCCTCGCCAACACCAGGACCCAACGTCTCCGCAGTTTCGTCGCCAGCCACCGCCGCCACCCCCGACGCCTTCCCGCTCGCCAGTAATCCAGCGCTCGCCGAGGAAAACTGACGTTTGGCGCACCCCGAACCACCGCCCACTATGCTACCACTGCGGCGAAGCCGGGCACACCTACCGCTACTGCCAGTACCGTGAGATGGGACTGCGTGGCTTCGACGTGAACGCGCCGCGTCCGCGCCCAGGTGAGCGACCTCGCGACATCGCCGACTACATCGCCGGATCGCAGTGGCAACAACGACGACCATCCCGTTCACCTTCGCCTGGCCGCTACGTCTCCCCGGATCGCCGCCAGTACACCGGCCCTAACCGGGGCCGATCCCCAAGCCCCTACCCGGGAAACTAAAGGCAGCAACCGATGGAGGTGCGGTTGCTGCACGACGCAATGCCGAAGATCCTCCTCCGCCGCCGCCGCCGCTGCCGATGACGACGACCACGACGCACGAACTTTCCCGACGTAGTCGCAGTACGCCGCCTGAGCAGAGTCTTTACGACAAAGCCTCGCCGCCGACGCGACATAGCAGCACCGGACCAAGCCGACGCAGCCGTGATCCGACGCCCCGACCTAACCGGAACGCCAGACGACGAACCACCGACCTCGACGTGATCATCGACGGCCACAGCGTCACCGCCCTAGTCGATACCGGCGCCGACTACTCTATCATCAGTGGTCTCTTCGCCGCTAAGCTCAAGAAGGTAAAGACTGCATGGGAAGGACCGGATATCCGAACAGCAGGGGGCCACCTTATAACACCGACTGGAACCTGCACGGCAAGAGTCACGATTCACAGCCAGACGTATTCTGTGAATTTTGTGGTCCTGCAGCAATGCTCGCGAGACGTCATTTTAGGCATGGATTTCCTGGACCAGCAAGGCGCAGTAATCGACCTAAGATCCAGGTCAATCACGCTGTCCACGGATAATGCAACGGCGTCAGACTGCAACGTCGCTCACAATGCCTTGAATGTGACAGAAGAGCAGGTAACCATCCCGCCACTGTCGAGCGTCATCATTTCCGTCGGCACCAAAGCGTCTACCAACTTACAAGGTGTCATCGAAGGCGACCAGCACCTGCTCCTAAACCGTCAGATGTGCGTCGCAAGAGGCATAGCCAAGCTTCATAACGGCGAAGCCAAGGTAATGGTGACGAACTTCAGCAACGAATATAGGCACTTAAATAGGGGCACGACGGTAGCACATCTAAGCGAATTTGTGGAAGCGAGCAATGCCTTCGCCCTCACTGATTCTCAGGGAGCCGCAACGTCGACAGCAGTGTCCGCGCCCGCCTTCGACGTCAATCAAAGCCTTTCCAGGCAGCAACAAAAGGAGCTCAAAGCCTTACTCCACCAATACGAGGACTGCTTCTCGTCGTCGTCGAGGCTTCGTCAGACCCCTCTCGCGAAACATCGCGTCATAACCCACGAATATGCCCGTCCGCTCCGTCAGAGCCCCTACCGAGTTTCTGCACGGGAACGCGAGGCCATCAAGCAACAAGTCGACGAAATGCTGCGTGACGACATCATTCAGCCGTCTACGAGTCCGTGGGCATCACCCGTGGTGTTGGTGAAGAAGAAGGACGGAACCCTACGTTTTTGCGTCGATTATCGTCGCCTGAACAACATCACGAAGAAAGACGTGTATCCCCTCCCACGGATAGACGATGCTCTGGACAGACTCTACAACGCCAAGTATTTTTCGTCGATGGATCTCAAAACCGGCTACTGGCAAATCGAAGTAGACGAGAGAGACCGAGAGAAGACTGCCTTCATAACACCAGACGGCCTATTCGAGTTTAAGGTCATGCCCTTTGGTCTTTGCTCGGCGCCTGCGACGTTCCAACGGGTTATGGACACAGTACTCGCAGGCTTGAAGTGGCAGACTTGCCTCGTCTACTTGGACGACGTAGTCGTATTTTCTTCCAACTTCGACGAGCACCTCCGGCGCCTTGAAGCTGTTCTTCGGGTAATCAAAGCCTCGGGACTTACCCTGAAGCCAGAAAAGTGCCGCTTCGCCTACGAGGAACTATTGTTCCTTGGCCACGTTATCAGCAAGTCGGGAGTGCTCCCTGATCCACAGAAAACAGCTGCGATCGCCGACTTTCCTGCACGCACCGACAAGAAAGCAGTACGCCGATTTCTTGGCTTCTGCGCTTATTACAGGCGCTTCGTGAAGAACTTTTCGCGGATCGCCGAGCCACTGACGTACCTCACGAAGGCCGACGTCGACTTCAAATGGGAAACGCCGCAAGTCGAGGCATTTCAAGAATTAAAGCGACACCTGCAAACGCCGCCAATACTGGCGCACTTCGACGAAGAAGCTGACACCGAAATTCACACGGACGCAAGCAGCACAGGGCTCGGCGCCGTGATCGTGCAGAGGACCGACGGACTTGAAAGGGTCATCAGTTACGCTAGCCGGTCACTTTCGAAGGCAGAAGCCAATTATTCCACGACAGAAAAGGAATGCCTTGCCATCATCTGGGCTACATCAAAGTTCCGCCCCTACCTGTACGGCAGGCCTTTCAAAGTCGTGAGTGACCACCACGCCTTGTGTTGGCTGGCTAACTTGAAGGATCCATCAGGGCGCCTCGCACGGTGGAGTCTCAGACTACAAGAATTTGACATCACCGTCGTCTACAAGAGCGGACGAAAGCACTCCGACGCCGACTGCTTGTCTCGTGCCCCTGTCGATCCGCCGCCCCAGGATGACCAGGACGACGACTCTTTCCTGGGACCCATAAGTACCGACGACTACGCGGAACGCCAACGAGCTGACCCGGAGCTCAAGATCCTCATGGACTACCTGCAAGGCAAGACCGCCGACGTGCCGAAAGTATTCCGCCGAGGACTGGCTTCGTTTTTCCTGCGAAACAACGTCCTCCTGAAGAAAAACTTCTCGCCGCTCCGCTCCGACCACCTCCTCGTGGTACCTTCAGCGTTACGTCCAGAGGTTCTGGAAGCATTACACGACGACCCGACAGCCGGACATCTTGGTGTTTCCCGCACACTGTCACGAATACAAGAGAAGTACTATTGGCCTCGCCTCGCTGCCGACGTCGCCCACTACGTAAAAACATGCAGAGACTGTCAGCGACGCAAGACGCCGACAACTAGGCCAGCCGGACTTCTGCAACCCGTCGAACCACCTCAACGGCCATTCCAACAAATCGGCATGGACTTACTGGGGCCGTTCCCGACGTCAACTTCTGGCAACAAATGGATTGTCGTAGCGACTGACTACCTCACCCGCTATGCCGAAACAAGGGCCTTGCCCAAAGGCACTGCCGCCGAGGTCGCCATGTTCTTCATTGAGAACATCGTCCTCCGCCACGGAGCCCCCGAGGTCCTCATCACCGACAGAGGTACGGCCTTTACGGCTGACCTAACGCAAGCGATCTTGAGGTACAGTCAGACAAGCCACCGCCGAACCACCGCGTACCACCCACAGACGAATGGCCTCACCGAGCGTCTAAATAAGACCATCGCCGACATGCTGGCCATGTACGTGGACGTCGAGCACAAGACGTGGGACGCCATACTCCCGTATGTAACCTTCGCGTACAACACGGCCGTGCAGGAAACGACGCAGTTTGCTCCATACAAGCTCGTCTACGGACGGAGCCCAACAACGACGCTTGACGCCATGCTACCGGTCGGCACCGACGAAGAAGACCTCGACGTCGCCAGCTACCTGGATCGCGCTGAAGAAGCTCGACAGCTAGCCCGCCTGCGTATCAAGAGCCAACAGACGGTCGACAGGCGCCACTACAACCTTCGACGACACCACACCGAATACCAACCAGGTGACCTTGTCTGGGTCTGGACGCCGATACGACGACGGGGATTGTCTGAGAAGCTCCTGCGACGCTACTTTGGACCCTACAAGGTAGTCCGACGTCGTGGTGAACTAGACTATGAGGTCGTGCCCGATGGCTTAACGTCATCCCAACGACGCCGTGCACGACCCGAAGTCGTACACGTGGTGCGACTTAAACCTTATTACGCGCGCTGATTAGCTGTGACGCATTGTTAATGTAATTTATTGCATGTACTCTCTCTTATGTTCTGTCTTTAGCATCGGGACGATGCTTTTTCAGAGGGGGGTAGTGACACGTGCGGTTCTTTTGGTTTACGAAGGAAGACGCTATCACTTTCTGTTAAGCGCAACGCAGGCCGCGTTTATCTTGTATGCCACTCTGGAACGCGTTACGACGCGTGTATAAAAAACTGACACGTGCGGTTCTTTTCGTTTGCGAAGGAAGACGCTATCACTTTCTGTTAAGCGCAACGCAGGCCGCGTTTATCTTGTATGCCACTTTGGAACGCGTTACGACGCGTGTATAAAAAGCCGGCGCAGTGCGCCACTGGGGGTCTTTTTTTTTTCCGTCGGCCGACGACTGTTCACGCCGCTGTTGCTGTGAGTTGTGTTTGGCCCTGTTTTGCTGGGCACAAGTTCGCCCAATAAACAGTTCGCCTGACACCGCCCTGACTCCTGCGTGCTTCCTCTCAAGTGCTGCGTGTATCACAACCTCGTGACAATATAAAAAAACACACGACGACACAAATGACGAAGTTATCAATTATTAAAACCGCGCAATGTCCTAATATGCCGCATCTTTTCCCGCAGAGCTCGTTTAAGTAAGGGAGGTGAAGGTCGTCTCACAGAATGTCCATGTAGTCGGGGCCTCGGAGTTGGCTGCCCGAATCGGGCACGAAGGTTGGTTCTTGGCGTCGAGGTCTGATCTGTCCAATTCCTCAGCGTCTTCATCGTCTTCGTTATCGTCGCCTACGTCGTGCCTCTCAGTGATTTCCATCTTAGCCCTCTTTCGTAACGATCCATTCACTCACCTCCTATCCCTAACTTTCTTTCCTCATCGTACCGTCCTTGCCCCAGCCATCACCTCATCGCCTCTCATCGATATCTCTTCGCACCGCTATATTCCTTTTCCATTCCGTCTACCATCTCGAGCTCATCGCATCGTATATCTCTGACCCCTCTGTATCGTCTCGTAGTCCCTTTTTGTAGGACCCGACTCCGCCCTACCGAGGCACCAAACCAATCGCCACTATCGACGCGGCATATTTTCTTGTCAGTCAGAGTGTATTATCTGCGACGGCCGCCCCCGCAGCCCGCACCAGTGGAAAACCCTCTCCCAAGCAAAGCCGAGCAAGTAACAATGTTCAAACTCAAGCCTAAGGGAGAGAGATGGGCGAGCCGTCCGAAGACACTTTAATTACGGGCGAACAATGGTCCCAATGCTTCCGGTACTTAATGAGCCGATGTCCAGACCAAGTCTCAACGTTTCCATGCAGGTCGGTGTCTCCTGCGAAATTCTCCGTAGCCGCTGCTTCTTCGTCATTCAAGGCCGCGGGTGGCCATCCGCGCAGAACGCAGTAATGAGTCCTGGAGCCACGGAGGCTGAGAGAAGTCAGACCGGACCCAGCACAGGCGCTGCGGCAGTGTCGCATTCCCCGAACCAACAAAATGTGCTTTGCTGCTCCCCATGCCACAAATCTGAAGGGTGCGCGCAGATTACCTCCACCGTACACTGTCACATTGTCTGTAGACGACAAGGCGCCGCCCAGTCCTCTCGTGTTTGCGCGGTGGGGGGGCCAGAACAGTAGAAATAATCCTTCCAGGTAATCCACTCCGGAATGCCCATTTGTTACACCGAAGGTTTTCTTTTCCTTTTTTTGCGTGGGTTTAAGAAACAAGCGAAAACATCTTGAAAGGTCCGGAGTTCAGTCCGTGTTTGCAGGGACGTCACACTATATGGGGCTCTCATTAAGACACGGCAAGCTGACTTCTAATAACAGTAACACGACTTGCCAAGATGACAGGAAATGTGTCGTATTTAGTCCGTACGAAATCCTCAGAACAAATGTTTCTTCTAATTTTATATTTTATCATAATCGTAGTATTCGTTCGCTCATACTCAGTACGCGACTATGTCTTGGCACTTGTATAATGACCCCTTTGGACCGTCGCAACTTGCACACCTCCACGTAAAAACAGAGATAAGACACGCGGAAGAGAGTCACTGCAATGAATAGTAATTTAGACGGTTGCCTATTAGCCAAGCCCCTTCGGTTGACCTCAGAACGGCTGACAACGTCAGGCTTTATTGGGATAAAACAACGTGGCTGTGCCGAGAATGAGAAGTTTTCTTCTCTGTTTTAAAATTTGCTCATCCATGAAAAAATTTGCAAAAGCCTTTTTTTTTTTTCAGGTTAGGCGGTTTGTCAGTCCAGATCATACGTAAAATACAGCGGGGCCCGGAAACGATGGACCGAAGGATCGAACCAAACAGGACTATAGCTTGCACTGACTGTTCTATGGCCTTTTTATTGGAAAAGAAACAATAAATATCTAAAATTAACACAACCAAGTAACCAAAAAAAACGCCACAGAACGAAAATACAGTAAAGAGCAAGTCACATCGCGTTTTTTTGATACATCATCTCTCGCAAGTGTGAGATATTGAACTTCAATATCAATCAGGTTCATCAACGGCCTGCTGAAACTTCACTCCCTTTCTTTCTGAGATGGAAAGCGTCGCATTTTTTCCGGCTACTTGCTGTGTGTGATGTGTTAGGATCACTGGGGAGCTTTCGAATAGCGTACGCTAAGTTAGTGAGCGTCGTGGGCGTAGCGCTCACTTATGGGCGCCATATGAGTTTTCGAATAGCGTTCGTCCCCCACTGCAGCTGATTTCCTCCAGATCACCGCAAAGAGACCTTGTGCGCCACACGCTATTTCGGATTTTCGCTCGGCGGACCACAAACGCTAACGGTGGCTAGCGTTATGACGCATGCGTAGTTGCAACGACCGGAACGAATAGCGTACTCAAAGCTTTACATATGGTATTCGAAAACTCATTGTGTTTTAGAAATGGGAGAGGGGGGACGAACAAAATATTCCGTCGTTACGGCCGATATCACTTTGGCTCTAGCGTTGTCGGTGTCGTTATAAAAACAAATGTCACTGCAATGGAGCATGACGAGCCGACGTGCGTATTTAGCACACTATAACCTATAATTCTCTACATCAGTGTTCGTTGTAACGAGATTCAACTTTGCAAGAAAGTTTATTCCAATTATTATATTCTGAAGGCTCATTATGACTCGTTGTTTAAGCCAATTAGCCTGGTTTAAGTATTGCGGAATAGTTTTCACGCTGACAGACAGTTATTCACTCTGTTTTTGCGCCCATGTTTGTCAAGGCAAGAAGCCATTTCGCTAAGCCTGGTTCGCTTTCGACGACCGCGAATTCGACACGCAACAACTGGTGCGCTTTGTAATTTTTTTTTTCTTTTACATTTGTCTCTCAGGCCGCTTTTGCGGAGGCACGTTATCGCGATCAGAGTTTTAGGGCTTTATTGCGCGACTAATTAACGCCATCGGCGGTAAAATAATAATAATAGAAGATGCGCAAAGAAGAGCGGGCCTGGACGAACTTAGTTGGATCCCCGTTAATTAGCTGGTTTCCGGGCCGCGCGAAAAGCCAGGCACACAAGAATGCACTTCAATATCCATCCTTTCAGCACTGCCCTGAGGTACGGCACAAATCCACTAGCATATTGTTGAATTATGGATTTGACAGTAAAGGCTAAAAGAACCAACATCGATAAAAGCAGCTTGGGTGCCGGCGTGATGCCGGGTGGAAATCTACGAAAGAAAAAGAAACAAGAAAGTGTTGAAGTGGTGGTTGAATCTCGAAAGTGAATGAAAGAATCTAAGCAGTGAGAAAGCCCGCGAGCGCGCAGCAAATTCGATTAGGAGGACGTCGTGCCGATTGCATAGATAGAATCTTACAGCAGACTTATTAAACAGAGCTGTTCATACGGCAAGAGGAGTACCGCGATATGCCCACAAATGTTCAGAGCGCCGTGCAGCGTCTGCATTGTGGTGCGACCCCATACACGCCATATGCATAACATGTATGGAACGGCTTGTGCACCGATGTCGTCGAGCTCAGATGGCACTCGCACGCTTGCACATATGAGTGAACATGTACTACATACTACTGCGAATGGGGAACAATAACGCTTATTACACACACTATCGAGCTGTGCGGTCAGTGCGATTAACTAATAGTATGTCTACTGCAGCGTGCATACAGTTTATGTCACATGATTAGTGTACGCAGCTACCGAATCCGCGCGCAGGAGCATATGTATAACACAAAAACACCGAAGATAGAGTGGCTTATACTTGCTGACACGCCTTTATTATGCCTTGAAGAGGTGGCGAACCAATCACATAGGAGGCACAGATCAATCTCTAGATGTGACCCCACAAGCGATGATGACGCAGAAGCCTACGTGATGACAATCATGTACAGATGATGAAGTGCCACAATAGATGGCATTTCGAGAGGAAACGCGGCGATCATCTTTGGTCTTGCGAAAGGCTCGTTTGAGAAGGGATTGGACCTGGTCGAGCAGTTGCATGGCTTGCGCTGCAACTGCACCCTTGGGACACACGGGCGCGGTCGCACTGTTAGGATGGAGATCAGAGGACGGCCCATGACATAGTACGTTCTCTGCTCTCACTGCTTACTTTACACTGACGGGGGTCGCAGCGCTTGCTGCGTTCTTATATACGCCAGAGTGATGCCGAGTCGTGACAGACCTGATGGAAGATGAGTTAGCCACTACACTTTCTATCGCACTCAGTGATTCACTCTTGCAGCGAAACTGCAACTTTTATTGCGATAACAACTATATGGACACTCTAGGCTGGATTTCCCCGCCGGCGCCGCATGGGCGTCGATGTCATGCACCGTATATGTATGTATACGCATCTATATGTGTGTGTGTGTGTGTGTGAAAACGCAAGAAAGAAGAAAAAAACTCAGAAAAAAAGACTCAGGCGCACAAAATCGAACATGGGACCTTCGCGTCGTGAATGCGACGCATTGCTCACTGAGCCACCGAGAGGTACCTCCTTCAACGTTCAAACTGCAAGCTATTCATATCTACCACTTCCGCTGTTGGCGGGCATGATGGGGGGGGGGGGCTATCGTGTTTCGAGCATTATGAGCAAGATGTCGCAGTGAGCGCGTGGTGGCTGTCATGTCTCACGTATACTTTGGCCCGCGTAGAAAATAAGGGGATGTAAGCTCGATCGCGCGCCCTAATCTTGCAGTAGCGAGAATGGTACGTCTTGGCTAGCCTTTGAATTTCGTCGGAGCGATTCTGTTGTAGTTACCGGGCACTCAAAGGTCACTGCAGTTGTTGCATAGCCTCCGTTTGCGAAAAGGGCGCGCTTTTCAGACACAGCGAAGTAACAGCTGAGACGCTTATTTGCGTTAATCTGCACCTGTGAGTACGTTTCGTGCGTCCTTTGTGCGTGATAAACGCGGGCACACTTCGATCGCCTTGCCATTCTGCGCGTGACCTTCCAATTTGTTGCTATCGCGTTCAATGCTTCGCGTTCGCGGCAAAGCTGTGACGTTTTTGTACAGTGAATGTTTTTAGTCTGCTGCCGCTAAGATATATCTTCAAATCTGGCCGCGCTATTATAAAATATCGACTTGTCTGGAGATGTGCCACCGGTTCTATCAAACAGAAATAGGATGGAGGTAAAGTATGAACACTTTTAATACATATAGCACACAGTGAAGGTGTTGTGATTCTATGAACCATATTATTCTTCTTTCAAGATATCATTACTGCGTCTACAACTGCAAGATGCGACGTCACTGCAGATTATAAGCCAATCCTTGAGATTGCCGTTCAGCGTGCTCTGAAAGCATACGTCGTGGCAGCACGTCTTGGCATTTCCGACCACCGGAATACAGCGTGATAAGAACACTGTTAGTTGGTGGATTAAAGAAAAACGACACAATGAAAACGTCGTTTTTATATTCCCTTTGCAGAGAAAAAAAATTTATAGCGACCGCATTATAAACGATAGCGCTAGAGTCTCATCAGTGTGTACGCACACAAGCGCATTGTCCTTTACGGAACAACCAAACGCACAATTTCGTGACAATGGTCTGGAAACTGTAAATTTTCATTCGCTTGAAATTGATGCTCGCTCCCATTTTCTTCCTTGAAACGCTCTAAATACGATCCGGCCGTCACCAATGCTAAAAAGTTATTGCAGCATGCCATTCTTTCCAACTGCAGCTTACTTCCTCCATTTCGTATGCTTCTCTTGGTTTACATCTTTTCCCCTTCACCTTCTCTATCATCCTGTCGCTCGTGTATGACTTGACACGCAATGAAGAGAAAGTGCGACACGCCTCAGGACAGTGACGGACGTGGCTGCGAGCCAGAAACGCGCCCTGCGGCGTCCGCATCCGTCTCGGACGCGGAAGAGCGCGGAACGACCAGCGTGAAAATACACAAGAGGATGAGGGGTAAGAAACGACAACAAAGTAGAAATCGGTAAATCAGAGGCCGACTCTATGGCCACTATGCTCCATTAGGGAGCTGTAATATTGCGCCTAAAACGAGATTCATACCCACCCGCCAAAAAACTTGCTCATTCTCGGTCCTCACTTTCAGTGGTTGGAGAAGATATGACGAGAAAAATAAAGAAAGCTGAGAAACAAGCCCAAATTAATAACACAAAAAAGCCTTAAGCAGTAAAGAAATGAGATAGAATTAATTGGCACTTGCTTCCCTGTCTCCCCAGTCTTCCTTTTTTTTACTGTCTAGATAACTACTACTTTATTTTTTATTTTTTAGTCATCAGTTTGCTTCATTTCCAGCGGCCAGAAAAGGCGAATTCACATAACGGCTTTGCTTAAGGTTATAAAATAAAAACCATTCATCGTAAAAAACTTCAAGCTCGTCCTTATACCATCACGCGGTTCTAAATGGCGCTTCTCTTACTTACCTCAGTGCGCACTATAGCATGCAGGAAAGTAAAAACTGACTACTTTTTCGTAAAAAGTCTCATGGCTGTGCAAGCGAGAAGGGGGCCTAAACGAAACTAATCTAAAACAGCCGTGACACTTTCACGCAAACTGTAGCCGCCAAGGACTCGACCAGAGACGATTTTCCTTCTGTACACTCTCCGCTGCAAAGACAAGCACGTACACACAGACACTTTATGCACCCATGAGGCTCCGCTTCAGAGCACACTGGTTCACGAATGCTGCACTGCCCAGGGGCGTAGCCAGGCCCAGAGATGTGGTTCGAACCCCCCGAAATTTTGGCATTTTGCATTCACATACATACTAACACGCATACATACTAACACAAGCACGAACATAGATGAAGGCTGGACTAATATCTACTGGCGGATTTAGAAGAAGCTGTTGCGTGCCATTGGCGGCGTTAAAGAGAACCAACCCAACGTTAAGAAGATTGGCTTCTTCAACTACAACATTGGGCACCTTGAAAGACATTGCGCAGTTTTGAGAGGCAAAACGATTTACATTACCACCATTAACGGCACCATTCACTTTCACTCTACGAGAAAACTGCCCCTGTGTTCCATACTGATCAATCTGAAAACTACAGTGCGTTTTCAAAGCAAACAAAATGTATTGATTGATTAAGTGATTGATTTAGTGATTGATTGATTGATTGATTCATTCATTCATTCATTCATTGCGCAAACGTTGCAATCTTGATTTCACATCTCCGTGGCTGCATGTCTGTCGTGAAAAAATATTTCAGTCAGTACAGTGGATAACGCATTGCAATGTATTGACATCAGTGACGTTGTTCATACATTTGCAGTCATGCCACTGAGCCTGTGCGCATGCAGCTTCGACTTGGAAATTCCACTTCGGGGGGAGGGGGGCAGGGAGCGTACGAACACCGGAAGAGCAGCGCTGACAGCTGATCCGTGAGAGAATTCACGTTCGCCGGGTCGATGCAGCTGTCCGAGCACGAGAACAGGCACGGATTGATATGTGAGGTTTAACGTCCCAAAACCACCATATGATTATGAGAGACGCCGTAGTGGAGGGCTCCGGAAATTTCGACCACCTGGGGTTCTTTAACGTGCACCCAAATCTAAGCCCACGGGCCTGCACCATTTCCGCCTCCATCGGAAAAACAGGCACGGGTGGTGAAGCGCAAGCAGCAACTGTGCACCGAGGATCCTGCCGCCTTCAGAGCCGAACGCATGCGACAACGGCGAGCCGAAGAAGCGACGTTGCAGGCAAAGCAGCGTCAACGTGGGAATGACAGGAACGCGTAAACCGGGAATAGCGCCCACTTTCGATCGGTGTCTCTCGAGCGGCAACATTGCTCTGGCTGCGACATCCGCAACTGCTTGTGGCTGCACGTTTCAGCTTCTCTGGTAAGCCATCAGTACGGGGCCATAACTTTTTTTAATTATAATAAATATTTGTTTAGTATTATACATCAAGGTGGTGAAAAAAAAGAAAGTAAAAGTGAGGAGGATTGATGCGATGGTTAGGTGGAAAGAAATATGGATAAAGTAATGACTACTGCGAGAGAGAGAGAAATAGAACCTTCAGGTATAGATAGAAAGAAAGAGAAGAAACAGAGAAAAAGATTGAAACCGAGAGACCGACTACATATTGAGACAGGGAGAGAAAGAGGGGTGAGGAAAAGGAAGAGAGAAAATCCAGAGAGGAGGATGTATAAAGAAGCATACACCATTCAAAGGTAGAAAGATAAAAGATGATCCATAGGCGTGCGTAGTCATCATCATCATTAGCCTGACTACGTCCACTGCAGGACAATGCCCTCTGCTATGTTCGACCAGTCAACTCGGTCCTGTGCTTCCTGCTGCCATTATATACCTGCTAATTTCTTAACATCTGCCCATCTAACTTTCTGTCTCCCCCTACCTCGCTTGCCTTCTCTGGGAATCCAGCTAATTACCCTTAATGACCAGCGGTTATCCCGTCTACGCAATACATGCCCCTTTATAAGTCTCCAACTCTCTTCTCTGTGGCTAAATACCGCCAATATGCAGCTATTATGAACATTCCTCATGAGGGAAAGTGGTGATCTGCCTGTCGAGATTTGAGAGTCCTTGCCAATTGTGCTCCAAACTATTCTTATTCTTTTAGTTACTTCTAACTCATGATTCGGCTCCGCGGTTATTACCTACCCTAGGTAGACGCAGTGTTTTACAACTTCAAGTGCACTATTCCCTATTTCGAAGCGCTGTTCTCTTCCATGGTTGTTGTACGTTACTTTCGTTTTCCGCAGATTAATTTTAAGACTTACTTTTTTGCTCTCCATGTATTATTCAGTAATCATGAGTTGCAATACGTCCGCAGAATTACTAAGCAATACAATATCATCGGCGAAGGGCAGATTACTAAGGTACTCTCTACTAACTTTTATCCCTAACGCTTCCCCTTTCAGGCCTCTGAAAACCTCATGTAAGCACGCGGCAAATAGCATTGGGGAGATTGTATCCCCCTGCCTTACACCCTTCTTGATTGGTATTCTGTTGTTTTCCTTATGAAGCACTATGGTAGCAGCTAATCTCCTGCAGATTTCTTCCAGAATGTTTATATATGCTTCGTCGACGCCCTGACACCGCAGTGTCGGCATGACTCCAGATATTTTTACTGAATCACACGCCTTCTCGTAATCTATGATTGCTATGTATAGTGGTTGGCTGTATTCTAAGCATTTCTCTATTACCTGATTGATAGTATGAATGTGGTCGATTGTTGAGTAGCCTGTTCGAAATCCTGCTTGTTCCTTTGGTTGATTGAATTCTAAAGTTGTCCTAATTCTGTTAGCACTTGCCTTTGTAAATAGCTCGTATGCGACGAAGAGGAAGCTGAAGCAATACTTTTTTGCAGACTAGTTGGTTCATACTTGAAAAATTGGATTGCTGCACAAACTTGAAGGAAAACAAGGGAGACAGGAAAAAGCGCAGTGCGCTCTTTCCTGTCTCCCTTGTTTTTCTTCAAGTTTGTGCAGCAATTCAATTTTTCAAGAGGAAGCTGATCGGCCTGTAATTCTTCAAGTCCTTGCCATATCCTTCCTTATGTATTAAGATGATGTTAGCACTTTTCCAAGACTCTGGTACTTTTCTCATCAGGAGACACCTCGAAAGCAGGGTGACGAGTTTTTCTAACATAATTGGTCCTCCATCTTTCAGCAGATCTGATGTTACCTGAGCTGACTAGCAGCTTTGCCTCTTAGGATGTTCTGCAAGGCTTTTCTGACTTGTATCATTAATGCTGGGGTGCCATCTAGGTTACTGCTAGTTCTTATAGTAAGGTCGTGGTGGTCGCGGTTACTATACAGATCTCTGCAAAACTCTTCCGCTATTTTAAATATCCTATCCATATTGGTAGTTATTTTGCCTTCCTAGTCCCTTAGTGCATACATCTGATGTTCGCTATCTCAAGATTCCTCTTCACTGCTTTGACGCTTCCTCCGTCCTTCAGAACGTGTTCAATTCTGCCCATGTTATACCTTCTTACATCGTATACCTTACGCTTAATAATCAACTTGGACAGCTCTGTCAACTCTATTTTGTCTGTTGTGCTTGAGGCTTTCATGCTTTCACGCTTCTTAATAACGTTCTTCATTTTTTGGCACAGCTTGCCAGTGTCCTAGCTACTGTACCTCCAACTTCCACTGCGCACTCCGTAATAATACTCGTCAGATTATCATTGATTGCGTCAACACTAACGGTTATTTTCTCAATAAGATTCGAGTACCTGTTCCGAAGCAAGACCCTGAATTCCCGTACTTTCCCTTCCAGTCCTAGCTCATTGATTGGCTGCTTGCTTATCAGTTTCTGTCCTTCCTTCTTCAAATCTAGGCGAATTCGAGACCGTACCATTCTATGGTAACTGCATCGTACCTTGCCAAGCACTTCATATTCCTGCACAATGCCTGGGTGTGCACTCAGTATAAAGTCTATTTCGTTCTTATTTTCACCATTAAGGCTCCTCCATGTCCACTTACGGTTCCCTCGCTTTCAGTGGAAGGTATTCAAAATCCGTAAATAATTGCGTTCTGCGAATTCTACTAGTAGCTCCCATCTGGAATTTCTAGTACCGATGCCATAATCTCCTACTGCCTGGTTTCCAGCCTGCTTCTTCCCTACCTTAGCATTGAAGTCTCCCATCAGTATAGCAGAATGTGTTTTTACTTTACTCATATCCGATTCCCCGTCTTCATAGAAGGTTTCAACTGACGCTTCATCATGGCTAGACGTAGGCACGTAAGCCTGTACCACCCTCATCTTGTATCTCTTATTGAGTTTATTTACAATACCTACCAACCTTTCATTAATGCTAGAGTATTCTTATATGTTGCCAGCTATGTTTCTGGGGATAAGGAACCCCACTTCCAGTTCTCTTCTATCAGCCAAGCCACAACAGCACAGGACATGCCCATTCTGTAGCACTGTATAGGCATCATCTGTCATCCTATCCTCACTGAGCCTTATTACATCTCATTTACCACCATCTAGCTGGTCAAATAGTACAGCTCGACTTGCCTCACTAGATAAGGCTCTAGCAATAAACGTTGCCAAGTTCAGGTTCAAGTGCGGCCTCTCCGGACCAAGAAATTCTAACCACCCTCTGCTGTGTTGCAGATCTGACCGCCGCCATGGTCAGTTGCTTCGCCGCTGCATGGAACTGAGGGATGTGAGTTCATTGACGTATGGCGGGAGGTAGGTACACATGTGGGAGGCAGACAGGAAGATATATAAAGAAGCATACACAAACCGAACGTAGAAAGAGAAGAGATGAGGCATAGGCATGCGTAGTGCAGCCTAGAAAGAATAGATTGCCGTGATCGTATGGAACCTATCTTCTTGAACCGGCAAGAGCTCTCTTCATTATTTTCATTTCCTTCCTCTTCTGTTTCTAGAGCGCAAGCTCCACTGTGACAGCAGCCTTGCGCAACGTTCACGTTAAAGAACCCCATGTGGTCAAAATGTACGGATCCCTCCACTATGGCGTCTCTGATAATCGTATGGTGGTTTTGGCACGTTAAATCTCACATACCAATTAAATCGATTGCGCGATGTGGTGCCAACTGCGATAATTAATTTTATGACTGACAAGCGTCCCCGAATTAAGCCATCCTTTTTCTTAGTCTAATGGGAAGCAATTTTTTGCGTATAAAACTTTTGGCGTCTCTCTGTGTATCTATCTATCTAGCCGCTAACGACTGGGTGCTCTTTTTATCACCCCCATACTTGGTGTCAACCAAACCGAAATGAGCACGGGAGGGGAAATGGTTTGACGAGTATGATTATTCAACGTCGTGTACGTCATCAAACAATTCCCACTAAACAGTGGCACATACCTGCCGACGGGTATGTGCCACTGGTATGCGACAGATGATTAAAACTTCGTATCTACGCATGGACAGCCAGAAGAGACATAGGTAACTTTAAAGCGTAAGCGTTAGGAAAAAGCTGACATCGGAAGCGTTCAGCGAACGAACGCATACAATAAATATCCTGCTGTCAGCAGTAATGGAACGCCAGCATTCCGCGCGACAATCGAGCATTCTACGACAGAGCCACACGAGGACCCGGAACTACTTTTCAAATAGACCGTAATGTTTGTGAAACGTCAACTGTGGTTACAGTGCTGGTAGGGGGGCGGGGTATCCAATTTTATGAACGATACATATGTGCTCCTATCGCACAACCGTCACGTCGGGCTAACGTCAATTGTAGTTTGGTGACATTCGCCGAAGTTTATGTAGCATTGTTCAGCGCTTCGTACCAGTTACGTTCCTGTTGGCATCGTTGCGCAAGTGCAAACAGCTGCTTATGTAAGCATCTGCAACTGTACAACATATGTCTAGGCATGCAACATTCGTACATATATTTAGCGTCATTTCATGACACTCAATAAAAAAATAATGGCTCAGTCGCCTTCTCTCCGCATGCTTCGCATAACGTCGATTCCCAAGGTACGTGGAATCTCGACATATTTTTTTTTTCAAAGCTGTCTCGCTGATAGACAGACATGAATCCAAAGCCATGAAGACTTTCAATATCATTCATGGTCCTAGCGATGTCTCCGTTAGGTTCCACTTGAGGAAACTTTTGATGCACGTATTTTTTTTTCTTTACATGCTTCACACTGACCTTGAGGCTAGAGAATACCAAACTTTATTACAGGCTACCTATATACCAAGCGGCAGAAAAGTGTTAGTTATTGGGTCCATCCCCAGCGTCTTTTATTTTATCAAGATTTTTCTCATTAGTTTTTTTACTGGTCCATATCTTTCATTCCCAGTATATTAAATCGTTGACCTCAAGCCCATACCTTATAATAGCTAAGCCACAGCCAGCGTGCGACGCACTGGCTTGACTTTGTGGGTAAGACACGCGCCATGCAGTGACGCTCAAACGCATGTAAATTTAGCCCCATGAACGCACGTGACACGTTTTGCAGGATTATATTTATAGATAAACAAGCGCTCAGCAGTCCCACTCGGCCCTTGGAGTATTTTCGGGACCGCGAGTATGCAAGTCGCGCGATGCACTGCTCTTCTGGCACGTGTCGCTGTTTTATGCTGCGTCTGAAGGCATAATAATAAAACAGGCAGGTTCAAGCATACTGACCCTTCCTGTCCCCCGGGTTTCGAAACGAGGCGCTATATACGCAAGCAAGGTTGCAATGGGAAAGGGCCATCTCGCATCGCTGATGAGCGCACGTGACGATCATGTTGGCTCCGGATTGAGAATGGCAAAAACGAACGCGATCTTCAGAACGAGGAGTGCACACCTGCTGCTTTCTCTATTATTACAATGAAGAAAAAACGAAAGCTGGTAATTCTTATTGAAAGTTTCTTTGAAAGACGTATAATAATAATAATATTAATAATATTAAATACAAGTCTCACATCCCAAAACCTAGATAGGATTCTAAGATACGTAAGATAACTATCTTTCGTGGGCTGGCACAACGAGATAATCAAAATGACCGAAAGGTCATGGAGAAGAAACACGTGCTGATGCTACTAAAAAGTTGAAACTGACCAAAAAGGCAACTACTGTGCAGTGGTAACACTCAATAAGTGAGACTTTGAGCGATATTTGGAGCAAGTACATGTACGCTCCTAAATACTTTTTAGGATTCTAAAGACTTCTAAAACAAAACTCCACAAAGACCAGTGTACAGTTAGCCCGCTTGTCTTCTTGGTATTTCCCATTCTATGCGTCATTTAAATCAGTAGCGTTGCCATAAATATATTTCTGGCACGGAGTAGTGGGAGTCAATCAAACTTTGTGTCGTGCTGTGTTTGTGCGTCTGCATGCTTTATAACATTGCAAAACTAAAGCTCTCGATGGGGGGGGGGGGGGGTGTCTTTATTTATTATATTATTTATTTTCTTATATTCAAGCTTTTCCTTTCTCAACACCAAGAAGAAGACAATCTCTAGCTACCACTCCCAGAATATTGAGTATCCTGACTGATTGAGTTCATCACTCCCATTGTGAAAAAACCAATTTTCACTAACAGACGTGTATCTCTTTCTATGATATGCTGCTCATTTACATCCACGCCGACAACCCTGACAAGAACGCAATGCGCCAATTTTTATCATTTTGTTATAACCGAATACCTATTTGTCCAACAACCGGTGTACAAATGCGTGCGACAATAAAAAAATCGTGCCGTTTCTTTCTGCTACTTTTTTAACCTCGTCAGCAACACCGAATAAAGCTAACATGCACGACATACCACTAGCTTTTCAGACATTTAAACGCAATTTTGAAACATAAATCCTACTCATATCACGAAAAAGAGACTTGACTGTGCCCCTATCATTCAAAGTATTTTCATTGCCATCACGAGCAATTCGTGCAATCTGGCCAGTTGTCGCTCTCTTTATTAGAACAGGCCGAGTATTCCAGGTTTGCAATCACACTCGATTCGTCAGCGGTGCAAAAAAACTACATCAAAGGATGATGTGTATATAGTTCCGACGTAATGTTTTTATTAGGGGCCACACCAATCTGAACACGGCTAGCAAAAACAAACGCGGTTCTCTACCTCCCCTGACTCAAGACAAAAAAGGGGGAGAGGGTAGTGCCTAAGATAAGTACACAAAATACAGGATCGAAGCCTTCGACGTACAGACGCAGGGCGGACGCGGAGCGTACCAGCCGAAGCGCCTAGTACAAACACGCAAGATTGCTGAACAAAAAAGTAACGCTGAATAGAGGCGCATTATCTTCGTCGCATTATCTTCGTCGCTTTCGCCCCATACCGCGAGACGCGCAATTATGTTTCCTCCAGACCCAAGTTCTTGGCCGGGCCGGAGATGCACTGAAGCACATCGCGTGCTTCGATCGCAATCTTCGCTTGGTTTGTGAGGAGCGGCGGGGCTTGGCACCAGCAAACCTGTCACTGCTTGTACACCTATACCATACTATAGGGTATACCTTTGTCCAACACAGTGAATGTTTACGCAAGATACTCCCACACAGATGTAGAAGGAAGAGAGTTAAGGTGTACTTGCGTTATACGTTACCCTTGACCGTCTTCTACACAGTCGTCCACAACTGCAGCCCCTCCCTGCGTTCCCGACGCTGCTGTTGTGAGAGAAATGAAAGTGGACGTGGATATAATAAACAATCACTTAGTGCCGACTGCGAAAATTGCGACATGCCGAGTAGCGATCGAGAAATGGCACTGTTTTCCTCTCTGCCCATCCTCGTCTCTACACCTGACAGCTAGTCTACAGACAGATTAAAGCGCATAAAGAAGAGTGTGGCTAGGAACTTCCGATGTTGCAGCAAAGTAAAGGAAGATAAAGCAAGGAATGAGACGAAGGGAGCCAAGCAGATAGTCGAGATTCTCGCTGACTGAACTCAGCCGCGCTTCGTGTCCGCGGCGCCAGTGAAGAGAACCGGGAGGCGGTGAAAGGGACGAGCCTTCCTTGAGCTGCTTCCTCTCTTTATACAGTGCGTACATACACAAAGAAACGGTTCTTTGAGTGGTCGCCCGGCTCGCTTCGATTACCGGGTTGCCGACGGTAAATTACCGCCGGCCGATCAAACAGTGCGGGCGGCGACGGCAGCACTTGGTCGGCGGCAGGCGAAGCACGTGCAGCACGCTCGCTTCAGCGGGCGTTCTTTTGCTTGCTCTTGGCGCGGGCCGCCTGAAGTGCCCGAACGGAGCTGCCGGTCGGTGGTGGTGGTAGTGGTTAGAAGATGAGAAAAGGCACCTAATTTCTGCAGCCCGGTTGGGAGCACGGCGCAGTGCCTGCGGTCGGTGGCCAAGGCACACACCGTATATAGCTCTCCGTGCGCCTTGATTCCTTGGACAGGGAGGATATGTGTTCCACCGGTTTTTGCGTAATGAGAGGAATGGACAACTAACGGGATCGCACGAACAGCCAACGCGCTCGTGACGTCACTGAAGCAGGCAGCATGCTTCAGTGACGTCACGGATGGTGGCGCTGCTTGCGCTTTCCAACCGCATTGTAGCCTCCATTGTGCCCCCTCGAGATTACCGATCACTATCTGCAAACCTGAGGCTGCACTCTTTTTTTTTTCTTCTGGGGAGGGCAGGGGACTTTCGGTCACTATAACATGGCGTACGTTTTGCTGTGACGATGAACCAATTAAAGGAAAGAATTTCACCAAGCTGAACAGCCCTAAGAAGGGCATTTAGCACAGCATGCGATACATCACATGAGGTTGGTTATGAGAACGCATAAAGAGCGCGGTTGTAAATTTTTCACATCAGCCGCATGACACCACAAAACCCTTCAGTCGGAAGCAACTTTCCATTGCACAGGAAACTTACTCTTGCTCGTGAAGTCATTTGTTTGAGGAAGTCGTAAATAATGCATTCAACTCAAAACCGCACGAACATGTCCGTCAGCTTTCTTTTTTTCTTTCTTTCTTTCTTTTTTCTTTCTTTCTTTCTTTAGACAACCACGTGTACGCATTGTTATGAAATAACGCGTCTGTGGTCACCAAAAGTGTAATTTTTCTTCGCATCGAATCTTTAGCGAACCAACAACACAAGAAGAAAAGGAGGGAAACAGCATGAGCTCTGTTGTCTTGTGTCTTTCCTCTATACCATGTTTGCGTTTATTATATGCGCTAAAAATGTGTTACCATGGGTTACTAAAAAGGCCCACTTCTTACCCTCGTCATTTCTCGACCAGTTTCCAAAAGCCTATGGCCTTTCTTAACTTTATATCTTGTTGTTTCTTTTTAACATCGCCGTACATCTTTCCATGCGTTTCCACGGCACTTGATATCCCATGCATATTACTACGTGTTGTTGAAATTTCAGGCTGTCGAAACTTTAGGCAAAAATATTGCTTAAAGTTTTATGAACACTCTGCGAACGATACGTACACTTCTAATGAAATCAAATGGATAAATTATTGTGAAGGCATTTACGCCCTGCGATAAGACATCTTCTGGAAATGGAATCTGAAGTAAAATCTCCCCGCTTGCCGGGGCAACTGTGGAAGCAGTTCGCTTAAATAAAGTTCCTATACCGAACCACCCGCCCGTGAAGCATTTCGTATATTACGCTTCAGCTGTTGGCAATAAATGCTCATCCCTGCATTTCCTCCTACTCTGTAACTATATATATATATATATATATATATATATATATATAGATCTGCTTGATAGATCTGCTGGCAAAATGGCACTTCTTGGTGTTAATTTGAAGACCAGCGCCCGCAAGGCAAGTCAGGACCTCGTCCAAGCGTTGCAGATGTTGAGGAAACGTCGATGAAAAGACAACAATGTCATCGAGGTAACATAGACAAGTCTTCCATTTCAGGCCACGCAGCACGACGTCAATCAAGTTGCGGGCGCATTGCATAGACCAAACGGCATAACATTGAATTCGTATAGGCCGTCCGGGGTTGCAAACGCAGTTTTTTCTTTGTCATCTTCGTGCATGGGGAATTGCCAATAGCCGGAACGCAAGTCGAGGCTTGAAAAGAATGCAGCACCTTGTAAGGAATCGAGGGCATCGTCGATACGTGGCATGGGCTATACGTCCTTCCTAGTGATCTTATTGAGTGCTCAGTAATCTACGCAAAATCGTACGGAACCGTCTTTTTTACGCACCAGAACCACTGGAGACGACCAAGGACTGGTTGAGGGTCGGATTATCTCCCGTTGCAGCATATCGTCTACGCTTTCCTCAATGATTTTTTGTTCGGCTAGGGAGACGCGGTACGGTCGACGATGCACAATGGATGTTCCGTTGGTCTGAATACGATGTGCTGTGGCAGTTGTCTGTCCCAGGCTGGATGAATGAACGTCAAAAGAGTTTGCATGCTTTGCAACAAATCAAGCAGCTGCTGCTTCTGCGAGTCTGTCAAGTCCTTGTTGATGGCTGCTGTAAAGGCCGAGGAAGCAGCATGATCTCCAGGATGGCCTTTAGAGGAGGCAGGGGTAAGAGGCACGACGCACACAGGCTCCAGATTTATCTAATGTCTAGACACTTATGCTCGCCATGCAGTCATGTTATGTCGTACCCATTTTGGTATATAGATCCCAGCATCAAAACGATCAGTTAAGCTTAAAGTCGTAAGTAGATAGATAGATAGATAGATAGATAGATAGATAGATAGATAGATAGATAGACAGACAGACAGACAGACAGACAGACAGACAGACAGACAGACAGACAGACAGACAGACAGACAGACAGACAGACAGACAGACAGACAGACAGACAGACAGACAGACAGACAGACAGACAGACAGACAGATAGATAGATAGATAGATAGATAGATAGATAGATAGATAGATAGATAGATAGATAGATAGATAGATAGATAGATAGATAGATAGATAGATAGATAGATAGATAGATAGATAGATAGATAGATAGATAGATAGATAGATAGATAGATAGATAGATAGATAGATAGATAGATAGATAGGCAGGCAGGCAGGCAGGCAGGCAGGCAGGCAGGCAGGCAGGCATATACGGACAAAGTCACCGAAGCGCGCTAAAGAATACTTCGCATAAATTAATGGACACTTTCTAAATTCCAAAGTGTGTTCGGTGAAAGCCTGTGACCATTTGAATGAGTATGGCATATTTGTTTGTTTTTTATTTTATTTTTTTGCATGTGTAGATTTTGGTATAGGCTTCCCTTTGTTATTAGGGAAACCCAGATCAGGTTTCCCTATAAGCGAGGATCAGGTTTGAGTACCGAGGTGTTCATGTCAAGCTTGTGTACGTTCTTTGCTTCTCGGCGGACGGCAAAGAGCGCGTCATTAGACAGTTGTTGAAAAACTATAAGAAAGTTTTGGATGTGACGCGTGAGGAAATGGGCTGTTTTTCGGGAGTGTTGAACTGCGTCTTCGTCGTACGCCTGGAAATGCACAAGACTGTCCCTAACCTGATGATTTCAAGGGACATCATGATCCAGCTCGAGTATTAGTGTGTTGTACGAATTCGTCGGCGATGCTGCCAGACCGGGCACCACGCGATCAAGTGCACTGCTCCGCAGTGTGTGCGCTGTGGGGCGATTGGGCATGACCACTGCGCGCTTAAAAGCAAGCACGGCGGTGGCGACCATAGCCCCTCAGCGTGCAAGGCGCAGACTAAATCGTCGGCCGCCCCGCCTGTAGCTTCTTCTCCTTCCCAGAAGCAGCTGAGCAGTGTCGCTGACGACCGGCAGGCTGCTCCGAGGGACACCGAGGGCTCAACCCAGCCACAGCCGGAGCCCATCAGCGAAGGGGCTCCAGTACAGGAACAGCAGGAGGCGGGGTCGAAATCAGCTGAGGCCCCCACCCTCCCTGCTGGCACCGAGCCGTCGTCTGCCTCGCCTGCCGGTAAGCCCGGGACAAGCCCTGCTGACGCACCTGCTGCCAAGAACGAGGACGACGACACCATGAACTGGTCACAGGTTGTTCCATGCAAAAAGCGGCACGCCCCCTATCACCAGGGCCCTCCAAGGAGAGGCTGGCAGTGGTTTCGCGCGGCGGCCCCGGCAGCTCTAAGGACGACCTCCCTGTGCCGAAGCGACCCGCAGCGACGACGTCGGATGAGGAGTCTTCCTCGTCGACCATCACGAGAAGTACCAAGGGTGAGTTGAGCGACAGTTCTTTTTGCCCTAACTGTGGGCCAGGCAATTTGTGAGCGTTCAGTATTGCCTGACACGCGGTATTCGTCCGTGAACGCGGACTCCCTCTCCGACGATGGCTTTTATTTGTACGTTTTTTTAGGTAGCTTTTGAGCAGCTGATACCTTCGAGTATTAGCTGATTTTTTCTCTTTTCCTGTGCTTTCCTTTTCGCTTCTTGTATATTCTAGTGTCTGTGTTTTCCTCTATGTTTCATCATGGCTTCTTCCCTTACTATTGCTACGTTTAATTGTCGAGGTATCACCAGAGCGTCGAAACAAGCCGAGTTCATTCACTTAGCTCGGTCTCACAACATAGACATTCTCGCTTTGCAAGAAACTTTTGTGTCTAGATTGGGTCACCTTAAGAACTTCGACAGAACGTTTGGCACCAAATCCTACTGGAATTATGGCAGCACACATTTCCGGGGAGTTGCTGTCTTTTTAATGCCACAATTTACCGGTTCAGTGCTACGCTACGCCAGCGATTCGGATGCCCGTGTTCTGTCGGTGGATATTGATTCTGGTGTTAGAATTGTGAATGTTTACGTTCCAGTGCAGTGTGGGCAACAGAAAGATTTTTTTAATTCCTTAGATTCCTATCTATTTGGCCCATCCCGTGTCATTTTAGTAGGCGACTTCAACTGTGTTTTAAAACAGGCGGATTGTAATTCCCTCAGAGGAACTCTGAAGTTAAGGGATAGAAACGGCTACCTAGAGTTGCAGGAGCTTGTTAACAAGCTGGGACTAGTTGATGCTTGGCGGTCTTTTCGCCCCCTCCAATCAGGAATGAATTGGACGGGGAGAGGGAGCCGATCGAAGATTGACTGATTTTATGACTCACCCTCACTTGCTCCTAGCATGCACACTAGCGGGCTGTGTTCTTCCGCTTTGAGTGACTTTGTTTCCTCGTCTTGAGATTCGCCAACTCTAGCGTTGTACCCTGGCAAGAACCGGGGCGTTTAAACCCACGGCTGCTTAAAGATAAGGACGCTACAGAAGATGCAGCAAGGTTTCTTATCAGTTCACTTCTTTGCGATCAAGACTTAAGTGGTAGTGAATAGGACGCCGTGAAGGCTGGAGTTGCGGAGCGCTTCCGGGAGTGGGGCAAGAAGCAAGCGCGGGAGGAGAGCGCCGGGATCAAAGTGGTCTCTGACGCAATTCTCCTGCTCTCTAAGCCGTTGTGCGGCGGTCCGAGGGTAACCACGGCTCTAAACTTCATGCGCAAGGAATATAGAATCCTGCTCCAGCGACGCTGCATGGGACCGCGTGCGAGCCACAGCATGCGTGGAGCAGTAGTAAATGGAGGCTTGGTGTAGCAGAAATGTCCTGCGTAGACATTTAGTTAAGAAGAGTTTGGCTATGCCCTCTTTGGTCGATCCAACCACAGACCGTTTAGTGTAAACGCAGGATAGTGTGTTAGGGGTGGGAAGGCAGTTCTACAAGAACCTTTACGCCGAGCCGCCTGCCACTGCATACTCGTTTGCCTTCGATAAGATTTACGGAGATTTTGAGATTTGTGGTACTCCTCTCGTCGAAGAGGAAGTTTTCGCAGAGCTTAAATCCATGAACTATAATCGTAGCCCAGGTTCAGATGGTTACACAGCCGAGTTTTACGTCAGGTCTTGGAAGGTTTTAAGGTGGTCTTTTACCACTTTGGCAAACAGGCTTCTCCGTGAGGAGACTCCGTCCGCAACTCAGAGAGAGGAGCGGATCACTCCTGTGCAAGGATGAAACGAGACGCACTGATCTGAGAGCCTGGTGGCCCATCACCCTTCTAAACTGTATACAAGCTAATATCTAAGTGCCTGTCCATTCGAATCACTCCAGTACTTAGTACTGTTTTGGGTCCGTACCAGGCGTGTTGTGTCCAAGGTCAATCGTGTAAACTTCACGGTTTTGCTATAAAGGATCCTTAGAATAGTCAAATTCTTGCAACCTTCGTGGAATTCTTTGCTTTTTTGACAAAGAGAATGTCTTCGAAATCATCAGCCATAAGTATCTCTTTAAAGTTTTAAAGCAGGTGGGCTTCAGTGCCAAATTTATCAGCATGGTGAGGGCCTTCTATTTTCGTCCTTGTTCTGCTGTTTTCATACATGATCGCGACTCGGTGCCCTTCGGTGTGTGCCGTGAAGTCAGGCAGGGCGATCGGCTTTCACCTGCTTCTACGTGGTCGCATTTGAACCGCTCTTGCAGAGGCTTTCTAAGGACATCAACATGGGTAGATTTCCCCTTCCACCAGGTTCTCCCCCGGTGGCAATGTTCACCTGTGCAGACGACTTCTCAAACCTCATCCCAGACAAGGCAACTGTTTGCACCGTCTCAGATGTTATGGAGAGGTACTGCTCAGCGAGTGGCGCCAGGGGAAATAAGTCGACGAGCGAAGTCATGTATGTGAACTGTGCTCCCTTCAGCCCACGTCCCATACACAGCCTGCCCATAAAGGAGGGTCTACGGATATTTGGCTTCCATTTCGATCTGGATGGCCTGACTACCGAAAATTGGCGGTTAGCTAGGAAAAACCTGACAGACAGGATTCGGGAACTCGGGGCCTTGTCTTGTCCACTTACAGCTAGGGCCACGATTCAATCGTTTTTGTTTAGTTTTCTCACGTATGTATGTTCTGTTGTGTTGGTTAAGCCCTATTCCAAACTTAGCTTCTCCTAGAAAGGAAACTTTTCGGGTTTTTTTTTTTTTTGCAGCGGTGCATCTGCGTACTTGTCGCTCCCCGTGCTCAAGTTGTGGAAGGATGAAGGAGGACTCGGTATTCCTGACCTGGGCGTTCTGACCACGGCGTTACACATTAGATGGACACGGTCATCTCTGGATTCGGATATCCCCCTTACTCAAATTTTCGTGTCGTATTTCCTGAGCACGCGGCCGAGGCTGTTCTCGCCTGAGGCATTTTTGAATTCGGTGCCTCGAGCGGTAACGCCTTCTGCCTCCTCTCAAGAGGCTGCTTCTAAATTGGTCCATCTCCAAGAGGTCGACCCCGAGATAGATTTAGCTTCGATTGATTTCCACGGCTTAGTCGATAGACTCACCCCAGAATTACCTGCACACTGTAAGGTACTTGACCTGTCCCACCATAGTCCTAAGTGGCGGTTCATTACAGCCAGTTTCCTGGACGCCAGGCGCGCTACATTCATGTACCGCCTGGCCAGAGGGTGCCTGCCCATAAAGTTCAGGCCCTTCACAAAAAATCCTAAACGAGGAACGTGCCCATTTTGTGACAGCACGGAGGACCTGGTTCACATGTTCTCTCAGTGTGCACTACCAGCCTCCCTCCATCGAATGATAGCTAGCTTGTTTGGTCACCACGGTGTTTCTTTCAACACCGCTCGTTTTCTGCACTCCTTGTCGGTACAAGCGGTTAAACAGTACGTGCTTCTGCTCGTCCAATGCTCCTAACAAGTGTGGATGGCACGGTGCTCTTCCTTCTTCGATGGGAGACGACCCGGGCTTGAATAAGTGCATGAATGAGCGCAGTATATATGGCCTAATTCTAAACCATGTATCGGCATCACATCGCAGATAGAGTTCGTACAAATAGTGGCAAGGTATAATACGACCTAAAGATAATTAATTTTGTGTCCTTCAAACGATCACGGAGGGCACTCACTGCGTGCCTTTGATTATCGGAATGTAGGCACAGTCTAAATAATTTTCCAATTGTAAATCGTCGTCTATCGAGCCTGTTCAGGCGATCACTCAATTCAGCGCATTATTCATCAAATTGCAGACATTCTCTAAGGATATGATTCTCTGACGCATTGACATGATCCCAGTGGTCGCAATGCAGGGACGTTGTTCTTTTTATTTGACATGAGAAGTGAGCTGTGTATGCAGCACTTATCGTAGACGGTGCGGTATTGGGCCAAATGGTCTATCGATATTTTGATTAGGTAGTAAAAATTGCAGACGGTTCTATTTGATCTAAGAGTCAAGATTTCCATTTTTGTCGAACCTTCTATGCCTAACTGGAAGGCTACGTGGCAAAGTTATAATGAGTACTGCAGGCTGCCTTAGCGAAGGAAACTCGCAGGCGCCACTGTGCGGTCGCTCGAGAAACGAGCGAGCGGTGGACACGAAGCACAAATTTACGGTCTCAATCGAGTCGCGGATTTCCTTGCGGACCACAGACTGATCGAATCCAGGGCTGCGCGAGGTGCAGCTGACGAGGTTGGCTGCGTAGGCAGCTGTTCTTCTCTATTGCATTTTTATTTTCCTTGCTTTCTTTCTTCCTTTTCTCTTTCCCCGCACACTTAGCTTCGCTCAGGTTGTGCGCGGTCGGTGTGGGCTCACGGCCTACACGTCGATCAGAGCACGTCCCAAGCTTCGAAAGTTTGTTCCGCGCAATGGAGCAACATATTTTTTCTCCCTCTCTCTATCCATAGTCATGCGCCCATCGGCCGATATAACTGCGCCCGGGCGCAATGGCGTGCAGGCTCGCGATTCTCCGCCCGCCCTTCGCACTGTAGACGTAGCAGTGGTGTGATCTGCTATACGACCGCTCCAGGCCACCGTGACTCATAATAACATAAAAAAACACACATCCACGAGCATAGAAAAAAAAGAAAAGAAAAGAGCAGGACAGGAGGATAGACCATGCGTCTATTAAAGGGCCACTCACGAGGCCCCATACCAAATTTTTGTTAGACCGTGGAAGTCGTTGAGTGTCTGATGAGGCACATTTTACCACAAATACTTTTTGAATCGGTTCCTTACGAGCAGGGAAAACTATTTTTTTTGTTTTTGAAGCGGCACGAAACGAGGATGAGAGGAGGCGAGCTCGAAACCTTTGGCGCTTTTGCGCGTAGCCTTCGCAAGCCAAATCTCTTCCCTACCCTCTCCAGCATCCCACCAAGAGGTCACGTGCGCATGACGTATACCCGAACAAGTCCAACCCCTGTGCACGCGAGCGGCATTGTCTTTTTTTGTTGTTGTTGGCCAGCGTTGTTTTCTGAGGTACTGCCTGTTTCTGCGAGATGGTTTGCAAACGCTGGCTTAGACGCGGTATAAATTAGCAGAATGAGTGCGCGATGATGATGATGATGAAACAATTTATTATGAAAATTCAAGGAAAACGGGAAGAATCCCTGTTCCAGGACTTTTATGGTAACCTCTGCGACAGCCCAGGCCCCGCGAATGAGGGCCCGGCAGACCTCGAGGGCGCCGAGTGAAGGATGCCTTCCCACTGCTCTGGCGTACGGGTGGACCGAAGGATTGGAGAAAGGGGAGGCAAGTAAGCGGCACGAACGCGTAGGAGGGTACCACGGCTGTCGTCTGCTCGATGCGCTTACCGTGGGGACACGAACGCATGTGAAACGCTGGAACATTAGCCCCGCATCTCGTTGAAATTCACGGAAAAAACAACATGAAAAAAATGGTCACATTCTCTTATTGCGTCTCATTATTTATCTAGCTATTTATTAATATTTTCTAGCAACAAATACATAAACTACGCATGTTGTGGTAAAGAATTTTCGCCATGTCACGTGCCACTGTTGGCAACGTCAGAGCATAGTCGTCTAAGTAGAGGACCAACGTCACTGCATTGCCGTGTACGTAGGGCCTTTCATACGCGCACGTCATGCCCTCATTCTCTGGGCGCGCGCCCGCAAAAAGAAAGGGAAGCAGCGTTCATCTTGAAGTTTGACCCATTTCCGCTGCGCGTAGCTTTGCAAATTTCGGCAAAAGTGATCCTGAACGCCTCATCTACGCATTGCGCTTGTCAGCTCAAAATAGGCAAACCTGGTGAGTGGCCCTTTAAGATAATGAGACACCGTGGGCCGCATGACTGGTGGTGAAATGTTTGTCGCACCAGTCTGGTTCCAATAGCTTTGCCCGGTCAAAAAGGTAGGCACGTGCTTTCCGTTCATAAAAGAGACAATAATGCCAAGTAAAGTATAGGGGAGGTTATTAGACCGAATTGTAAGGAAAATGTGAGGAAAGAAAAGTGGGTGAAAAGATAACTTGGCGTGGGCAGGACTCAAACCTGCGACCTCCGAATAATGCGTTCGATGCCCTACCACTGAGCTACCACGGCGGCTATCCTCCTAGCCACTTTATTGGGTATATATATATATATATATATATATATATATAAGGGAAAGAAGTGTATACCTAAGGGCTCGTTTTTCCGTGTTTTAACACAATATTAATGAGATATAACAGACAGTAATGCCAAGGAATGTACAGGGGAAGTTATTAAAATCAATGGAATGTAAATAGGAAGAAAGAAAAGTGGATGAAAAAATTACCAACTGTGAGCAGGAATCGAACCTACGACCTTCGAATCTCTGTCAAGGTCGTAGGTTCGATTCCTGCTCACAGTTGGTAATTTTTTCATCCACTTTTCTTTCTTCCTATTTACATTCCATTGATTTTAATAACTTCCCCTGTACATTCCTTGGCATTACTGTCTGTTATATCTCATATATATATATATATATATATATATATATATATATATATATATATATATATATATATATATATATATATATATATATATATATATATATATATATATATATATATATATATATATATATATATGCGCGTTTAAAAGTTGTTTGATCAAATAAACAAGTTTTTTCTTGCAGGTGCTGACAATGATAGCTGCCCTATTATCGATTTCGTTCGTTCATTACTTGAGGCGCACCCTCAGCACAGTGATCGAAAATATACGTGAAAAACTGACCCGAAAATATGGAAACTGGATGCGATGAAAAAGAAAGACGCTAGTCAGACGTACATAAGCTCTATTGCTCAAAATGGTCAAGCGAGGACAAGTTCTTCAGGCTGCAACTTAAATAAGCACGAATGCAAAAAGCCTTCTCAAACTAGCTGCTCTCGGCATGTATTTTAGTGAAGTGAGAACCTATACCTTATATCGATTTCCGTTGCCATCTGGGGCATGCCACACTAAAGTTCGTGGAATGAATGAACAGTGTTAACTCGCTAACATGTGAGGTTGCAAAAATGCATCCGCCCCCCCACACTTGCCACTGAGTATAGAGCGCTGGATTCAAGCCGCAACGACTTCGTTTCCGTATAATGTAACGCCTAACACGCAAACACGCATATGATGCTCACTCAATTTCTTTGGGCGCATTCGTGCGGGCCGTTTTATTTATTTATTTATTTAAATACCTTAAAAGCCCAGAGGGTATCACATAAGGGGGCATACGTACAAGAGGTTACTATAGCATCAGTAAAACAACATGTCAGGGAGTAATACTAGTGATCAAACTGACCGATAGCCCAAGCAACATTACTAATAACACAATAAGCAAAAAACACAGTAAGCAGCTCACCATAACAGGAAACATATTTCAAGAAATAGCAATAAACATTCTCTAAGCATGCGTTGCACATGAAATTTCAATGGTGGTTACAAATTATTCTCAACTTCTAAGTAAGTTAGTACTGCAGACTGGAAAAGGGAGGGTTCTGTAAAAGCGACGATGTTTGAGGGCAGCGCGTTCCACTCGTTAATGGATAACAGCAGAGGTGAAAATTGGTATTTCTTAGTGCGTGAATATATTGGATTGACTTTATGTGCATGACCAACGCGATCAGAAACGTAGAGAGCCGGGTGAATGAATGATCGGGAAAATGACGAGTCACTATTATATAAGCTATGGAAAAAACATAGGCGGGACAACTTTCTGCGCGTGGCAAGCAATGGAAGGTTCAGAGAACGCTTAAGACATGTTACGCTTCGGTGGCGAGAATGACAGGAGGTGATAAACCGAGCTGCTTTATTTTGTACCGATTCTAGCATATCAGATAACATTGCCGTGTGTGGATGCCAGATGGTTGACGCATACTCTAGTGAAGGCCTGATCAGAGCTTGATATGCGTGAAGTTTAGTTTTCAAGTTTGCGCATCTGAGGCGGCGTTTCAAAAGACCGAGTTCTTTTGATGATTTGCTGGTGATGTATTCAATGTGACTGTTCCAGGTTAGGTCGGAACTAAAGAAAATGCCGAGGTATTTTGTGGATGAAACGGTCTCAATTACGGTGCTATTGACTATGTATCTGACGGATGATGAGCGGTTGGCTACGGAAGTAAATCTAATATGTTTGGTTTTTTCAGCGTTGATGTGCATCTGCCACAAGTTGCACCACTCTGTGAGTTTTAACAAATCTGACTGTAGGATGCTACTGTCATTCGGTTCGGTAATCTCCTTATATATAACGCAATCATCTGCGAATAGGCGTAGAGAAGAAACAATATTAGATCCAATGTCATTGATGTAGACCAAAAATAATAATGGTCCGAGCACGGAGCCCTGGGGGAAACCGGATTTTACCATGCACTTTCTGGAAATTATGTGGTTAAGTTTCACCGATTGCGACCGGTTACAGAGGAACTCTTGAATCCATTGGATTGTTTTCTGATCAAGCTGGAGGTTACGAACTTTAGTTATTAATCGGTTATGTTGGACGCGATCAAAAGCCTTTGAAAGGTCTATAAAAATAGCATCTGTAGGAGCAGAGCTATGCATGGATTTGTGCAAGTCTGTCAACAATTCGACGGCATTGCACGTTCATGTGAAGTCATGCCTTCAACTTAACATCAGATCTCTGAAAACGGCGGCTATGACGTACGATGTCAAGGCAACACCACAAGCTGCGCAGTGGTGGTACTCTAAAGAGGAATGTGGTACTCCACAGGAAACGTGGCAACACGAACTCTCTGCGGGTTACGTAATGTGCATATTTAAGTAATCTTTCTCGCATTCTCAGATCAAATCTTCTTACTATGGCGGCAGGATTTGAACAATTGCATGCAGCAGCACGCCTCACACTGTTGTAATCTTTCTGGAGATACAATTGAATAATAATAATAATAATATTAATAATATTTATTATTATTATTATTATTATTATTATTATTATTATTATTATTATTATTATTATTATTATTATTATTATTATTATTATTATTATTATTATTATTATTATTATTCGGTTTAACCTTCCAAAAGCATGATTTATCATTGTGAGAGACGCCGTAGTGAAGAACTCCGGAAATTTCAACCACATGGGATTTTTTTTAATATACATCCAAATCTGAGCACACGGGCCTCAAGCATATTCGCCTCCACCGAAAATGTGGCTGCCGAAGCTTGGAGATACAATAGAATTGATTGAGAAGGTATGCGCATTTTAATAAGTGTCTATGACGTCCCAAGCTTTGAACTGTGCTCACACCAGTTACCCACACCCACGACCACCATTGCCATTACCATTAACATGACGACCAGACGAAAATAAACAAATGTACCCTTGTCTAATTCTATGTGATATATTTACAGCTTGGCAAGTCACCAACCTTCACAGACTTGTGAAGTAGCTCCTCTCTTTATCATGCTTTTCTTTTTTTGCGAAGTCACGGTTCGCAGAAGAGAAATACAGAAGTCAATTCACAGTGATAGCACAGATCCAACGTTCGCACATTTACTTTTGGCGCAGGTTGCACCTCCCTAGCAATAAATCGGCGCTAATCCCTGCGTTCGGCAAATTTCGAACGAGCCATTTTTCACTTTGTGTGCTCACCTATGAACCTAGAGCAGTGAAAGCATCGGCCGAGATCGGATTACCCAAAACAGCGCCTTTATACGAGCTTGGGGACCTCACGCGTTCAAATGTAAAAGTTTTGCTTTCAACGACTTCATTTTCTTTTTAAAACTTTCACAACACAATCAGGGACAGCATGCGTCCGAATCCCCGCAATAGCTTCTATCGGGCTCTGCTCCGGGGAAGATTCTATTATACAGGCGGATGCACTCAAAGTGCAGCTCTTTGTTGTTCTCTTTGTCAATGGGATGGAACGAAGGGACAGCCTTATTTAAATGACCGGGACTGCTTTGAATCGCAAATTCTGCGATGACAAGTGGAGAAATAGCGCGAGAGCACAAGCACGTAAGACACACCGCCACTCAGACCGTCGATGGTCGCATATGCTCGCAAAAAGTGATGCAAAACAGCGGGGGTGTCATTTACGATGACGTGCGACCAAAAAAAATAAAGAGACGGTGCCATTCTTCGTTCACCATTTGCCGGACAAAACCGTACGCTCTTAATCGTTCGATTTTCGAGAAACAAAAAATAACAGACACGAGGATAAGGCAGCGGTGAAGATTAAAGGATTAATAATCCGGGAAGCCTCGTTCCATCGACAGAAAGCCATGTGGGTATGTCGAAATCTTCCGCTGCTACACTCTTTAGAGTGCGAGGAGAGGGTGAGGAGGAGAAAAAAAAGGACGGCTGTTTCCGTATAGCGGAATTATTACATGTTGAAAGGCCGAATTTATGACTAAATATTGCGCGTATGGTACACTGATGCATTTAAATACCTCATCGAATTTTAGTTCTACGACAAGTATGCGTAATGCTCCAAATAACCCGTCATGTCTGGAGGAATCTGGTCTCAAAAAATAAGAGTTGAATTTCCGCCGACGTGATCCGAGCTGAAGACGCTACACTACTTCATCTGTATAAGTTGTGCGGTTTCAATGGTGAGTACTGTACTTTATTTTCCACCGTCTTCGCTTCGTGTCGGGTCACCGTAAATTCAACTCTGTAGCATTGACACCAGCGCAGGCACTACCATCCACGGCGAGGTTTGCGGCGACATGACTCGGTTATTTCGAGGCCTTGTGCGTGCGAGTCTTTATACTGAATGTTCTGATATTACGTTTCAGTCTGTGAATTCTGTACGTATAACAGTGTTGCCAGCCAAACACATATCCACAGAAGGCACTCGGCTTAGTAGCGGAACGATGATTCATTTTTATTAACACGTGAGCAAAGGTGCAGTACACTACTGTGATAATCACGTGGGCGAAGAGGTTGCCGCTACAAATAAAGATAGCAACGACTTTTTTATTTATTCCAAACCTGTTATATCAAGCGGGTATACTGTGTTCAAGTCGTTTAAACTATGATTAGTTCATGAATAAGGAGCAAACTAGGAAAGCATTTGCCCAATGTCATAAGATTGTGTAGTTTTCTCATTGTTCCACAGTCTTAGAAAGCAAGCGTTGTTTGATAGCAAGCTTGGCTTGGCCGCCTGGTGCTTCTATTGCATCGCGAACTTTCGACGTTGCTGTTCGGCTGCAAGATCACGAAATGCATCCGCCTTGATCGTATACAAGTTCTACAAGCTAGAGCATGAACTTTTCTTTCCAGCGCTGTTACAGAACTGATTACGTGCATATACGAACGCCCAGTTATCTCGGGCGAGGAATCCATTTGCCGCGTGCAACCTGCGTAAATCGCCGCCCCACCAGATGTGCTGATAAAGTCATGGGCACTACACATAGTCTTCCATACCATACATCAATTGCCATGATGGAGAAATGACGGATAGTATGGACGAGAACCGGGTGACATGGTCACAGGTGGCGTGGTGACTTGAGACAACGTTCGTCCCCGAGCTTCGTGCATCTGCATCACGAATTTTCAATCTGGATGCATATACGCGCACGCGTAATAAAGCATTTGAAAAACAAAGGCATCATAGTGCCTTTAGCATTATCGAAATGAACTGATAACTGGAACGTCTTTTATCATTACATCATGCGGCATCAACACAAAACAGCTAGAACAAACACAAGCTTCCTGCAACGTGATTTGCCAGCTTATATCGCGCTGAATGTCGGTAGCTTTATAAAGTCAACGAAGACTTGATTCCCAAAAGTGCGACCATAATTGGCTAAGCATGTTCCAGGCACAGCAGTGCACAGGAAACAGTACGGTCATTGTAGCAGTGACCAAATAAATGTATCACGTTACTTTCTACCGCTCATGTTTTTTTTTGTTCCCTCATATATTAACGTGTGAAGAAACGCTGGAGGCGAGTTCAAGCTTGCGTACGACTCGACTACGCCATTTTCCCCGATCACAAGGCTCAAACGGTCGCAGAAGCAACTGGATTGCGACACGTGAGTGCGTTAGTCCCTGAAGCCGTCTACATTTGGACTCCCGCGAAGGTGTTGAGAACGGTGCCAATTAGCACAACCAGCTTAATCACAAATGGTTCGCAATAAAGGGAGCGTGGATCTGACTTGCAGGCGTGTTGCCCAGGGCGACAGCTTCGTCGTTGGCGGGCGCCTTGTCAATGCGTGTCCGCTTCACGAAAAGAAGCATACCCTTGCGAACACGCATTCTTCGACAGCCACGGTTGGAGAGTCAGCGAGCGTGTGATTCGCCGCAGCAGAACCAGAAGAAAAAATAAACGTAAACAAAAAGCCTGCGCTGCGCGCGCGCGTGCGTTCACGCCGGGCTTTGGCGAAGTTCTGAACAGCGAAGTGAAGCGCCCATCAGAAGCAAGCGATTGCAAAATGACAGATGGCCCTGAATTTAACCATGCACGCACAGTGAAGCAACCCACCCATATATGCTCGCGCTGCTGGACGTTTGTAATGAAGGTTTTCTCGCTACCCATTCGCTCTAATAACCTCAGTTGAATAACTGAAAAGTTGAATAAGGACATTTCCTGAATGACGCAAAATACTGCACAAATTACTGGGTATCCAGAGGCCCCAAATTTCTAAACTTGAGGATCAACAGTATCGTCATGTAATACTGGATCTTTTACGAGCAAATCACCGTTCCTATCATCTGTCAACCAAGGGGTTCACCTATGCATACACTGAAACATCCTCACAACGAAGTGCTCGGAAATATTAAGCCACTTTTTCATACAGGTCACGTCTCTCTGAAGGTCGCGCACCGTACCGCTCGCGATGTTTTGGACTGGTAGCCCTGCATCATCGAGGTATTTAATTGTGAAGGCGCAGAGGTGTTTGACTACATATATCTAAGCGTTTCCAAGCACTTGTTGTCAATGGTGAGCCGCCTTCACTTAAAACAAATGTTGGTGTCATTACATTTTATGAAAGAGGGTCACAGCGGAGATCGATGGACTGAAATGTCATTGGAGAGTTTTTCTGAGCAATGTCGAAGGCTTTAGAGACTGCTGCTTTGATTTGATCGATTTGTGGGGATTAACGTCTCAAAACCACCATATGATTATGAGAGACACCGTCGTGGAGGGCTCCGGAAATTTCGACCACCTGGGGTTCTTTAACGTGCACTCAAATCTGAGCACACGGGCCTACAACTTTTCCGCCGCCATCGGGAATGCAGCTGCCGCAGCCGGGATTCGATCCCGTGACCTGCGGGTCAGCAGCCGAGTACCTTAGCCACTAGACCACCGCGGCGGGAACTTTAGAGACTGCTATGATGCGCTGCTATACACAAAATGACGGGAGTTCAATTCCGAGACACAAGGGCCCCATTGCGAATGTGGCCAAATGCAAAAAAAAAATCACGGCATATTTACGTGGTGAATGATTATGAGTGAAACGAAGTGTCCGCCCGTTCCTGTGTCCATCCATCCGTGCATGCGTTCATGCGACCGATGGCATTCGACAATGCAAAAGGTGCGCGGGTAACACTGACGAGACGCGAGCCAAGAAAGCCGAGCGCAAGCCTCTTGAAGCCGCCCACCGCTCTGCTCCGTCCATGCTCCACCAACGATCCACCACGTACGGTGTGAGTCTTAAAATGGAGAAAAGAAATAAAAATTGGCCCCGTATCTGCATGTTACACTGCAAATGTCTTCGAAAGACGATAGTCTTGCGTGTGGAGAGAGTGAACAAAACGTTTATTTGATGTTCTGCTCAAGAAAATTCGTTAATGTTTTCTGGAAGCGCTGCCTTAGAGTGCCTCGAGCGTGCAGTGGAGGCGAACGAGCGGATCAAGTCATGGCACATGTGAGGCATGAGCGCTATCTGGCAGTTATCTTGAAAAACAAAGCGCGCGGCGTGCGCGCTCGTCTCGAAGGCGATTAGGTGTAGAACGCAAGGCGACGGGTACGTTTCGTCTCAGCAAAGCGCTGGAATAACTTGTCTTTTCATGCAAGCGTTGCACCGTCAGCGCAGCGTGATAAGCGCTATGGTCCTTAGAATTACTTATGTATGCCTTTTTAGTAAAAATACACACAGACAGAGTATTGACGGGTTGTTATGGCACCTCAGACCTGCACAATAATTGTTTTTAATTGACAATCGCACGTGCATGAACGCTAAATCTCGAACAATATTGGTGGGTGCGGCGGATTGGGTCGGCCGTTTGGGGTATTGTTTGGTGCCGTATTGGGTATCGTCAAGAGAGGACTAACAGACACATGTGCAGACAGACAGACAGACCAAAATTTTTGCATCGAAGGTCCCTAAGGAGATTATCGTTTTTAAAGATGAGCCCCGTAACTGTCTGCATCATAGTGTGACACCTCAACAGTTGCTCACGAAAGATGGGAGTGAGGAGGAATTTAAAGCAATAGCGAGAAATAAAAGGAATAGGATAGAGATGACGACACCTACATATAGAAATAAAGAGAAGATAGATGAAGAAGGGCACGGTCGCAGGAGTTCGAAGACGGGGTACCACTCAGCGAGAGCTTCACGGCGTCAGGAGATGGTGGAGGGCGAGCCGGTCGGCCAGAGCTACTCTGTCGTCGGAGATCGCGGGGGCACAATCGGTCGGCACGGAATCTAGCGAGCGAGCCTCCACCACGTACGGTGACTATTCAGGAATCTGACTCATAGAGGCAGTCGTTGGCAAAGCGCGCGCAGCAGCCGATATAGAATAGCGGCGCGCAGCAGCCATTGGGAGAGTAGTGGCCATTCCTTCCTCCATGGTACCGCAGGTCGCGGGTTCAAATCCCGGCTGCGGCGGCTGAATTTGCGATTGAGGCGGAAATGTCGTAGGCCCGTGTGCTCAGATTTGGGTGCACGTTAAAGAACCCCAGGTGGTCGAAATTTCCGGATCCCTCCACTACGGCGTGTCTCATAATCATATGGTGGTTTTGGGAAGTTAAACCCTACAAATCAATCAATCTTTCTCCATGGTAGCGGTTATTCGGAGAGTACCGAAGAGTAACGCCATCTAGGAAATCAGACTAGAAATGGTCATTCATTTCTTTTGCCTTTTTTTCTTTCTCGTCTCTTCTTCTCTCGGTTACGCATGACTAGTCACAAGGTTAGACTATACACAATTTTCTTTTCGACGTGATGGGCGCCGCCATTTCTGACTGATAAGCGTTTGTTTTGTATATTTTTCTGTCACAATATGAAATGATTGTGGTGATGAAATGTTGAATGTGCCGACATAGAGATTTCGTGCGTGTGAGTTCGCCATAGCACTGTTTGCTTATGTGATATGAATACTAAACTGCAACGTAATCAGTCAAAGATGGCCGCACTTGAGCGTATATGGAAACTGGTGTATAAGGAGCTCCGTCCCTAAAACGGTCGTGTACTTCAATAAAGTGCCAGATAAGGAACCTCAAATGCTTTCATCCAACGCCCCCTACTACGGCTTGCTCCATAATCATATCAAAATCCTGGCTGGCAAAAACCGGGATTGGCACATTAAAACGAGAGGTCAGGTGTTATCGCTGAATTTTTCCTTTTCATGTTTCGTTCAATGTATGCGTACAAACCGGACCTGCAGTTGATTACGAGGGAACCGAATTCTTTTGCGGACTATCTTATGGGCCCCACAAAATATACTAAATGAAGGTATGAAGGAAGAAAGAAAAGAGGTAGCAAACGGGACAGCTAGTTTTATAATGAGAAAAACTGCGCCGGGAACGAAACGCTTGAGTAGGGAGAAGACAGAACGATAATTGAGATGTGTACGGGGGGTTTTCTAGAATCGGAAAGAGCACACACACCTCCAATTCGGGTAAAAAGAAGGATAAAAAAGAGAAGCTGTAAAAAATTGAGGGGTGTAGTCGTTATGGGGGCAAGAAAAAATTGTAGAGCAGGGATGCCGCAACACAATGCACGCTCTTGCTGCAGGGAAGTGTGACTCAAGGAGAGACGGCGGAAGCCATTAGCAGCAGCAGCCGCCCTCATGCAGCGGGCCGCTCCCCTTTGCAGGCAGCGGTGGCACGTTGTAGAGGTGCGTGTCTCCTGAACCTCACGCCCTCATGCAGGGTCCTAAAATCAATGCGCCATTTTTTTTCTTGCGGCGTGCCCCACGTTGCACGACGATCCCGTTCCGCGAGCTTTAGTTCCTTTTTAAGGACTATAGTCTTTCCTGGGGGTGTTCGACGCACAAATTTTGGTTTTTCTGTCTATCTGTACATTTGTCTGTTTGTCCGCTTTTAACGGTACCCTAAACGGCACCACAGTGGCCAAACGATACTCCAACCGGCCGACCCCATCCACAGCGCCCACAAATATTGCTCAAGATTCAGCACTCATACGTGTGTGATTGTAAATTAAAAAGCAATTATTGCGCATATCTGAAGAATCATAACAACACGTCAATATTCTGTATGTGTGTGTCTTACTTGAAAAAGCATACATAATTAACTATAAGGACCACAGCGCTTATCACGTTGCGCTGACCAGGCAATGCTTGCACGAAAAGGCCAGTGTTTCCAACGCTTTGCTAAGATGACACGGTGGTGGCACCTACTCGTCGCCTTGCGTTTTATACCTTACACCTCTAAAACGGGCACGCAAGGCGCGCGTGCTTCGTTTTCCAAGATAACTGCCAGATAGCACTCATGTCTCACGTGTGACGTCACTTGATGCGCACGTTCACCTCTGCTGCACGCTCGAGGCACTCTAATGAAGCGCCTCCATAATACCATTCACAGATTTTCTTACGCAGAACATCGAATAAACGTTTTGTTCACTCTCTCCAGACGCAAGACTATCGTCTTTCGACGACATTTGCAGTGTAACATGCAGATACGGGGCCAATTTCTTTTCTCTTTCTTCGTATTTTCAATATGTTATTTTCACGGCTCACGAGAACACTAGTCGTCTGTCTGTCTGGCTGGCTCCGACACCACTTCTTTGCCCGATATGAGGCGGGGGAGTTAATATGTAAACCAGGTCCCGTTCAATGGTATAGTGCCGCCCCATCGCGGTGGTCTAGTGGCTAAGGTACTCGGCTGCAGAACCCGCAGGTCGCGGGATTGAATCCCGGCTGCGGCGGCTGCACTTCCGATGGAGGCGGAAATACTGTAGGCCCGTGTGCTAAGATTTGGGTGCACGTTAAAGAACGCCTGGTGGTCGAAATTTTCGGAGCCCTCCACTACGGCGTCTCTCATAATCATATGGTGTTTTTGGGACGTTCAACCCTACTTATCAATCAATGGTATAGTGCCTAAGGAAAAAAAGAGCAAACATGGCATATGGAACGTCTGTACAAGAGCGAAATCTAATAGAGGCAGACTAAGAGCCGATGTAGGCATATATGTCCTACAGACTGACACGTCGCCTAGCGCTGAACAAGTTCGATTTGTTATTCGCATATACGCACACATGCAAGATATATATATATTTATATATATATGTCTGTGTGTGTAAGACCTAACAGACAATAATGCCAAGGAAAGTATAGGGGAAGTTATTAGGCCAATTGTAATGTAAATGAGAACAAAAAAAGTGGGTGAAACAGACGGGTGAAAAAAAGGAATAAAAAGAGAAGCTGTAAAACATTGAGGGGCGTAGTCGTTATGAGGACAAGGAAAAATTGTAGAGCAGGGATGCCGCACCACAATGCACGCTGTTGCTGCACGGAAGTGTGGCTCAAGGAGAGACGGCGGAGGCCATTAGCAGCAGCCGCCGCCCCCATGCAGCGGGCCGCTCCCCTTTTTACGGTGATGCAGGCAGCGGTGGCACGTTGTAGAGGTGCGTGTCTCCTGAACCTCGCGCCCTCATGCAGGGTCCTAAAATCAAGGACCCTGCATGAGGGTCCTTGATCCTTAAAATCAAGGTAGAGCATCGAACGCGTTATTCGAAGATCGCAGGTTCGGAACCTGCCCACGGCAAGTTGTCTTTTCACCCATTTTTCTTTGTTATAATTTACATTACAATTGGCCTAATAACTTCCCCTATACTTTCCTTGTCATTATTGTCTGTTAGATCTCATTATTATTGTGTAAAAACATGAAAAAACGAGCCCTTAAATATACACTTGTTTCCCTTATTCATTAACGAGGGTCTCGTACTGGCAAACTTGGTGCCTTTAGGTTGTATACAAATGACTATTGGTCAGCTGCCAGTTAGTAATAAGTTCACGTGCTACGTGACGCCTAACAGGCTCATAAAAGAGTGTGCCACACTCGCCGGGATGGCTACTAGTGGCGCTGACTGACACTCCCACGTTTAAGTTGACATAGATACCCAATAAAGTGGCTGGGGGGATAGCTGTCGTTGTAGCTCAGTGGTGGAGCATCGAACACGTTATTCGTAGGTCGCAGGTTCGGAACCTGCCCACGGCAAGTTGTCTTTTCACCCACTATTTTTTTTCTCATTTACATTACAATTGGCCTAATAACTTCCCCTATACTTTCCTTGGCATCATTGTCTATTAGATCTCAATAATATTGCGTAAAAGCACGAAAAAACGAGCCCTTAAATATACACTTTTTTCCCTTATTCATTAACGAGGGTCTCGTACTGGCAAACTTGGTGCCTTTAGGTTGTATACAAATGACTATTGGTCAGCTGCCAGTTAGTAATAAGTTCACGTGCTACGTGACGCCTAACAGGCTCATAAAAGAGTGTGCCACACTCGCCGGGATGGCTACTAGTGGCGCTGACTGACACTCCCACGTTTAAATTGACATAGATACCCAATAAAGTGGCTGGGGGGATAGCTGTCGTTGTAGCTCAGTGGTGGAGCATCGAACACGTTATTCGTAGGTCGCAGGTTCTGATCCTGCCCACGGCAAGTTGTCTTTTTACCCACTTTTTTTTTGTTCTCATTTACATTACAATTCGCCTAATAACTCCCCCTATACTTTCCTTGGCATTATTGTCTGTTGGATCTCATTATTAGTGTGTAAAAACACGAAAAAACGAGCCCTTAAGTATACACTTGTTTCCGTTTTATATATATATATATATATATATATATATATATATATATATATATATATATGGCAAGGGAATTTAATAGCGACGCCAGGTAGTAGGCAGACAGCCGGTACGGGCAAATATACTCGAACAGCCCAGCTTCTGCAAAGAGGTAAACTTTGATAAAAAAAAAATGCGATCCGGACCGGGCTCGATTACCATAGGAAATGCACTGCGCGCCAGCCGTATTATTTTGCGCCCTTGAATTGGCATGCTGCGAGGTACGTCTCTCGTACGGTGATCTAAACGGATATTTCATGTTTGAGTAAAATGCCAGTGTCTAGTTTTTTTTTTTTCGAAAAGCTCTATGACATTTCACGACAGCTATTAGAAGGTGAATCAGTTTTCGAAGCTGTCCGCATTTTTGCTTGTAGATCAAAACAACGCTGAGAAGAAGTGACAGTGGCTGCGGGCCCATTCTACAGACGTATAAGCAAGGAACCATGTGAGCTGAAGTCGCGGACGGCAGGGGCGTTGGCAGAAACTTTTTTCCGGAAGGGGCACCAGCTTGAATAGACTTGGGGGGGGGGGGGCGGCCAGGCAGATGCGTCGACTGTTATTTTGTGACCTATCACACTGCCTCTTCTACTGGCCTACTCCAACTTTTACTCCTTCCCTTTCCATAGCTCGACTGCATCGCTACCGAAGGCGAAGAAAAACAGCATCGACTGCTAGCGGAGGTGGTCGAAATGCTCGGCTTTTATTAGTTTGTGGCTTAAAAATCCTACTGCTGCTGCTACTACTACTACTACTACTACTACTACTACTATATACCACTACTCTATGTGCATTTGCTTTTGCGTTTGGTAACCACCGTTTAGGCTGGCGGGGGTTTAGGGTGGCCAGGACACCCTATAGCTGTTGGATAAGCTCTTTCTTTCCGTGGTCACTTCTTAAATTACATTGTTTTTCTTTAAGGGAGGAGGGGCAGCGGCATTGAAACTGTTCTCGATAAAGCAAATAGTATAACCTGCACCTATCAAGACTCCATAATGTCGAGTCCAATGGCAGCGCAAGAGTGAGCGAAAAGAGGGCGAGGCAGTATGAAGCAAGCGAATTTCGTCAGAATGAAATTGGCAAAATTGTTTTTATTTGCATAACGTGGACCGTGCGTTACCTCGATTTCGGTCAATATGTGACAAGAGATGAATATTACCAAAAAGAAAAAGAGCGAGAACGTTCTTTACACGGAAAGTCAGCGCCATTAGCGATTGTAAGCAGCACGGAAACGACAGCAAAGCAACGTGTAACTAAGTCGTGTTTGCTATAACGAACGCTGTCACCCACTCTGTGACAGTCTTTTTTTCTCTGTGCTCAGCAAGCACTTGCACAACACAGTATGCCGAGATTGCGGGGCCGATGATATTAGATGACGCAGTGGGCGCGCGTGTATAATTATTCAGAAGACTTCGTAAACGAGGATGTGAATTCAGTGATAAGCAGTGACTATAGGGACAAAAAATGCGACATTATTGATATGCACACTATATCATAAAATATGCATAGAAATACACCACCTACCTTTCATTGCACGTACTTGTCTTTCTGCCATCCATGTTTTATTAATCCGAAGAGATACTTATTTCTGAAATCATCTCGAGCAAAACAGGCCTCTTAGTTCTAAAAAGGCGCTCCTTGGTGAGATTAGTAGACTGAAACAGCACATGTATGATGTAAGAAAGAAGGTTTCGTCAAACGCGTTGGGCGAACACGCAGAAGCAACACGCCACGAAATAAACCGGCATACGGTTGGATTCAAAAACATTTAGGGAAACAACTGAATTTCCGGGCTTCGTCTTGACCCTCTGACAATTCAAACGACGGCGCACATTTTTAATTGTAATGACGGCAACTTCTCTACATACACGCACGTACGTCGCATTTTAAAATGTACATAATTGGGATGTTTGCACATTTGTTTTTCCATGTGAACGAGCCTCCCGTTCGGTAACTGAAACGTTCTGCTTGTATGTGAACAATCACGGTCGGAGGTCATTTTAACCCCATGGGCTTGAATTAACAAGTACAATTGGAATTAACAACCACAACATAGAAAAAGAGAGGTGACAGTGGCACTGCTAGCAGCCGTGACCGTGGCGTCGCGTACGTGGCGCGCTGTGGCACGCCGCCGATAACTTTTACTGCAACTTTCTGGATTGCGTATTCTGGATAAGTCCACACACACGAAGTGAGAGCAAGACAACGCTGTTTAAAAGTGACAACACGGCGAAGTCGCAGTTAAGAACAACGCATCGAACTGCCATCTTTTCTTCGACAGAGCGAGGCAAGATCACGTGATCCATCCAAGCACGTCACCGCGATTGCACCGCTCGCTCCTCCAGTGGTGGGCCTCGCGCCCAATATGCCACATGAATGCCTCGCGTTGGTGGTGAAAAAATTCTTTTTTCATCGTTGACTCACTGAATGTTTTCTGGTGTTATGTAGCTATCTTAGCCGAAAGAAGGCCGGTTTCTTTTAAATCACACATGCCCATTGAACGAACTCATTCATTCGCATTTCATAGCCTTCAGTGTTTGTCTGGGCCCGGAAACCACCTATAGTTAGCGCTCCTTTACACACACACACACACACACACACACAAACACACACACACACACACACACACACACACACACACGCACACACGCACGCACGCGCACGCACACGCACACACACACACACACACACACTGAGGGAGAGAGAGAGAGAGAGAACCTTGCAGTATCCTAGTGTGGGGCGATATATTGCGCCTGCCAACTCTGAATACGTATACCTGAAAGCTCGCGCTCACCAGCATCGCCACTCACTCGCCCGTACAGAGTAACCAAATCTCAACTCGGGCGCCGAAGCATTGATTACGGTTAGCGTTAGAAGCGAGACACCGCAAATATGTCTTCCTAAATAAGGTTTCTGGAGACAACAGAGTGGTCATCAGACCCAACGGGGAGCAGCGCCAACGTGACAGCGGCGCAAATTATTTAATTGCAAGGTTGAACGCGTCCTCCCCTCTCTCGTGGCGCATTCCAGGTTCCTTTATTCTTCTTTGCAGCCAAACGGAGAGGAGCGGGCCAAAGGGGACCGGCGCTGCTGTGACGCCACGTGCGCGCTCAATGCTCGGCCCGGCTCCGTCACATTAGTCTCGCTCTGGCGATCAAAGAGCTGCTGCGATGGCGCTGATCGACTTTCTTCGCGGATAACGCACGGCGAGGGCCAAGTCGACGGAATAGCCACTGAGCGTGTACACAGTGGGAAACCACTGTCGTCACAACGGACAGAGGGCATCACACAGCAGTAGTGGGCACCACGCAGCAAGCGCTGCAACCACACGTGGCACAAGCAGTTCCCGTGATACACAGCGAGCGATGAAAGCGGTTTCGAGCGGCACGTACGCACTATATAAGTTCTGCAATTTCGCGACAGGCTCTGCGCCGTGCTCCCGACCGGGTTGCAGAAATTAGGTGCCTTTTCTCATCTTCTAACCACTACCACCAATTTCGCAAAGCAGAACTTTCCGCGCGTTTACTTTATAACATTTGAGCGTTTGCGCAGACGACACGCAACACGAACAAGTACAGTCTGATGTCGGTCTGACGCAACTGAATGCGACCGCTTTTCTAATACAGTTCAGTTCTCCCAGGCCTATATAGAGTTACTGTATACGCATGCAATAGCTCTGAGCGTGTCTAGTGCTCCTGTGTATTACAAGAGAAAATATATGTGGGCGGTGTAGTATCTCAGTAACTGAAAAAGAACTGAGGAAGCAGGCCAAACATTTAAACAGCGAGCTTCTGCACATCGCCTACTCGATTTGACAGCGTTCACGCATATGTTTTGCCCACCAAGTAGAGCTGAGCCTATCCTGCCATCAGGCTCGACTGAGCTCGCCTTGGTCAGACGTCCCCCGTTCCGACCCCCAAGCATCTACACAAGCCCCGTAGTCAACACCAGCAGCTATGCATACTGTCTGGTTCATGTCACATGTCATGTATGCACAGCATATGACCTGCGTCTGACCTGAACGGACGCGTTAATTGGTGTGCTGTGGAACGTGCGGAACACCAGATGCTCCTGGCACTCGGTGCATATATAGTTGCGAATAGAGACGGTCTGTGTATACAGAGATCCCATATAGGAAGCGTTGATACTTGTATGCGACTATTGTTAAAAATATTCGGCCGTATGTCGACGCCTGCCTCACGAACGTCCTCGACATATCGCAGTTACACGATGAAACTGCGCTACGATAAGCAGAGAATTTCATGACCAGCGCGCATTTGAAATTCAGAGTCATGACAAAGGGTTTATTCAGTTCCTCTCCCTATACATTTTTGTACAAGTTATCGATTCTTTTGTGATTATCAGTGCTTCCAAAGATAATGTACCACTGGCTACCACAGCAGCATATTAGATACCGCAAGCCATATTGTTAGTGAGGGACAGCCCGACAGTGTTCGAAGGACGCCTGCCGCTTGTTCAGAAATAGTTGTCTGCTGTCTTTACCAATTCCTGCGGCTGGCAATCAGTATTGCGGTATAATTTTTTTTATCTCTTTTCCTTTCTTTTTGCTCAATGAGTTCTGCTACTGCATTGCTTAAATATTATAATCAATATTTACAGATAATCAGACAATTAGGATAAATATTTCATTTATTCATCAAGTAAAACTATGATCGTTGTTAATTGCATTGTTCCACAGGGTTGTATGCGAACTAAGCTCTGGTTTTCCACGATAAGACGTCGAAAATATTTCCAAGCGCACGTCGCAGCTCGAAAGCGCATCCGCCTGGAAATAATAATGTTAATTTCTGGGTAGTAGGTCGACATTCGCTATGCTATCCTTCGTCATCCTTCTGAGAAGCGTGGTATCCGCAAAACACTTATAAGAAACTTTGTGCCAGTTCGTGCAGTAGCCGACGACGATGAAGAATTAGGCCTGAAGCGGGCATGCACCACCGTTAATAAGTGATCAAGAACAGGCTTTGGTAACCGGTTGGAGCATTGGACGACCCACTCGTTACGCAATCCGCATTTTTGTTACGCCAGTTGTTTCTTTGTTGTTCTAAAACGCTTTAATACTCACATTAACGCGATTCTTTTTGCCACATCAAGCCTGCCTATAAGCCAAGTTTGCAAGTGAGTTCCAAGCACCGGCGTGGCTCAATGGTGAAATACTGGGCTGGCACGCACGGGACCTGGGTTCGACTCCCCCTGTGTCCGTGGTGTTTTTACTTACCGAGATTTTTCTCTCATTTCGTGCGATATTGGTTACGGACAGCAGCGGTGGACAACTACGGCGCCGTATATGACCCGTGTTGTCATCTCGTAAAAGCTTTCGCTGTAAAACTGCTTAATATTACAGTTGCTTTGCTTCTGTCGTTTGTCTACTAAGCTGTTACGTCAGTTGGCACAAGTGTCAAGTGACCTGCAGCGAGAATCATGGCGGTGCATTATGCAGTCCCTATACGTGATCACTGTCGGCATCGTAACGTCACGCGACATTACAACATGTGGAAAGGATACCGAACTGACAGTAGCAAGGATGTTGCATTACATTACTTACGGTGCACTAAGGATTGAATATTCGCACTTGTCTCGTTCTTTGGTGCCACATGATCATATAACGCAAAAAAAAATGAAGTACATCGTACATCTGCCAATCGCCTGCATTGGTTAAGAGCCGTGAGATGAGGAGAAGAAGAAGAAAAAAAGCAGAGATGGTCAAAATTATAATCCCAAAGTTATCCCTGGTTTGCAATCAACTCTCTGCGAGGGAAATTCTTCGCGGTTTACTTTTTGCAGCGTGCCTGCTTTGGGCGGACACTTTTTTACCCGCATACGTGTTGCGTGGCTTCACGAAGATAATGAGCGCTCCGCAGCTTCCAAAACCATGCATAAAGATTGGTGAAGCCTAAGTACATAATAGCGAGTAACAGCGCCAAATACAACTGTTTTTCAAAGCACTGCAACGGTCCCCTGCCTCAGTTTCGCGACCCGAGCGTGGTGCTGTCCGTGAGAATTTCTGTCGCGCGCAGCAGTTCAGTTCTTCTCAAAGGACCTTTAACTGCGCAGCCGAAACCTCCCAATTATAATATACTTTTCAAGGCGTATTCTTTATTTTCTCTTTTGGATCTCTATCCAACCAGCTTCTCCCGATCTCTTTTCATACATTGACTTTAGTTTATTTCTGTTTTTCCTATCCTACCCGTAAGAATGAACGACCTGAAGACCGGGGGACGCAATCGCTGCAATCCGGGAGTGTCAGATTTGCCCTTCGTGTCCGTCTATTTCTTTCATCCCCCTTCTTATCTTTGACTCGCTCACTCTGGTGAGCGCTGCAGCTCGTAAAAGAAGCAGCCAAGCGTCTCGCTTCTCCGCTCCTGCTGTCCTTCACACACGTACACACACAAACGCACGCGAGAGCCGTATGTACTCGGCGTAAGTAAACGTACGGTGTGTTACGTACACCGGATATCCGCGGAGTCTTCCGTCTGCCAGGATCACTCGCTCGCATCGCTAGGCGTTGCGCACCGCTCGGACGTCTCACGGGGCGGGTGCCACCTCATCCGCGGCCACCGCCACCTTCCTGCACAGTTCAGTGCAGCGGAGAAGAATCTCTCGCTTTCGCTCAGAGTGTGAAGAAGGATTGAGCTAGGAAGACCACTGTGCGATCGTGTGTGGATTTCGCTCTGCTTCTGCGGTCGTTTCAGCGCAAGTTCTGTGGAAACAAACTCTAATTAAAACTCTAAAATAAACAACTTGCAAACATTTTGCTTTGGGGGAAAGGTGGGTGTTGTTATCGGCTCTGCGTATGTGTATGCATGTGCATTTACATAAGTATGTGTCTTTATATGTATATATGTGCATGTTTGCCTCAATTTCTAAGCGCATTATGAAAACACATATTTTTTTATTTTTTGAATAACGTTGCATTGTAGGTTAAGATGCGTTTATTAGGTAACAAGTATAATTATGTATGTGAAAATAACTTCTAGTTGAAAGACGATGTGTAGTGTAGTCTTGCTGCTCTGTGTTCTTGTTCTTTTTCTTTAGCACCAAATTAAAGGGACCGTGGGCCTCATCAAGCCGTTTTGTGGCTTGTAGCTCACGGCCCTCAACATCTGTATTCTTCGCGAGTTTGATGTTGAAATGAAACTTTATTCTGATTCTGATTCTGAAATGTGCAGCGGCTCAATCGGGAAACTATTACAACTCCAACCAAAAGTTTTTGAAGAAACCCGACGTTTCATAACCGACTTGGTTCCTTCCTCAGGGGAAACTGCCAGACTACGTAGCAGCGGCGTCTTCAGAGCACTCGCGGGGCGTATAACGACCCCCCCTCTCTCTCTCGTTTTACCGTGGAGCGCACTCCAAGTGCATACACTGGGGGAAGGGCTCCGAGAGAGAGGGTGGTTGTTGTTTTGGGCTGTCCGCTGTGTATGCCACGACTCGGATAGTAACCTTCTGCTACAGTTCGTCTCGGGACTCGCTCGCTGGATTCCGTGCTGACTGGTTGTGCGCTCGCGATCTCCGACGACAGTGCAGCTCTGGCCGACTGGGATGGTCCTACGCCACCTCCTGACGGCGGTCCCCGACGACGACGACAGCGTAGCTCTGGCCGACTGGATTAGCCCTACGTCATCTCCTTCGCCAAGAGCTCTCGTCGAGTGGTGCCCCGTCCTCGGACTCCTGCGACCGTGTTCATCTTTCCTATCTTCTCTTTACTTCCGTCGCTCGCTGTCACTGCGCCTCTCTCTCTATCTCTCTTTATATATATATATATATATATATATATATATATATATATATATATATATATATATATATATATATATATATATATATATATATATATATATATATATATATATAAATATATATATGAGATATAACAGACAGTAATCAGTAATGCCAAGGAATGTACAGGGGAAGTTATTAGAACCAATAGAATGTGAATAAGAAGAAAGAAGAAAAGTGGATGAAAAAATTACCAGCTGTGAGCAGGAATCGAACCTACGACCTTCGAATAACGCGTTCGATGCTCTAACCACTGAGCTATCACAGCGGCCGTTCCTACATCCACTTTTTGGGGTTTATATGTGAATTTAGATGTAGAAGTGACAGTCAGCGCCATCTATAAGCCAAACAACGAGTGTGAAAACACTCTTATACGCATGTTTGGCGTCACGTAGCACGTGAACTTACTATGAGCGGGCAGCTGATTAATTGTCCCTCTTATACAACCTAAACACACCAAGTCTGCCAGTACGTGTCTGCCAGTACAGTGGATGGAGGGACGGCCGCTGTGATAGCTCAGTGGTTAGAGCATCGAACGCGTTATTCGAAGGTCGTTGGTTCGATTCCTGCTCACAGCTGGTAATTTTTTCATCCACTTTTCTTTCTTCTTTCTTCTTATTTACATTCCATTGGTTCTAATAACTTCCCCTGTACATTCCTTGGCATTACTGTCTGTTATACCTCATTAATATTGTGTTAAAACACGGAAATACGAGCCCTTAGGTATACACTTCTCTCCCTTATTTCATTGAACGAGGGTCTCGTACTGGCAGACTTGGTGTGTTTAGGTTGTATAAGAGGGACAATTAATCAGCTGCCCGCTCATAGTAAGTTCACGTGCTACGCGACGCCAAACATGCGAATAAGAGTGTTTTCACACTCGTTGTTTGGCTTATAGATGGCGCTGACAGTCACTCCTACTTCTAAATTCACATATAAACACCAAAAAGTGGATGGAGGGACGGCCGCTGTGATAGCTCAGTGGTTAGAGCATCGGACGCGTTATTCGAAGGTCGTAGGTTCGATTTCTGCTCACAGCTGGTAATTTTTTCATCCGCTTTTCTTTCTTCTTTCTTCTTATTTACATTCCATTGGTTCTAATAACTTCCCCTGTACATTCCTTGGCATTACTGTCTGTTATATCTCATTAATATTGTGTTAAAACGCGGAAATACGAGCCCTTAGGTATACACTTCTCTCCCTTATTTCATTGAACGAGGGTCTCGTACTGGCAGACTTGGTGTGTTTAGGTTGTATAAGAGGGACAATTATTCAGCTGCCCGCTCATAGTAAGCTCACGTGCTACGTGACGCCAAACATGCGAATAAGAGTGTTTTCACACTCGTTATTTGGCCTATAGATGGCACTGACTGTCACTCCTACTTCTAAATTCACATATAAACCCCAAAAAGTGGATGGAGGGACGGCCGCTGTGATAGCTCAGTGGTTAGAGCATCGGACGCGTTATTCGAAGGTCGTAGGTTCGATTCCTGCTCACAGCTGGTAATTTTTCATCCACTTTTCTTTCTTCTTTCTTCTTATTTACATTCCATTGGTTCTAATAACTTCCCCTGTACATTCCTTCGCATTACTGTCTGTTATATCTCATTAATATTGTGTTAAAACACGGAAATACGAGCCCTTAGGTATACACTTCTCTCCCTTATTATATATATATATATATATATATATTTATATATATATATGTGTGTGTGTGTGTGTGCGTGTGTGTGTGTGTTTTAATCCTATCCTTTTAATCCCTCCTTACCCCCATCCCTTGTGAGCTACTGATGAGATGTCGCACCATATGCAGACAGCTACAGGGCTCACTTTCCTCTTCTTTTCCCTTTAGTAATCACATAAGTAAATGTTCGTCTCGCTTTCAAGGATGGTCGTTGCTTCGAAATTTATTCGGCGGTCCAACGTCTCAGCATGCTCAGCGAATGCGCTGCGCTCTTTGTATTGTTTCCGCAAGTCGTTGGCGTGTTGCATGGGTCATTCCGGCAGGTTTTTCGTCTCGCCGATATACGAAGAAGGGCACTCGGCGCACGGGATTTTGTAAACGACACCAGAGGTGCTGTCCATTGTTGGCCGGTCTTTCGGGCGGGGGAGGAGGCGGCCCAGCGTACACGAAGGCACGAGCGCGATGCGAACCCCTTCCTTCTTGAAGATCCGCGCCATCATCTCGATGGTCCCCTGAACATTTGGGACCGGTACGCGTTTCGGAGGGCTGCCAATTAATGCTGATTGGGGTTTTCGTATCCCTTGTTGCTCTGCGCGGCGGGTGGCGGCTCGAATGAAGTTTTTTGGGTTTCTGTTTTTTTCTGAGGTCCGCAATTACGTGGGCATCTTTCTTTCGCTCCGTATCATTGGAGCATCAGATCTTAGCTCTCTGGAGTAGCGTGGTCACAACCGAGGCCTTGCGGCAGGTGGTTTGGGTAGAATCAAATTCAAGGTAGCGGCCGGTGTGCGTTGGCTTCCTGCTAACTGAGAACTCTAGGCCGTTGCGCTTTCTTGCCACCTGGACGTCAAGAAAGGGCAGGCAAAATCCCGTGCGCCGAGGGCGCTTCTTCGTATACCGGCGAGACGAAAAACCTACCGGAACGCAAGACGCCAACGACGTGCGGAAGCTCTACAAAGAGCGCAGTGCAGTCGCCAAGCATGCTGAGACGTTGAACTACCGGATAAATTTCGAAGCAACGACCATTTTTGAAAGCGAGATGAATTGTAGGAGAAGGTTACTACTCGAGTCGTGGCACATACAGTGGACAGCCTAAAACAACAACCACCCTCTCGGAGTCCTTCCCCCAGTATATACACATGGACTGCTCTGCACGGCAAAACGAGAGATAGAGGCCCCGCCGCGGTGGTCTAGTGGCTAAGGTACTCGGCTGCTGACCCGCAGGTCGCGGGTTCAAATCCCGGCTGTGGCGGCTGCATTTCCGATGGAGGCGGAAATATCGAGGCCCGTGTGCTCAGATTTGGGTGCACGTTAAAGAACCCCAGGTGGTCAAAATTTCCGGAGCCCTCCACTACGGCGTCTCTCATAATCATATGGTGGTTTTGGGAAGTTAAACACCACAAATCAATCAATCAATCAATCAGAGATAGAGAGAGAGGGGACCATTATCCACCCCGCGAGTGCTTCTAAGACGCCGCTGCTACGTAGTCCGGCAGTTTGCCTTGAGGAAGAAACCAAGTCGGTTCCTAAACATCGGGTTTCTTCAAAAACTTTTGGTTGGAGTTTAAATCATCTCCCAGTTTTCATACCCAACCAGACAGACTTCTGTCAAATGTGTACATTCAACGGCTAAATGGTGTCGTTTATTTTTCGAAAGTGAAAGAGCTCGAAAACTTCCCACAACTTGTGCGACGGAATTTATGAAACAAATGTCGCTCTACAGTGATCTTACTAAATATAGGTTTGAAAAAAGTATATTAATCAACAACGTGTCACTCTCGGCAACATGCGTGAAAGTGACACATTGTCGCGGCGTTGATCTTGCAAAAAGAAAAATAAAGTTTCTGCTTTCTTGTATCTTTGGATCTCTTTTACGGACAGTCACGGGCTGATTGTAATTTTTATAGCCAATATAAATGTGCATGTATCTCAGTCAAGCTCCCGGCACAGTCAAAGCATGAACGTGCGTGAAATAAAATTATTGCAATCGCACAATCTCGGTTAGTGACACATATTTACCGTCGACATGATTTCGCTGCACACGCACGTATCCCGAATATTTTCACCTGATGCTTCCTCGACTGGCTATGAAATTAAACGGGCTCTACAGTGCAAATGATTTTCTCTCTCTCTTTCTCTTCACACTGCCGACCAACACATATGGGTGAAAGTGATTGTACGACGCAAACATGTAAGCCTGTAACTCGCGTTGCGTTGTAAGGTGCCGCCGATCATTCAAGATGCTGAGAAACAGAAAGTATTGCGTAGCGAAGTGCTCGACTGAGGCGAAGTTGCCTTGAAATAATGAAAAGCGCTTGATACATGGAATGAAAAAAAAACTTTATTTTAGTCCTGTAAGACGCGCTTAGCACATTGCGGGCGTCTCCCAGTTATGGACCGACAGGGAGTACCTGGCGGCCGCTTCTTGGGCCTGCTGGACAGCCCATTGCTGGTCGGTGAGAAGTTATATATCGTTGCATGAGCTGTAGACATATGCTGATATGCTTCTGCGCCCAATGATTAAGGCAGCTCTCTTTGCCCAGCGAATGCAATGTTAAAAAGAAAATCTACCTGCTCTGCGAACCCACTCAGGGGCTCCCGCAGAAAACAATTAGGGCAGTGTGCCGTCACATTCCATTACACACGTTGTGAACAAAATCAGCTTCATAGGTCACTGACACCCAGCGCTATCTTCAGGTACTGCGTACTTATCGAACAAGCGCCTGCAGCGTTCTCTACATCTGTCACCTCTGAGGATCACAGTTGCCAGTCTGCTAAGACAGCCAGCCAACGGGAATGCCTGCGGCCCAGTTCTCTCTCAGCACATGGTGCACGCAACTAACATCAGCAGCTACCAGGGGTGTACTGCAGGGACGCGCTTGCCAGAACCCGCGAGCAGAGAAAGTGTACGGGCGGCAGCAACAGCTCTGATTTACGCGCCGCTCGACACGGCCGGAGCAGCAGCAGCGGCAGCTCTTTTTTCGCGTCGCTGGAGCAGCGGCTCTGGCCTCTGCCGAGGAAGAAGGTATAAACAGACATCCATGGTGCGGCCGTAGACTGCCTGCGCCCCCAGGTCATCACTTGAGCGGCAATAGCAGCGGTGGGGGAAAAAGTTTAAACCTCCTCGCGGGGACTAGTCACCCAGGCTCTGTCCGAAAGCCGAGGTTCGCGCGGGCCCGGCAGCACGCGGTCTGAAGTGTCGAAGCTGATAGAAAAGCAATGCGGCGAACGCAGGGAGGAGTGACAAAAAAGATGGCACATACAAGGAAGATCGCGGGTATGACTTTCGGGAAGACACCAGGGCCACGAAAGAAGCAGCGCGCACCAGCCAAGAAATGGGGACGGCGGCCGTATAGAGGAAAATGACAAGAAAAAAAAAGAGAAAGATGAGCATAGGAAGAAAAAGAAAGCGCGACACGCCTTGCTGGCCCAATTCAGACATGCGTCGATGAATGGCAAAGAGTTTTAGAACCAAAGTGAAGGCAGGACTGAAAGGAAAGAACAGGGAGGGGGGGGGGGGGGGGAGGTTCTGGTCTTGAGCTGCGTAAGTACTATGCGCGTGTGCCGGAGGCACCTTCCTTCCCTTCCAAACACAGGATCGGTGTGCCACGTTCTCTCTACAATATATATATATATATATATATATATATATATATATATATATATATATATATATATATGTGTGTGTGTGTGTGTGTGTGTGTGTGTGTGTGTGTGTGTGTGTGTGTGTGTGTGTGTGTGTGTGTGTGTGGGTCGTAGCGTAGCGCTACAGTCCAGATAGGGAGTGTTGTATCGCTTCGCCTCCTGTCAAATGGACAGGTCGCGCTGGAGAAATAGAACGTTGACTGGCGCGATAGGTCCGCGCGAAGTCACCTCCACCGCATCTGGAGAGCACGGAATTTAATAGATTGAGGGAGAAAGCAAACAAAGGTCGAAAAAACGTAATAAAAAAACTGAATAGTTGATCCATGACACGTCGTCTGAACAATAATGAAAGTCTTGGTTGTATGAAGTAAAGGAAGAATAAATGAAGGCATGCCGCAGTGTACCGTCAATAGAGGTGCACTACCAAAAGATGCAGACGTTGTTGCATAGCCTAAACCTGTCTTGCAAACAGTGTGCTGATAATAAGCATTCAGGTCTGCAGACTGCTTCAGCGCTAGAAACACACTGAGGGAGAAGTAGATGCAGTTAAAGTGACTTTTACACGGATACTTCATTCACAGTAAATGCAAAGACGCAAACAAAGTCGTTCTTGTCTCTTGATTTAGATTTTCTCAACATAGCCTTTCTCGCGAACCGAATGTCGGTAAGCAATTGCTGACCCAAACGATGCGGTAAACAGCTCTTTAAGCGCATGACTGGTTTGCAGCCTGTGATTCTGCGTATCACCTAATAGACCGTAGACACGCGTGTGGCGCAACGCCAAGAGGTGGTGCCATAATCCTTCCTAACGGACCCGGTTGAGTGGTGGGGGGCGTAATGTAGGCAATCGATTTGCTATTTGGCAAGCAAGTTGAAGACAGAAGAAGCAGCCGTTGTGCGTTGTAATGGAGGTCGACATATATAGACACAGCACCAGTTGTAATAATATTCTCTATCTGCATTATTGACCGTAGTTATCCACACGCATCTTGAAATCGATGTCTCCAGGGAAGCAAATTTATGCAAGTTGTACCCGCCACGGCAGTTTATGGTGGTTGCGCTGCTCGGCTATTGGTCGCGGAATCGAACGCCGACCGCGGAGGCCGCACTTTCGATGGAGGCGAGAATGGTCGAGGCCCGTGTCCTTATCAATTAGCTGAACGTGAAAGAACCCCAGGGGCAGAAAAAGTATCATTTGGGCGAGTAGAAGCTTGTTATGCGTTTCTCAAATAGCCATTGCAAAAAGCGAGGACACAAGATTTCGCGTGGTGTACTTATTGTGTCCTCGTTTTTTTTTGTTGTTTTTACGCTGCCCATTTTGAATATATAGAACCCCAGGTGGTCGAGATTTTCGGAGTCCTCCCCTGCAGCGCATATTGTAATCATAGCTTGGTTTTGGGACAGTAGATCTCATCAATTACTAATAATACTATCATCAATACAGAGAATATTCGCATTTTGCGTTGATTTCTTTTTGTCTGTGCATTTTCACTTTTTTTATTGTGATTTTTTTTTCTGGAGACTGTATTGTATTGTTTATTTTTAATGCTTTCTTTTTACGTGACCCTGCACGAAGAACTTGTGGTTGTTCTGGACACGTTGAATAATTGATTGATTAATTGTTTATTAGTGATTTTCAAATTGGTTGTTTTCGTTTGTTCTTTCTTAAGCGGGGCGTGAAATCTGGGTGCCAAAAGAGGTGAGGTTGGTGTGAGGGTGACCATGCCATGAAGTTTCTCTACACATACGGCCTTGAGCACACCAACAGTCGCTCCCGTTGCCCGTAGGAACGCACGTGAACCATCCAGTTTTTTTAGTTTCGGGTCTTCTGCGTGTCAAAACTACGATCTGATGTCGAAACACACCTTCCATGCACGTGTTTTAGCCTTTGCTCAGATTAAAGTGTTTCTTCAAGGAGCGCGCTCAATAACTGTGTGCCTTCCAACGAGTTCACTCTAAGACAAATAACGCACGCGCCTATTATTTGTACAAAGAACACAAACAACCCAGAGTAATTAACTTGTGAACAGCCGGTCCAACTCCGTGGAGAAAGCTCCTTAATTTCGAGTGTGGGTGGTATTTGATGTATCTGTGCGTATGTACGTTTTGAAGTATTTCGGGAACCACATGAGAAAGCTGCTTTGCCTTTAGACGGGGAGCGTGGAGCGGTAGTAAAAAAAGTTTAGCTGATCGCACGGCACCTGCAGCAATTCAGAAACCTGGAAAACAGCACAACAACGACCCAGCGTTGACGCTTGGAAGAGTTGCTTTTAGTGCTTTTGATTGTTCATCTCCCTTTCTTTTCCCCTGTTGCGTGAAATTTTCCTTGTGGCCAAACTTTCTTACTATTGCTTTCTTACTAACAAACTTCATGGGCTTTCTTTTGGAAACTGTCAGTTGCGCGTCTCCTTGAAATCTTTTTATTATTATTCTTTTTCTACAAGTATCAACTACAACCTATAAGGCACAGAAAGAGCTACAGGCACATAATATTTCATGCTACAGCCGCCGATTGACCGATACGTAACTCTTGTAAAGGGGAGGACCGACACTACGTAATAGAAGTTTTTTTCTTTCTTTAATAGGAGACCCTTCACCTTCTTCTTTAAGCTTTCAAACCGATAGCAATATCCACTCGCATGCACACAAGCATGCCCACACAGGCAACACACCTACTAATAGTTAAAGTTTCCGACCTCTTCAACAGCACTTTCATGACAACAGATTTGTGTGCGTCCAGAGTTCGAGCAAGTATTGTGCGCTGGTGCACTGTTGGATTAAATAGACTGTGTCGTGCGCCTCTGTTCTATTGTCTGCGTTCGTACTTCTTCAGTTGCCTCACTGTACATATGCACATACGCTGCACTGACACTTCCAGCCGTTGCAGTCAGTCATTGAGAATGCACAAAATCCATCAAAACCTTGTCAAAATCCTGGCGGCATGGGGGAACGTCTACGTGCGTGACATTTTTTTTCGCAGCATCGATGAATCGTCTACGTGTGTGGGAGAGAGTGCGCGCACAAACGCGTATGTCCTCTGTCACGAGTAACTATAGGGATAACCGAGGACCACGCTAGCGACGGAATGCACCCAGTTAGCGTGTTTGAATAGGAACGTCCACACGGCGTGGTCCCGCTATCTCTCGGAAAAGGCGGGAAAACTGCGACGCATCATCGCAAAGCCTCCGAGAGCAGGCACAGCCACACCGCTCACCCGCATCTCTCGCAGGCGTCGGCAGCAAGAGTAAAACGCGATAGCGTAATCAGGATGTGCCCGTGTCGCCTTCCAATCGACTGGCCTTCACTTCCCGCTGGAGACCTAAACTGTGTGGCAAAGAAAGCGGAAGTGCGGACGACCACCGGCTCACATTTTTATTTGCATCTACGTAGCAGTTTCACGCGCGGCCAACGCTGCTTTTTCGCTCAACACCAAGGACGTCACCGTCACCGCCGAGATCGACGCCGGAATGTGCGCGAAACGAAATCCTAAACGCTGCAGCGTTAACATCAAGAATTTCACGAGCCAAAACCAGGACACGAACACGAGACATAGAGTAGTGCAAGGCTCCAGACCATCGACCGGTCATTTAACGTGCACTCACATCTCGCACTACACGTGTGTTCAGCATTCTACCTGCATCGAAATGTGACCAACGCTTCCGGAATCAAACCCCCGACCTTCAGGTTAACAGCCAAGCACCGAGGACACCACACAGAACACTTATCGTCTGCATGTCTAAAACGTTTTCCCTCAATACTGTGGCCATGATAATTGCTTCAAAATAAACATAGAGAGCGAGAGAAACAGAAATACAGCAGACGAAAATAAAAAAGAAGAAAAAATGATGAGAAAAGACGAAATTGCTGCAGTTCCATTGACAGAGAGCTCCATGTGTGCCAATTTTATTTCTCTCATTTATTATCAAACCACTTTATTTTTGAAACTGCGTAGGGTAGAAGGCCAAGCAGGTGTGCTAACTTTCACTCGTTAGCTGTTTTTTGTTTGTTAGATTTTTGTTTATTTCTTTTTTCTCCCTGCCTAAACATCAATATGCGCCAGAGCTGTGTGCTTCACTCAGCATTCCACGTCAAGTCACTGCAGCTCTCCGTAGGTTGTACCAATTTATTTGCTGTTAAACTTCGTCTAAATGTCTTCAGTGTATACAGATTTTTCTCTCACGATTACTCCAGCGAACTCGTTAGTAAAAATTACGCTGTCGGCCGATGCGACCTTCGCTCAAACCACGAAAAGTCGGCTTCCTCGCTGGTCACGAAGTGTACCTGTGTAACGAGCCGCGCTTCAACCAGGGCTTTATTGATGACGCCGCGCTGCAACGAGGCGTCGCAAAGACGCTACGTTAGCGGATGAGCTCCCTGTATACACTGCCTACGTAAAATCTTTATTAAACAGTGATAGTATACCGGGCTTACCGGGATACGGGGTGTACCGTGATAGCGGGATCAAAGTGCGCGTGCGCAGATACGTACGTTACACGTACCGCTTACCGTACGCGTGCTATTTTTCAGATTTAACGTAACCGTGGTAGCGTAGGTGTACGTACTGTAATACAACATGGCGGCGCTCTCAAACGTCCACTTCGAAGTGATTTCGGCGTAGTTGTTGATTCACTTTATTCGTAGCAAACGACTGTTTAAAATGGCTTTGCTTGCCTTTAGTTAGCTTCGTTGATTGAGTATTATGGATAAGTTGGCGTAGTTTACCAGATAGCTTCCCATTTTGAACGCATCTAGGCCTAAATACAAGGTCGATGTAAACAAATCTTCAACACAAATGTTTTCGCGTTTGGTACGTGGTTCATATTTATTTATTTTTATTATAACTAAAATAAACTTGTAACAATGATTCGCGCTGTGGCATAGGCAAACATTCTCGTTTTCTTTTTCTCTTTAACTTGCCCCGCCACAGTCATCAAGTAGCTAAGGTACTCGGCTACTGACCCGCCGGTCGCGGGATCAAATACCGGCTGTGGCGGCTGCGTTTCCGATGGAGGCGGAAGTATTGTAGGTCCGTGTGCTCCGATTTGCGTGCACGTTAAAGAACCCCAGGTGGTCGAAATTTCCAGAGCCCTTCACTACGGCGTCTCTCATAATCATATGGTGGTTTTGGGACATGAAACCTCACATATCAGTAAAATCATCAATCTGTTCGTTAACCTATTAACCATCCGATAGGTGGCGCCATCATCCAAGCTGGGGCATGTAAACTGCGTAAACGCTATCCCGCTAAACTGTAAGACACTGTCCACAAGAAACTTTTGCTGCTTGTTAATGCCATTCCCTTAACCCCCACTATCTCGCTAATGGCAAACTAAAACTGTCTATTATATACGACACCGCCCGACCCACTTACGCACAAAACATTTAACGTAGTTTAAAGCTTTTCTCACCGATGAAACTTCAGCAAGGCGTGAAAGATTGCGTTCTTTTCTTTTCTGCCTGCACTTACATTTTATCACTCTATCGGAAGTCTTGAACAAAGGTACAAAAAGAAAAACGCGTGAATATAGAGCTTGTAAACTGACACATATGGTGTGCATAGAGGAAGACGCGGCTTACAGCAGCTAGGAAAGGCTGTTTGGCAGCTTAACCGTGAGGCTGATGTCACCAACGACGCCCCATCATGCAGCCATACGCGCTGGCATGACGGCAATGATAGATTGTCGCCAGTCTTTTGTCGAGCCACTGCGCTTAGCCGGCCGGCGCGTGCTGATAAAACGCGCCACGCAGTGCACGCGCGCCTCTATTTCGGTGCAAGGCCGCGTGACCGTGCCCCTCCACCCCTTTCACCCCCTGGCCTCAACAGTTCGGTGCACTGGGGAGTCGTTATGTAGAAGAAGGTTGTCTGTCAGTAACCACGGCACATGGTACGGCCGGTGATGGGAACAGTGCGCAATGCGACCCGGAATGCATGTTTTGGAGTCACAATAAGGCACCTTGTGCCGGCAAGCTGGCGCTACGACCCTTTCCTTAATGCCACCAGCGTTGCTTCGTATGGCCATAGGGAAAACAACGAAAATGATACCCGACATTCTAGACGTCAGCCACCTATGGTCGAATTGTTACACGCCGAGCGCTTCCGGTTACAACAATAGCGATGTTCACGCTCCTTATTCAGACCGTGAAAGCCTCCGAGTAGTGCTGAGCCGGTGCACTCGTAAAGCTTCAACCGTTCTTCCCTTGTGTTGAGTTGTCTGAGGTGTCATGATGACTGCGCATCACCTTCCTTCCACCTTCCGCTTACGTTATGTGGTCTGTCGTTACATCACACTCTTGAAAGCTCAGCACAGTATGCTTATACGGGTGATCTATAACACTTCACTGGCGAATGAGACCAGCCTCGTTTCCTCAAGGGCCGACACCAGTGCCCTGAGGGTGACATGCACCCGAATCGAAGCGTCGACTTGGAGTTCGGGCTTTACGAACCTCTTTATTTAGTCTGCAGTACACAAAACCTTGCGTACCAGTGCATACGATGGAAAATATCACAGCTCAATGTCCACCATATAGTCGACGCCAGGATCATTATTCAGGGTGCAACGAGCGGTACTCTGCATTTATTGATTGCAGAAAATATTTCGTGCACGTGTAAAATTGTACGGCATGTGTTAAAGTGCTTTCATTTATAGCCAACGCTAAGTTCGTATTATCTCTGACCACCCAGCGGGAACCAGATATCTCCTTAATAGATGTTTCAAACGTCGCCACTAGTGCCTACATATTCTCACAAACGCGTACAAACTTGTGAGCCAGGAATATTGATGGTGCAGGTCTCCCCCAAAAAGAAAAAAAAAAGAAACAAGTGATGAATCTGCTAGATAGGTTGAATATAGCTAAAAAAGCAACGCATGAAGCGTTGCCGTAAGAGCAGTTTATTTTACATACTCAAACAGTGCACCGTAATACACCAAGAACTGTACCAAATTGCATTTTTCCAAAAGCGGCGATGCGGCATTCCATCGCTAATCTGTTTGAAGGAGCAATTATACACAATGTGCACCAACTCACCACAATTAAGCTTAGGAAAAGTACCAATATATGCAAACTATATAGAGAAGAAGAAAGGAGGTAAGTGGATTCGCTGTTGTAGTGCACACAGATCATTGGCAAAGTATTCCGGACTAAGGTGCGTGCGTGCAGGCAGGTCCGTGAATCCAAGCGTTCCCGCTTCCCGCATAATGCTCCGCCCATACTCGAATCCAAGTTTCGTTAATTCGATGCAGTTCAGTCTAAAACAAATGATGTATCTCACTCACCGAACAACGCGTGCGGGCATTAAACTTGGCTACCGGTGCACAAGCGAGAGCACCAGTACCGCTCAGTCATTTGGTACACGTCATCGCGATTAGAAAGAAAAAAAATATATGTCGGTGAACGCAGCCCGAAACTGAAGGCGTTTGAAATAAAGGGGCGACCCTCCGGAATGGCATGGTGACAAACTGCGTATTATTTATCGTAGGTGACCTCGGTGTTCCGCTTATTGATGGGGCGTCATTAGACCAAATTTTCCTGTCTTACACAAGTGATGGCGTTCAGCGTGTATACGCTGCAGTGCCTTCGTGAGCGTGGATTGATGTCACGGCGGTGGTGTCTGCGAGAGCCGCGGTAGAAACAATCGGTGAGAGAGGATATCCATATCTCACCGACAATTTGCCAAAGCAGCTGACACGCTAAATCTCAACATATTGTAGCGAAATTTGAAAAATTGATTTATTTGCAATGAGCTGGACGGCGAGTGTCAGCCAGTACTGCACAAAGCTGTTTTTTGTTTCCTATTCCACCGCTGCTGCCACTGTTGCTGCCCCCTCACCATTGAGTAGACCCGCGAACATTACCTCTTTTACAGAGCAAGCCCTTCAGATGAGAAGTTAGTTGGAACGTCGCTGAGTGGAAGACTATACATGTCTCAGTTATGCTTACAGTCAAGTAAAACTTCGGAAGCTCACGGCACTTCTTCTTTCAAGGTGCTTGCGCAGAAGCCTGCTTCAATAGGTGCGCACCGCGGACTGGCGCCATGAGCCGGATGACCCACGAGGAAAAATAAAAAAGATAAAATTTTGATAGGATCCGGTGATCTTACCTGTACAGACAACATGAGCAAGGGCGTGAGCAGGACTGTGAGGCGATCGACTGCCGCGCTTTGGTCGTCTGGACAGGGCCTCTCCGAAATTGATAAGTTGTATCCGATTATCCACTTAAAGTTAAGTATAAGGCGCTTGCGATTCCCTTTTCTTTTATTGCTTAATTTTTCTCTGCCCTATGCGAAAACAGCAGACACCCATGTAGCACTCGCAAGCAGGGCTCCACGCAGGCTCTGTCAGGCTCACGTGACCGCGGGTCATTCGGTAGCGGGGCAAAACTTTTGACAAGACTCGTAAGGCAAACGACAACGTGCATCCTTTCCCCCGATTACGCAGTGCTGCACAAATCGGCTCTGGAGACCGAATCTCCCTCTCGAATCGGTGGAAGGGCGCGGGAGACAATAACGCGCGCGGCTTTTGTTCCGGCCTGGCGCTCGCGCAGCCTCTCTCTTTTTCTATAACTTTTTATTCGCCGCCAACCGTGCTCACGAGAGGCGCGGGGCAAAGCCGCTCAACTGAGGCGTGCCTGCAGACGCGTGCCAGTGGACCTCGCGAAAAAAAAAATGTTGCCGCACGGATTTTTCGGGCGAGGATCTTATCCCCGCGGCGTCCACCGACCGGGCCCGTGAGGCTCGTTGCGGAACAAATATCGCGTGCGGCTCAAATCAGCGCTGCCGCGTTCTCTACCCGCGTCGCGCTTCTTTCTACCCGCCCGTTGCACGCAACAACGCCGCCATCAACGAAGCGGGGATTTTCGCGGCCGCTCGCGAAAAAGCTTATCGCGCCCACGCTTTGCGACAACCCGACAAAGCGAGACTATACTAGATCACTGCAGCGAGACCTACGCGGATTTTGGAGCGACGCGCGTGCGCCAAGCGAGGCGTGCATATATACTGGGCACCTGAACTCGCTGAAGCCCTGGGCCCTGATTCGGCAGTTGGATTGCGCCTAGAATCCGCACGATGAGCGACGCAAAGTGACCGCTCAATTGTAAGTGCTATAAGGACGTGCGCATACAGTGAGAAGCGAAAAAAAATGTAAATGGACTGTAGGGTTACGCTTATGCGAGATTGTGTGGATGAGGCATGCGAAAAGTTTGTTTTTTCCTTTGGAATTATCTGGTACGTAAGCGCACCTACAAAGCTGTAAACAGTCTAAGCGTTAGCCCTGGATAGGGTTACCCGGCCCCATATGCACTCGAATAGAAACAATCATAAAATCGGTCCTATCATTTTATTACTACGTGAAGCATATCAATGATCGTATAACAGTGATATACATGGAGTGGCGCACCACCACGTGTGATAATATAGAAGGCTGCGGAGCCACGCATACCATTGGTGGTTTGGTAGAGTAGCCCGCATATAGGGTAGTCACTAACGATAGCCACTATAGGCTATGCAATTGCATCATTAGCTTCTTAGCTACTATGGCGGGTACAGCCGGATGGCATTTTCGAGTAACACCCCACGTGCTCCTCCTTGTTCCCTGATAAGTGAAAGCTATATGTATGCCATCGGCACGAAAAGATTACAGACTACCATCTGGAAAACCTTGGAATTTTCCGAAAATATGTAAAATTATTCGATGAAACTGTACAGTACCTGCTGTTCAAGCGCTTTAGAAAGGGCGCAAATCTAAATTGAAGGCTGCTTTTCCAAGAGGCGGGAGTGTTCAGTTTTTCCTTGCGTCTTGTGGTCAGTAAGCGTTTGAAGCTGATGAACTATTCGCTGGACACGCGTTAACATGCGGTACCTTACGATTCTCTTCAACCCTCGAATCGACAGTGTCCCATATGAAACAAGAGTTCACTCTGTTACCCAAATAGACCATTTTCATAGGCCGATTGCAGGTGCGCTTTCCAGTGCTGCATGTTCGCTAGCCAACGGCGGCAGCTCTCGTCGTCCCAGTGGAGATAATGCTAGTTGCACGCGCTGGGGTTTGTCTATTATGCATATTTATATCAAGAGTCGCATCTTTAGTTCCTATATAGATGCCGAGTCTGCATTTTCCAACGTCGTAGCGCAAGAACAAACTGCACTCGAGTTCAATGTTTTCAGTAAGTGGCTAGCCGCCATTAGAGGGCAAACTGCATAGCGGGAAAGCTAGCTTTACAATTAGGAAAAAGATACTTTACATTATATAAAATAAATAGGTATATATATTTATTCGGTGCTAAGGTATTAGTGGTAGTTCCTCTGCAAGACAGTGAACACTTGCTTTTGTAAGAGACAGGGTATGCAAGCACGGACACCAGCAGAAAGACGTCAAGACACCACAGACGCAGGCGTCTTTTAGAATGAAGACTTACCAACTGGCTAAGCTCGAAGTCATGTCATTCACTCGCTATAATTTGCAGAGGAGTGATGGGTATTTTCTTTCATAACTCGATGCGTGATAGCTTGAACAACCTTTCCCTTACTTTGCCCCGTCGTGGTTTAGTGGCTAACGTACTCGGCTACTGACCCGCAGGTTGCGGAATCGAATCCCGGCTGCAGCGGCTGCATTTCCGATGGAGGCGGAAATGTTGTATGCCCGTCTGCTCAGATTTGGATGCACGTTAAAGAACCCCAGGCGGTCGAAATTTCTGGAGCACTCAACTACGGCATCTCTCATAATCATGTGGTGTTTTTTGGCGTTAATACCCACATATCTATCTATCTATCTATCTATCTATCTATCTATCTATCTATCTATCTATCTATCTATCTATCTGTCTGTCTGTCTGTCTGTCTGTCTGTGTGTCTATCTATCTATCTATCTATCTATCCATCTATCTATCTATCTATCTATCTATCTATCTATCCATCTATCTATCTATCATTTACATTATAAAACACGTCGACATCGTTCGCAGGGGAAGGTCGACGATTCTGGAGTTTTCTTGTAAGCGCTTGTAATTTCCCCCTGTAATCGATATAGTTGCACTTCCTGGCCTTTCCTGCTATACGCCGACACATCCCAAACTCACGGAAGGTTTTTCGAGTACGGCGTGCCACGATAGCAGCCCCGTATTGGGTGTCTCACCGCGGCAAACAAGCGAGCAGTTTTAGCAAGTAGACCAGTGAGATTAAATTGCTGATCTCTACTAATGTGTAGTGCGCCGCCATCAGCGCCCGCAACACCTATGTAAGCAGATGCGCTCGCGAATTATGCAATCAAACGAGTATTGAACGCAGGCCCTCTCACGTCTGCATAATTCTCAAGCCGAGCTCGATGCGCGAAAAAAGCGGCGAAGCCTTAAGTCCGCGGCCTAGCGAAGGAGTGTTGACACTCTTTCCGTTCGACGCAGAGATTTGGCAGACATGGGTGCAGAAATGCCGATATTAAGCGAAGCTTACGGCAAACTGACTTCTGTTGTCATGCGTGAAAGTCGCTGTCGTCACCGAGCGTATATTATACTGAAATGCGACCATCTAAATTGCGCTAGTCACACACGCCTGTATATAGGCCATTTTCTTGTGAATAATGCTTTTTCTATTACCAGCCTGTCGTCAACGGGGCTTTTTGAGAGTGGAAATCTGGTCGATTATTAAGGTGACTTGCAAAACCAATTCGAAGCAATACATTGTTGCTTGTTATGAGCTCATGACTGTCACTCTTACCTCCATCAACTAAAGTGTCGCGCCGTTCAACACGTGTAAGAAGGTGTGATAGCGGGGCATGCGGGAAGAAACAGTTGGAGGGAGCAATGCGCGATGCTTACGCAAGCAAGCATGCAAAACAGAAAGAAGAAAGAAAGAGAGAGAGAGAAAGAAAGAAGTAAGAAAAGGAAAGGAAGACTGCATCAGCAACTCACGTGCACGCCCGCATGCTCTCAGATTATTGATAAGACAAAAAATTCTGACGCGCGCGCGCGCGCGTGTGTGTGTGTGTGTGTATGTGTGCGTGCGTGTGTGTGTGTTGTGTGTGTGTGTGTGTGATTTGTGTGTGTGGTGTGTGTTGTGTGTGTGGTGTGTGTGGTGTGTGTGTGTTGTGTGTGTTGTGTGTGTGTTGTGTGTGTGTGTGTGTGTGTGTGTGTGTGTGTGTGTGTGTGTGTGTGTGTTTCACGCCACTTTCTGTATACGTGGCATGCTTTCACAGTCTTCTGAAGACAAATCGACGGCTAGTGTAACGAAGACACTCAGGCTGCAACGACGTGAGAAACTCTCCGATTGTTGGCATTGCTGGCCCGACCACGTGTGGACGCACCGAGCACGTGTGTACGTCTCCCGAGGTTAATTCTACTGTCGCTGCTATTCCATCGCTGCTATTCCGTGCGGCATAGCTCACACCTCCCGAACATCATAACAATGTTTTTTTTTTGTGCCCAGGTGAACCAGTGGCCGTGTACAGAAAAGCCTCGAGAAACGCCCCTTCCCTCCGCCGTCCGACCAGATTTTACTGCAGATGTGGGAAAGGTCCGTGTAAATGTTTTGAAAAGACCCGCAATGAACGATGTTCGCTTTCAAGAAAGCGACATCCTAAAGACAAATCATAAATGGAGAAGTTAAAATCGACCAAGGTGCATGGACATTGAGAAGAGATGCAGTTTCTTGTTTATTTCCGAACCTCCCGTTGCACTTGTCATGAAACCGCATAAGAAAGGGTACCTGTACCACAACCAACTGCTGCTGCGATCTACCAGAAGAATACCGGTAACAGGCACCCGCTCCTTCGGAGGACTCCGGCTTTTCTAAGCGATCAGAAAAAAAAGTGTGCTTCAACTTCTCTGCAACGAAAGTTCGGCGGTTCTTGAGGAGGCGGAAAAACCTCCGGTAATAATCGTTTATAATGCTGAATTCTAAAAAAAATTATCTACCGGCACAAAAAAAATAGAAAGTGCACCTCTAAGAAGTACTATTTATAGGGATTGAGTGGGCATATGACTGGTGCGAACAGAGGTGTAGGTGTCCTGTGTCATTTTTTAGCGAGAACACTTGACAAAAAAACAGAATGGCAAAAACAACCAAGAACAAGGTGCAGATTGCAATCACCAAATTAAGGAAACGCTTGATCTGTGCCACCACCGTTGGAGAACGGAGAAAACTTGAGATACGACGGCTCTAAATGATTAAGTTGAAAATTTACCTGAAGCTCAGAAAGTGACCATTCATTATTCATTCGCCATGCACCATGCAAAATCACCGAATGGGTACACTACATATTGCATCACTGCTTTGTTTGCTGCTCAGAAGACCAAATTGCTACGAATATTCAGTGATGTGCTTGTTTGAAATTGTAATGCCCATTACGAATGTGTGACAGTGACAAATGTTCTTTTTGTCACTGCACTGTTTCCCGATTTTCAGAAAATTTGCATTTGTTAATACTCCAAAGTATTATCTACCAATAGACACCCATAAATCGGAATGCTTCAGAAGGAAAACGTGCACTGATTTATACCAGCAGAACAAAGAAATAGCGTCGGCAAACACGTCTGTGTGTTTCCTAATAAAAAGTATTATGCCTAGTGGTACACTTTCACAATAAAAAAAAGGCAATAGCGTTGTTTCAGTGGGTTTTTCAACGTTGCGGATACCTTGATGTAATGGCTCGGTTTAAACTTTCTTTAGGGTACGGCCCTCCGAGGTGCTTTTTGCTGCGCAAAGTTTATGTGCAAAAGGTCAAAGATACCTATGCTGAGCCTCGCAAAATTAGCTTTCGAACGACTAAGCTGGAGCGAGATGAGTCACCACGTTTACTTAGGCCTTATTTAGACGTGTAAAATAAAAATTGAGCTCTAAATTTTCTTTCTACTACCTGGAAGAACAAGAAGTTATGCAGTAGCAAAACAGTTCTTCAATCAACAAATACTCGTCTAACACAACGCTTACGCGAGATATTATTTTTACCAAGGATCCGGAAAGACACCGCCATGCATTTAGGCTTTACGTTATACTCCTCGTGCCTAAATCAAAAAGTTGCGGTGGTAGGTAAACGCTGCTCACCGGCTACACCGCGCCTAGCTGCGGCAGACGACTCTCGTTTGCTTGGCGCAAAATTGGACTGCATCGCCCCGGGGGCGGGTACTGCAGCCGGCCGCCTGCTCCCCGAAGGCAAAGCGGAGAGTTCCGAAACTGAAAAAAATCTATAAACGTTGACGAGAACTGCCACAGTGGCGCCGTCTGACGCTGCTCAACCCCGTTCAACAAGGGGTTGTTCGCGGAGCTTCCATCGGGTTCATTGTGACCCGACCACAGCGAACATCCTGGCTCACTGGTAGGACAGCGTCGTACGTGGTGCTTGCTTCCGACTTGGCACTGATATGGGAGTGAAAAAGCGTCTTTGCAGAGAGGCTCATGTACAAAGGTGTCTGCTAAGACGAACTGTCAGGCCAAACGCAACACCGCTAACAATTTTGATAACGTTAGCCCCGTGGTCTAGTGGTTGGCGCCACGCCCTGATGATTGATAGGTCATTGGTTCAATTAACGCCCCACAAGAGAACCTTTCCTTCTCGTTTTTTTTTGTTTTTTGAAATCTGCTTCTATATATATTTTAAAACGTAATATCCGTGACGTAAATAGGACAGTGGAGCCGTGGTGGACCACGGCATAAAACACTTTCGTGTTAAAAATCTTCACGTGGTGACAATAAAATTAAAACAAATTCACGGCATCGTTATGACGCCATACGATGACATCATCATAGAGCGTAATCGATTGGCGAAACGTGAGTCCATTTCGAAGGCAGCGCCGCAAAATCACGCCCAGTGCAAAACACTGCAAACCCTCCGATCCTGGAGGCAGTGTAAGCACTCGTTACAGACAGACAGATGAACTTTATTTGCGTCCTGGAAAGAAGGTTCCAAAGAACCTACCGAGGGCTGCACCCTTGACGGGGTCGGAGACCAAAGGTTCCCGATCGCTTCGAAGGCTCCCTGGACCACCCAGAGTTGTTTCGCAAGTTGTGGACTTGCGATACACTCTGAAAAGTCTGTCTCGTTTACGTGATGTCTCCTTGTTGAAACGCGCAAGCGGGGGCACCGCCACATCAAATGAGAGAAGGTGGCCAGATGATCGCATGCCGAGCAGTTAGGAGAAATGTCCGTATACAGCGCCATAGTGGCCGGTGACAGAAAGGAGCTAGTTTGGAGGAGTCAGAGGGCTATCTGCTGTCTCCTTGTTAGCTCTCTGTATGGATCTGGAAAGCATTTCCTAGCTAATCGGTAGGGCGAACATAACTCATGAAAGGTGGTCAACGGGTCCCCATCGGCGCCATCCCACTCCGCTCCACCTAAGTATGAGGGGAGCTTGTTAGCCCGGGGCGGAGAATGAGTCCTCGCGACCGAGCATGAGTTATTTCGTTGGGGTTCGTGATACCGGAGACGGAGGCACCCGTGTAGGCGGGGAATGACGTCAACTCGTGAGGAAATACTGTGCCATTCACGAGAATTCTGTAAGTAGCCAAAGAGATTTGATTGGAGTCAAAGGACCTGACGGCTGGCATGGAATCAGAAAAAATAGCGGATGGAACTCTAGTCGTCAGCGCTAGAGAGACAGCGACCTGTTCAGCTACCCCGATAGACTTGGTCATCACCGAGGTGGCACTAACGGTGCGTCCGCACTGCGGCCACGAAGCTATTTGGTCCCGACCGAGACGCGTCTACGAAGAGCGTGTTTTCGCTTCTGCTGCTATTTAAATGAGAGAGGAGGGATTAAGCCCCCGCTCTTCTTCTACCCTGATTCTGTACCGGACGCCTGTTTCGTGGTAGTGGATGAACCATTTTTGTCGACCTAACAGTGTCTGGAAGAGGAACTGCTCTCTCTTTAGTCAGAGGAGAGGTGATACCTGCTCTGGATAGAATCGCTATGCCGGCTTTAGTGCACAAAAGTCTGGAAATCTGGGCAGTGTGCTGCGCTTTGATTAATTCGTCAAGCTTCTTATGAACACCCAATGCTTCGAGTTTTATGGTACTCGTTCGAGAAAGGAGGACCAAAACCCTTTTGACAGCTTGTCGAATCAAGACTTCTAGTTTGAACTTTTCAGCAGTAGTCCAAGCGTGCATAGAGGCAACGTAATTCATATGACTTAAAAGGAAGGCATGGAATAGCCGGAGGAGGTTGTCCTCCTTGATGCCTCCTTGCCTACCTGAGATCCTTCAAATAAGCCGAACAGTGGCAGTAGTGCGGTGTTGCAGCTTCTGTATCGTAGCTGCATTCTTGCCGTTCTCAGAGATGAACATGCCTAGTATGCGTACAGTGTCTTCGCGGGGGATTTCCGCGCCGCCCTTAGTGAACAGGTGTACGTCGATCTCAGGGGGTGGTACCCATCTATTAGGGCGTCACCCCTTGCCAATGGATCGGTAAACAAGGAACCCGGCCTAGTTGTTTGATAGCGCGAGGTTCATACGAAAAATGGGTTTCTGGACCATGCGTACAGCTTCTTGGAGCGTACTCTCGGTGTGGCCCACCAAGCCGCTCGGGACCAAAGGGTGATGTCGTCGGCACAGATGGCGGAGCCGATGCCACTTTTGTTATATAAATCCCTAGCTGGAGCCGTCATGCATATGTTAAAAAAATGCGGCGAGATCACTGCCCCTCGAGGAGTGCCCGTGTTTCCTAGATGAAACTTGTCTGATTCCATCTCCCCTAACTTTATAGTGGCGGTTCTATCTGACAGGAACTGCCTTACAAAATAAAGAAACGCCTACCGATGCCCAGCTCGGAGATGGCTTCGAGGATGAGATCATAGAGTATGGTAACGTACGCCTTTTTGGGATCCAGAGCCAAAATGACTCTGGGGTCTCTGGTAAGTACACGTTACAGATGCAGAAAGATTTCCTTTCAGGGGGAGTGGATCAATACAGTTGAATGAGAAGAAGCACCGGACAAAGAACAGTCAAAAGTTGGCTTTCGCTTCCGAGTTGCTTTTAGCGTATGCGTAAACGACTCTGTGACTATTGGTCTTTGATTGTTCTATGAAGACAAAAAATTCACTGATACTCTAGCAACCCTATCGAGATCTATAAGGCGCACTGATAGGTGGTCAACTTAATAACGGCTGCGCACCTCACCCATTTACTCAATGTGCACAACATTCATTCACGGAAAACGAGTCTCAAGGTTTGTTAGTGCAACGGCGAACACCACAGGAGACCATGGGACAATGCGTCAACGAGGCATTTCGTTCATTCCACGACACCCAAAGAAAATTCAGCGGTGCAGCTGCGGTAGCCACGTACGTCGCTGCATATCATCATCATCATCATCATCATCATCATCATCATCATCATCAGCCTGACTACGCCCACTGAAAGACACAGGCCATTCCCACCTTCCGCCAGGCAACTCGGTCCTGTGCTTGCTGCTGGCACTTTATACACGCAAACTTCATAATCTAATGTGCCCACCTAATTTTCTGTCTCCCCTTCACCCGCTTGCCTTCTCTTGGAATATAGTCAGTTACACTTAAAGACCGGCGGGTATCCTGCCTCGTGCTACGTGCCCAGCCCAAGTTCATTTCTTTGTGTTGATTTCAACTATAATATCCTTAACTATGGTTTGTTTCCTGACTCACTCTGCTCTCTTTTTGTCGAGAATGCTAACATGATCTCTATTCAAAAGAAAGTAGAGGATAAGAAATTAAAGAATTAAAGGTCGACCAGCTTGCTCTTAGTCGTATAAAAGCAGTTTACAAAGGTTATTGATAACAGAATTAAGACAACGTTAGAAATATATCAAACAAAGGATCAAGCAGATTCAGTACAATCGACCACATTCATACTATCTATCAGGTGATAGTGTAATGCTCAAAATACAGCCAACCACTATACATAGCCTTCATATATTATGAAAAGACGTTTGATTCAGTAGCATTCTCAGTAGTCGGGCAAGACACTGTGGAATCAGGGCATCGACGAAGCATACATAGACATATTGGAAGACATTTACAGCGGATCAACTGCCACCAATGTGCTCCATACAGAAAGAAACAAAATACCAGTAAATAAGAGTGTAAGACAAGGAGATATGATCTCACCTATGCTATTTATTGCATGCTTACAGCAGGTTTTCAGAGGCCTAGAATAGGAAGAGTTATGAATGAGAGTTAATAGAGATTACATTGGTAACCTGCTGTTCGCCGATAACATTGCATTGTTGCGTTACTCAGGGTACGAATTGCCATTTGTGATTACAGAATTAGACCAGAAGAACAGAAAGGTAGGTCCTAAATTTAATCTGCAGATTATGAAAGTAATGTACAACAGCCTCAGAATAGAACAGCACTTCAGATAGGTAGAAGTGCACTTGAAGTTGTGAAAGACTATGTCTACTAAGGACAGGTAATAACCGCGGAGCCAAACCACGAGATTCAAGTACCCAGAAGAATAAGAATGCGGTGGAGCACATTAGGCAAGCACTCTCAAATCATGAATGATAGATTGCCGCTATTACTCAAGAGGAACGTATATAACAGCTGCATCTTACTGGTGCTTACCTACCTACGGAGCAGAAACCCAGAAGATTACAAAGAGGGTTCAACTTAAGTTGAGGAAGACGCAGCGAGCAATGGAAAGAAAAATTCCAGAGGTGTAACCTGGCGTATATATATATATATATATATATATATATATATATATATATATATATATATATATATATATATATATATATATATATATATATATATATATATATATATATATATATATGACGCATTACCAAGGTTATTCTAGGAGAAGCGGACGAAGAGGAAGTGCGCGTGCATTAGAATAAACGCATGGCATCTGGACCACAACGTGTCTTCATTTTGTAGCGTCACACAAGCCGACAGGATCGACCTCATCAACGTGCCATGGCTAAGCCAAAGCCTCCGCTCAACATACAGAAGTTCAAGGGAACTCCAGAAGACGTCCCCATCGACAAGTGGCTTCTTCTTTTCGACATGAAGGCAACCGCGGCGTCATGGACTCACCGCGATCGGGTCAGTCACTTCAACAAATACATTGAAGGGGAAGCGTTCAAGTGGTACCTGACAGAGATTTTAGGCAACGGCGAGACAACTTGGGACGATATCAAGCGTGACAAGCAAGCCCGCTTTGCTACGACTGACGGAGATGCCTTCCGTCTTTTAATTCACTGCCGACTGAAAGGAGGGCAGACCATCAAGGACTACTACGACGAGAAAAAGCGACTGGCTTCCTTGGCTGACGTGAAAGATGGCCACATCATTTCTGGACTGACTGATGGTGTTCCTCCTGATGTGGAACTGGCGCTCGCCGGACTGTCTTTCAACTCGTCATTAGAGTGGCTCACCGCTGCTCAACGGGTCGAGACATGTTTAAAACGGGTGAGAGGAGTTTCCATTACTCGTAACGCTAGTATCGCATCAAGAGCTCCACGTCTCTTCAGCAGACCGCAGCAACCGACAATAACTCCTCAACTGCGTGCCCCGCAGAGCGAATGCAGATATTGCTCAGCTGCTGGTTCCCCATGACTGTTTCACTGGCACAACGAATGTGCGCGCTGCGGCAATGTGTCCGCTATTGATACTGAACGGGAAAACGAGGAGGGCGACCCAGAGTTTCATTATTACACTTCAGTGCTCTCATAAACGGAAAGCCAGTAAATGCGATTCTCAATACAAGAGCAACAATTACTTGTATCAGCGAGGTTGTGTACAAACAGCTAAAATTTCAGTTGATGAGAGACTCCAGCATCTTGGTCCAGCAAGTTGCGTCAAGCATTCGAACTTTGGGTCGCGTAAACATTCAGTTACAAATTGGGAACGTCATAAAGAAAGTTTATGCACATGTACGGTGAGGCATGAGAACGCAATTAATTCTTGGCCTAGACAACGCTTCATACTTCAATCTTTCTCTAAATCTGGAAAGCAAGTCAGTGACACAAGCACGTGAAATTATGAACTTTCCGCATCACAATAAAAGAAAACCATTCAAGCCCCGCTGATGCGAACCCTGACTTCAGAAAACTTATCAGAGCATGAGTCTGTGGCGCTCGACTCTCTTTTAAGCAAGTTTGACGAGATGCTTTCGAAATCTCAGACAGATATAGTGTGCATCACTACTGAGAAACATAGGATCGCACTTACCAATGCTATCCCTATTCGTCGAGCACCATACCGATGTTCACAGGCGGACAAAGTGGAGATCAACAAACAAGCTAACGCCCTCCTAAAGCAAGGTCTTGTGAGGCCTTCATTATCACCCTACGCCGCACCTGTCATTTTAGCAGAAAAGAAAGGTGAAGGACGCACTCGTCTATGTATTGACTACCGGAAACTCAATGCCATAGCGGTACCCGACTTTCAACCAATTCCACGTATAGATGATATTCTTGACCACTTGGGAAAGGCGGAGTTTTTCACTACGTTGGACATAACGTCGGTATACTGGCATGTCCAAATGCATCCTGACGATGTTCATAAAGCTGCATTTGTCACGCCTGATGGTCATTTTGAGTGGTTGGTAATGCTGTTTGGGTTGAAGAACGCTCCAGCTACATTTGAAAGAGCCATGAAATCAATAATAGCGAAACATCAGCTCACCAATGTTATTAATTACTTTGACGATGGGGTCGTATACTCAGAGACATTTAATGATCATATACGACACCTTGAGGCGCTATTGAAAGCTCTCAAAACCGAGAACTTAAAACTCAAACGAAAAAAGTGCCAATTTGCACGCTGCAGCATTGAATACCTGGGCCACAAAATTTCACAAGGAACGGTGACACCTAAGCAAAGTATTGTGGCTGCCATACTCAAATTTCTGACACCAAAACGAGAAAAAGATCTCCAGCGTTTTCTGGGCACTGTAAACACCTACCGTCAGTAGACCCCCCAATTCAGCGATATCGCTCTTCCACTCACAAAACTACTCCACAACGGCAGCAAGTGGGTGTGGACAGAAGCATGCGAGCAAGCCTTTCGTGAACTAAAGGAGCGGATAACTGAAGAACCGGTGCTTCGCATATACGACCCTTCGAGACCATGTACTCTGTACTGAGACGCATCTGGCGAAGGCATTGGTGCAGTGCTGAAACAACCTGATGACGAAGGCAAAAAACATCCTGTTGCCTACTGTTTCCGCAGACTACTTAGGCACGAGGTGAACTATGCTATTACAGAAAGAGAATGTCTTGCCATTGTAGATGCCATTGATAAATGGCATTGCTACCTTCATGTAAAGTCATTCACTGTTGTAACAGATCACTCTGCACTCCAGTGGCTGAAGAATGTTAAAAATCTTCAAGGTCGTCTCTTCCAGTGGTCTTTGAAACTGTCAATGTATGATGAGAACATCAAACATCAAAAGGGCACAAGTAATGTCGAAGCAGATGCGCTCTCCAGAGCCCCAATAGTTAATCTTCTATCACACGACGACCTTCAGCGATGCAACAATGAGCATCCAAAAGGAACGCACTCATTGGAAAATAACATCATCATTGTTAAAAGAAAAGGACTACGAAAAATATACGTGCCCCATGAACTACTCCCCACCATTCTGAAGAATGCACATCAACATTTTGGGCATGTCGAAGTGAAGAAGACGCTATCACTCCTGTCTCCGCAATACTACTAGCTGCATATGGTAACCGATGTTTCCACTTACATTCGGCATTGTGATACGTGCCAGAGATGCAAGAAGACGAAAACAAAAAAAGTATGGGACGCTTGAATCACTGCCTCCAGCTGAAGAGCCCTTCGACCTCTTTGCAATAGACACCATTGGAGGATTTTCTGGATATGGCTCGTCAAAAAGGTTATACACTTGGTTATCGATCATGCGACTCGCTACATATGGGCGTTTGCTCATAAAAGTGAGAACAGCGACGCCTACGTTTTATGCTTAAAAACAATTTTTCTTTTGGAAAACCACGGAAGCTCCTTTCAGATCGTGGAACAGGATTTACCGCAGGAAAATTCAAGCAGTTTTTAAAAAATAATCGTATACACCGACTATTCACCTCATCTCATCATCCACAATGCAACGGCATGAACGAGCGGACAAACCAGATTATCGTAACGGGACTTAAATGTAAGATCAATGACGAACCACAGAAGTCTTGGACTAAGCTGCTTCCGGAGGTAATTGACGAATACGACAGAACGCCCCACGAAGTGTCCGGCTACGCACCTTCCTTCCTGATGTATGGAATTCCATCTTATCCTACTGTACTGGAACAACGAGAAGAAACTGTCGAAGAAGCGCGAAAAACTGCAGTTACCAATTCTATCACCTACCACAATAAGAACAAAGTCATTTATGATAGAAAATTTCTTCCGTTTGAGTTCCAAGTCGGTGACTTTGTCCTTTACGAGACACCATGGCATCCCAACAACGGCAAACTGAGTTCCGTCATGGAAGGACCCCACAAGTTTCTACGCAGGGTCTCAACAGTGAACGATGAGATCAACCGCTCCGCGCTACCCTTACGTAGAAACTCTGATATTGTGCATGTTAGCAAACTGCGGCGTTATTTTGTACCTTCTGAATTGAGACTTTCCCGTGGGGAGGGGGAAGCCCCGCCGCGGTGGTCTAGTGACTAAGGTACTCGGCTGCTGACCCGCAGGTCATGGGTTCGAATCCCGGCTGTGGCGGCTGCATTTCCAATGGAGGCGGAAATGTTGTAGGCCCGTGTGCTCAGATCTGGGTGCACGTTAAGAACCCCAGGTGGTCGAAATTGCCGGAGCCCTCCACTACGGCGTTTCTCATAATCATATGGTGGTTTTGGGACGTTAAACCCCACATATAAGGGGGAAGTGTGACGCATTAACAAGGTGATTCTAGGAGAAGCCGACGAAGAAAAGCAAGTGAGCGTGCATTAGAATAAACGCATGGCATCTGCACCACAACGTGTCTCCATTTTGTAGCGTCACACACACACACACACACACATACACACACACACATATATATATATATATATATATATATATATATATATATATATATATATATATATATATATATATATATATATATATATATATATATATATATATATATATATATATATATATATATATATATATATACCAGGGGGAAAAGCGGCGGGGCGGGTTCCAGAAATTTAGTCTTACCAAGCTTCACTGCATGATCCATGGGCCTGTATTTGCACAAAAAATTAACCTGACAATTTTTTAAGAAAACATTTGAGCCATTCATGGAGCGGGAACTATTAACGAAACCAATGAATTTGGCTGACCAATGGGAAATCGCGCTTGCGAAAAAGAAGTATTGTTACTTCGGCCCCCGAATTTCACACCATCTGCTGCATTGAGAAAGTTATTGATCAGTCTTCCCTCGCAGGTATTATATCTCTAGTCGCCAACTCTCCACCTGCATCCTTTCGTCTTCTTGCCGCTGCACCACAATGAAAACTCGAGTCAGCGGTCGTGTATAGCAGCAAAAACCCTTTTGATACAAAATTGCTTTCTCTAAGAAAGCAAATAAATAAATAAATAGATAAATAAAGCCAGAATTTGTCTCCGTCTATATTAAGCTAATCGTAATCGCAACAGAAAAAGAAAGTGTGGCGAAAAAAAAAACACGCATAATCTCTCTGCACGCTCGAATTCCACTGCGCGCTCTCTCTCTTTCTTCAAACTATTTTTGAGAATATTTCAGATTCTTGGCTCAAAATTAACTATTCACGCTGCCGTGCACGGTGGGAAGGGGGGATCTGCGGAGCCACAGCGACCATTTCTAGGTTCGCACGATATTGGCGCCGTGCGTGGAGGAACGTGCTCAGAGGGAGAGAGCGGGAGAGCTTGTTCTCCCGTGCAGCATAAGCGACGAAGGGCGCTTATGCTGCACGGGAGAACACCGCATACGGAACAGAGACGGCACTTACGCAGGGGCAGCGAAATTGGCGTCCATTGACACGACCCGTACGCGCGGCAGCTGTTACGAATGCACCGACTTTCGCGCAGCCAGTTAATTGCGAGCGCGACCCCGGCCGACCTCCCGTATACTGTATAACCGAGACGGCGCGAGATGTGGCCCCTGCCGCAGCGCGTGACCTTCAGGAAATAAGCCGCGCTGCCCGGCAGACTGCCCCGGAACGTGTCACGCGCAGTTCCGAGGGTGACAATCCCTAATTAGAAGCCGCACTGTTTCGGACAACAATGGAACTGAAAGTATACCACAGGAAACTTTCTCTAATGGCACGCCTCTGTGTAGCGCTGTTGCGCGAGTACTGCTACTCAGTCACTAAGGGCAGTATGCGTATATATGAGTATGTATATATACGTACACATACACGCGCGCACGCTCACCCTTCCACAGCTTCACGCGGTTTTCGGGTTTTGCATCGTTGCAATGTGATATAATATATTAAAGCATATAAGTGAAACGATGAGCAGCTTTCGCGCATGTGTGCACGTCATTTTGGCGACAGCGATATGATTATTTGCTTATATAGAAAATGCGATATATTAAGAGCAATGAGCGATATAAGCCTTAAAGATGAATATTAGCCAAGCCTATTGACTTGATCAGCATTAGGCCTCTAGCTCTGGCATTATCTTTTAAAAATATGATGGCGATTAGGAAACTTTATTTACTTGGCATAAATACCCTGTCTCCCACTTTCATACAAAGGAAAGTACCCAACCTAGACGTCAGACATTATCCCGCAGGCCATGCTCCTCAGGTCCGTGCCACTATTACAAAATATACAGTCAACAACATTTCCCAAATGTGCTTCATTCCAGCAGGTTATTCCGCGCATCAGACTATCTGCGTTCGAAAATAACGTTATAAGAGCGTTGAAAATATACCGGTTCCTCTGCTTGACTGGCCCCGCCACGGTGGTCTAGTGGCTAAGGTACTCGGCTGCTGACCCGCAGGTCGCAGAATAAATCCCCGCTGTGGCGGCTGCATTTCCGGTGGAGGCGGAAATGTTGTAGGCCTGTGTACTCAGATTTGGGTGCACGTTAAAGGACCCCAGATGGTCGAAATTTCCGGAGCCCTCCACTACGGCGTCTTTCATAATCATGTAGTGGTTTTGGGGCGTTAAACCCCACAGATCAATAAATCAATCTGCTTGACTGCATCCTTTTTACTGCCACAACACTTCTTACTACCACGGAAGAACATCGAACGGCGCGAATCGCGCAATGTACGTTAATTAGCAACATTAGCATCGTGCTTGGATAATAGTGGTCGTAAACCGCGCGTAGTTCATTCGAGTTAACAACCCTGGTTTGTTAACAACTCTGGACTGTGATAGGCTGCTGCTTTAGGGAACGCAAGTTAAATCAGACTAATTCACTCAGTCAAATACATTGAAAATCGCGCCACTCTTCTCCCTTTAATCATTCACACACCGCCCACTCTCCATGACGCGGTCACGGTCGTAGAACGTTAGTTAAATTGGGTTTAATGGTTCGAAAGCGGCTCAGGCCATGATATGCCTGGACGTCAAAAGAAGTTTAAATGTACTTGGCTCATTGGCAAGATTTGTTTGTTGTGGCCTTCGCCTTTTTTTCCCGTTGAGTCTACCATTACAATTCGGTTTTGGAAGAACCTTTTGTACGGCTGACATGCGTAGACTGGAAATGTTTCTCCGCCTCCAACGCACTATATTCGAGTTTTGAAGTACTTCTATACTACCATTATGGTTACTAATCGTTCCAATTTCAGACACAAGTTTACGTGGACTTTCGAGAGCCTAGTTGCGACGCCCAAATGTTTCGACCTTTTCTTCCCCTCTTTCCATCGTAACATCCATCCCAAAGAGATGCATCTGATTTGCATATTGCACGCACCACTAACCGAAAGCAGGGATGGTATACTGCAAGAGTCAACGAAATAAACTCTTACAAATAGCACGCTTTCGTTGGCTCCACTTTGAGAGCCAGTGGACAAGCACCAATCGTTATGTCCGGCTTCAATCTCCATCAACTCAGCGCACGCCGATATTGCAGGTTCAGTCAGTCTTCTGTCCCAGCATACCAACGCAGCACTGTAGCTACACTACAGTGCTGGGATGCCGTCTGTGGCGGAGGTGGCAGCACTCAATCACGAAAATAGGTTCGCAGCCGTGCCGTTCTCGCCGTGCATGTTCACTTCAATAGATCATGCACTCTTCCCAGCCGTGCCTTGAAACTTCGACAGTACTCGAAGAACGTTATTAAACTGAATGAGCCAGATCAAGTTCATCGGCGAGATATGTTGTTTCGCCTATGAAAAAAAAATGGGGGGGGGGGGCAAGTTCACACATCTTGCTGAATTTCGTGATCGAATGTGATACCACTCAACCATGGACGTCGTCAAAAAGAGTGTATGTGGGTGACAAGCCAACGCCAGACATCCTCCTTTAGGTATACGCCATAGCCACAAAACGTAACCATATTTTGTTTTAATCATATTGCTCGCTTTACTTCTACTTAGGTTTACCTCACACGTGCGCTTGACGTGTATTCAAAGAAATCCTCGCAAACAGCTTGTCGGGCAGCCAGTAAGGGCACCAAAAAAAAAAAAAAAGGCCAGCAAGACAAAGTTCAATCTGTGCAGCTTCTCGAGTGGCGTGAGCAAACGCAATACCGATCACATATTTGCCATATTTACGTACAGTACACACGTGACCCTCTACGTTGGCGTGTGTATACACACGACTGTTTTCGCATCGATACAGCACGTGCGGGTGACGGCGCAGCGAATGTTTTCTTAGCTGCGGCGGACGCCTCACCGTGTCAACGAGGGTGGATGATGCGGGGCTGTCACCCCTCTTTCCGCACCAATACACTTCCTCTCCCTCCTCGAATCTTCTTGTTTTGACCAAGGGCCGCCTCGGCTGTCGCTTCTTTCACCGTCACCTTACCGACTTTCCGTGACACGGCTAATATAGTGATTTATGTGCTGGCAGTCCAAAAACCCTGTTTGTCTATATGCCAACGGGATGAAAGAGACCGGCGGAGTGGAAGCGTGTGCCCGCTGTTTGTTTACCCGGGTTACATACCTCTCCCTTCTCGTCTTGCACCTTCACTTTTTATCCTCACGCGTCCATTCCAGTGTGCTTAAGCGATTCCTGCATCGCCTTCGCGCTGCTCTAAACTCGCAGCAGTCGGTCAGTCAAGTGCGCAGAGTGGCCGCAGCAAGCAGAAACGCTGCGTTCCGGAGAAAGGCGGGGCGCGGCGTGTATTTTCTTACCTCTACGCAACGGACGTTTGACCAACGAGCCTGTTTTTTCAGTCACCGTGCGTGTTTATCTATAGGCGTCCTTTTTGCTTGCGCGGTATGGCGAACTTCTTTCACCATACTTTCTTTCACTTTGCTTACTTGAGCTTGCGAGTTGAGGTCAGTCACTCAGAATTATTGAGGATGCGGTCGGGTGCAATAGCGATTGTATAAGCTGGAATATTACAAGCTTGGCGCTCGCATGTCGTTTTGGAAATTGGGTAGCACTGAGAGGATTGATGTATACAGGAAAGTATGCCTATGTACACTGCTTATGATGCAGGAAAAAAAGGGGCGTTATTTATAGAAATGCAGAACGGTCAGTATAAAAAGAAAGAAAAGAATAGACTAAGAAAGAATTAAAGAATTTAAAACTTTACATGAGATCTATACAACCCCCATACTGAGAGGTATAATCTTAGCGTGGATACACGTGAGATTGGAGGTTTTTTTTTTTTTTTTTCGAAAGAACGCTTAACGATAGAGATATAGAGAAGAAAGAAAATACTTTCTTTTTATTTTTGCCAAATGAGACTTCTCTCTTTTGTTGCGCTGTACATACTAGCTTTCACAAATTAACAACTGACTGTGGGGGCAGCGTAATGACGCAATGGGAATTCTCTTTTCCATTAGAGGTCCATTAAGATGAAAGGGGAACGCGCAAAGCTTTAATGATTCGCAACAAACCAGTCCGTGGTCGGGGTCAAATGAGGCACAAATGTGAGAGCGAAGGGGGAGAAATCAATAAAAGCAATGACTCGAAGCCGCAGACGTATACCCGAAACGATTATTTCCTGCGGCGCATTATCGCGTTGACCGCAAAGAAATTAACGCTTTAATGTATGCACGCAGTACACAGCTACGGAGATTATGTGACGAACCAGGGTCGGTGCAGAAAATCGGCACCGCCGTCATAAACAACGTGCAGGAATCAGTCATATAATAAACGCATCATCGAAGGAAACTATACAGATGAAAAATGGATGGCGAATGTGGTTGCCAGGTATAATCCCGTAATTATGAGGAAAAATTAGGAGCGTATGAAGAAATCAGAATCAGTGCAGTTTCGGCATGTATGCATAATGAATTACGATTTGTGAACAACGGGTCTTTACGGCTAACCGACTGTGAATGACTCTTGTAACTTTGCGCAATTACGTCATCGCGCCATGTGGATTTAGGTGAAACGCTGATTGACTGACGTGCTGACATAACAATCAATAAAAAGACGCTGCAAATCGTGAGAACGACTTTAAGATTAGTGAATTACAATTCTTAACAAACCAGTAGTCATCGTGTAAGGACGCATCTTGTACAGTGTGAATTGTCATTACACGAGTTGCAGTACACTCTAAAAACTGAAAGAGTGCTGGGCACTCTCTTTGGGAGAGTACTTTCTTGTGCCATATTTCACTCTCTTTTCCAGAGTAAATCACCCCTAGTTGAGGCAGAGTTCAGTGATGGCTCCATAATGTGTCAAAGCACTCACCCTCAACAGAGTAACATAACGCTGCCCGAAGCAGAGTAGAATGACCCCACCGAAGAGAGTAGCAGTGCACCCCACGAAAAAGAATAGCAGAACTTGGGTGAAATCAGAATTTTTTAATTTTTTGACGGATTTCCTCATGCTCAGATCGTAAGGACGGGTAAATACAAGCACTACGACAACAAAAATAATAAAGTGTGAAAAAAATTGAGCGGGATACGAACCTTTGGCCTCTAGACACACATTTTGCAGATCGCGAGTTCAACGCACTAACCACTGCACCACGCTAAAAGACAACGAGGAACAGTTGTTTATCATTTTTTTATGTCTCAAGTGTAATGTTGAAAATATGTCTGCATTTGTTTTTGTTCAGACGCGCATGCAGACCGGCAGGTTAAGAGAAGCGTGGAGACGGAGACGCTCAAGTCTATAGATTTGAGTGTATCCGTGCTTCTCCAAACCAGCCGGAGTGTAGCTAACGTCTTTAGTGTGTTTTTTTTTTTTGTGCTTCGTGAGATCAAAACGTGTATCCGACACGTTTTTTAAAGTGGAAAAAGGAAGACAACTCAACCTATTGTATGAACGTCATTTGCACTGACTCGCTAATTGGTTAGTCATTTCTGTCTACGAAACATCACGCATCTGAAGTGTACACTAAACAATTCAGTTTTTATTTTACCTTCTTGCACATATTTTCGGTCATTCTTGTTCGCGTTCTACAACTAAAGTCACCATGCTTCACTCTAGCCGTACCGTACGTTAGGCTTACGGCACCATCGCCCGAGTGCGATGGTCGTAGCGAAAAACGTTATGTTTATAATAAGGAGAAAGTCATAGCCATTTGCGTTGAGCTTCAATTGTGACCGATTGAATGAGATAGTATTCGCTTATTTCACTACGCAGATCCGAAGTTAACAACGTCGATATTAAGAGTTCCATGTGCCTTTCAGTGCGCTGAAATTCATTGGCGCACGCTGGAAACGTTCTTGTTTTTGCTAAGCATCCTTAACGTCTCAACAAACAAATACAGTACGTTTTACTGCATATATGTGTGGTTATTAAGTAGCGCTAATCACTCGTGGTGTTCCAACGCATTTAAAAGTAATCAAGAGCAAGATTGCCACCGCGTTTTACTCTCCCATGCCTGAAGAGTAAAGGGACATATCACTCGCTCAAAAAGAGGAAGAGTAGAAAGCTGTTTCGCTCTCTCCTTTCATAGAGAGTGAAAATGAATTTCACTCTATCTGATGTTTTGGGAGAGTAGAACACTCTGAAGAGTAACTTGGCCTTTTTACTCCTGCGATACCCTCCACAGTTTTTAGAGTGTAAACGAAGCTGGTGGTGAGGCTGTGCAGAGAGGTTCACTGTTAAAGAGAACACAGGAGCGCATTCCGTCTGCTCGGCGCCAGCACCGGCCAGCTGCGGAAACTAGTTTCGCGCAGAAGCAGGAGCACTGTGGGTGGCGCTCGTTTGCCGTCCGCTAGAATCACGGCCACGCTCCGGATCGTCGCGAAGCCAGCCGTGCCATCACTTTGAAATTTTACCGCAGGCTGCATGATCGCGGCCAGATGGAAAGCTGTGCAAAAACTGAAAGGGAATTAGAATATCTAAAATACTACCAAAATGATATTTTTGGTTCTGAAAGAAGCACGACTTCTTATTTACGGACGTCTTTTTCTAGCATAGCTATATTAAAGAATTTTTTCTTGTTGAGCTCGTAGTTTATGTGCACTAATGCAAACTCGAGCTGCTGCAGTGCTTAAGCTGAACAAAGAGTTTACACCCTCATTTCACTGTCACCGCCAGAAAGTTTTATGGGAGCGGGTGATTCTTTATCTACTGAGAAGGCGAACGATTGATTAATTAATTGATTGATTGATATGAGGGTTTAACGTGCCAAAACCACCATATGATTATGAAAGACGCCGTAGTGGAGGGTTCCGGAAATTTCGACCACCTGGTGTTCTTTAACGTGCACCCAAATCCAAGCACACGCGCCTACTACATTTCCGGCTCCATCGGAAATGCAGCCGCTGCAGCCGGGATTTCTTCCCGCGACCTGCGGGTCAGTAGCCGATTACCTTAGCCAGAGAAGGCGAACGAAAGACGGCTATCTGGCTGATGTGTCGGGTTATATTTATCTGATTACAAATATTTCCTGTCATTTTCCTAGTAGCTTGAACGAAAGGGGCCATTTTTATTATTTTGTGACTTCGGCCACGCTTAAGGATGAGCTGAAGCGCGGCCGCGACTAGCAGACGAAGAATGAGCGCCCCCCACAGCGCTATGCACTGGTCCTGTGCGAAACTAGTTGCCACAGCTGACCAGTGGTGGTGCGGGGCCGACGACACGCACTCTGCTGTTCCCTTTAATAGTGGAACCCTTTGAAGATATTTTTACCACTTCACGATTATGCAGGTAGCGTACAATCGAAGGAAACCAGTAGTCCTTGTGAAGAAAATAAATTAAAAAAATTTTTTTAGAGATGAGTTTCGAAAAAACATGACTAAATGGGGTCATACAAATGCTTCATCTATATATAATGAAACCGATATAATAATTTCGTTCGTCAATGCGATATAGGGTATGCACATCTCGTTTGTGTCGCGTCTTAACTTGATGAAAACTGCTTAGAAAGTATATACCGCCATCTATCAAGTGTTAAGCTCCTTTTGTTTCTCTCTCTCTCTCTCTCTGCTGGCTGTTGCACAAAGGCGGTTAATAGGTGCACCTACAGGATAGAGTACTAACATCTGCATCCACATGATGGCACGCTGAAATAGGTTGTTTATGAAGCGCATATGTTCAGCTATTGTATCACAACAGGTTCGCCATAAGCTTCTTATCCAAGTTTCTGTGTTTTAGGAGCGCCAAAGGTGCTCGTAAATCATAAACTCAATAATTGAAGTAGGGAACCTGCGCATGCTGAATTCAGGACACCAAAAGCAACGGCTCATTCTCCAGACGTCTCAGCCTATTGGGTAAATTCAGAGAGAACTATCGCATCAGAAAAATCAGGTTTCGGTGTATAATGGAAGGTCCGTATTTGTTGTTCCGAAGGTGGCGCTGCCGTCCGTAAGCTTCATAACAATGTCCATGCTACTGCTTACATGTACCTGTAAGGAAGCATTAGGTCTACAACCTAACAACCTAACAACCTAACAAGTAAATAGTTTGCACTGTTATATATTTTTATTCATTTTCTGAATTTTTCTTAAATTTAATTCAGTAACATTGCAAACTGCAGGTGGCCGAAAGTAATGACATTACTTTTCCTATGAGTAAAAATTTGATGAAGATACTTTAACAAAAGTCCATCATACATGCACAGCTCATGGACACTTCACTCACGTCACATATAGAATGAAATCTCAGAGGTCTTCGAGCAACTTCTCCCGTTTGAGGATTGTAACTCAGACTAGTTTGTTTTTCTTACTTTACCGTGCTCTTCCAGCCAATTGATTAAGGCCCAAGCGCGTCCACGCCCTTTTCGAGCGACATCGACAAACTTGCTCAGTCGCGGCGGCTGCAACCACATGACGGCGACAAAGTGTAATTGTTACTAGACTGAAAATGAAAACTATCACATGCATACCCATAAATTGCGAAAAGAAGTTTAAAGGTAAGTCGATGACATCATAACAAATTTATTACTGTGTTGTGTGGCATAAGGAAGCCAAAAAAGCATGTTACGACCTTCTTTTTCCGTAATCTTTGGATTAACCACGACAGGGTGCCCAGAAGCGTACGCTACGATGGCTACGACGCACTTCGCATGACGATATCACATTGCAGCAAGCGACTATACGTATTTGTGACAAGCTACGACCGAAACATCAAAACAAGCCATCGATAACAAGATTTACGACAAAATACCGCCACTGCTTGACTCTCCGTGTGAGCTGCGAATGTAAAGATGGTCGATACCTTTCATTCCTTGAAGTACGCGCGGAAAACAGGCACCCAGAGCAAATTACAACTAAAGCGAGAATCAGGGGTGCAGCCATGTTGCCGGAAATGAACACGCTAGGTTCCGGGTGAGAAGCGGTGTTTCCCATTTTTCCAGAAGCGCGCGACGCGATAAGCGACGGCGACGCATAGGCCTCCGCGACAGCGACCCTTGTCGCTTGAAAATTGCGTGCATGAAGTTCGGACTTCCGTGCCATAAAAGAAGCGGAGAAGCTATAGTTTGAACAAAGCAATCGGGAAAGTAAGTGGTTACTTTTTTCCACCATTCGATGTAGGTTATTTATTAAATTAATGAACTACCAGATTCCGAAAGTAATTCCTGACATTATTAATTACAGGAAAAAATAACTTCATTACTCTATTTTATTGCTGCAAGTCCATTACCTCAAGGTTTCATTTCGAGTATATTGATATATTCGCTTGACGTGTGCGCTATGCAAGAGCATTTCAGTGCACTGAACTGCTCTTCCATTTGGCACTACTCCTTCTGGAACGACTGAAAGGAAGCGTAATCAATATTATAGTATCCTGGGCAGACTACGTTGTTCTTTATTGGACACCTTTTAAATAAAGCTAAACCATGTCGTAGAACATGAGAACAGAAAGTTTCAGAGTAACATCAGTCACCTTTCGTAGCCAGACATTGAAGCCGTCATAGGGGAGGATCAGTAGCCAGTAGACTCACCTGCGAAAACAAAAAAAGGAGTAGGTGCATAAGAGAAATTATTACTAATGTCACGAAGTCTGACAACACATTGGGAGACCTCCCTCAATTGAGAAAATGGGGCGTGGGGGGGGGGGGGGGGGAAGCGAAGCTTGGCGTGAGATAGCCTGGTCCAACTTTTAGACACTAAAAACATTGGCCTGGCCTAATCCATCCATCCATCAATCCATTCTTCTTTCTTTCTAACTCGCTGAGTGAGGTTTTTCCCAACCTCTTTCCTTCCTCCATGCCGAGAATAACGTCTTCAACCCGCTATACTTAGCAGCGCAACACTTATACTGCTACAGGCAGCAACGACCCTCAAAAGGTTTATTTCTGATGTATCGTTAACTTTAAAAGACACCATAGAACACTTAAGCGCAGCTCATGCACGTGTAAGTGTGCTAGGAAAATTCCACTAGAAATTGCCCTTTTCCTTGCTTCTTCTTTTGTTTGTTCCCGTAACTGCATCTCCCCTTTGCCCTAAGGAGGGTAGAAAATCAACGTGTGGCTCATTGACACACCTACCTTTACTTCCTTTACGCTTGTCTTCCCTTTACGCAAGTCTACTCGTCATTTCATTCTATACAACGCCTGCGATTGCGAACCCCGCTCAACCTGCACGCCTATTTATATCGTCACAATGGTAACTCAATTACAGCCCACGCTCAACTACAGTATTCTCCCGAGGTATGTTCAACTTGCATGCCAGGTTATGTATACTATTGCACAAGTATCAATACACCTACCAAATAAATGACATTACGCAGTCTTACAAAAAAAGGGCTTGCACTGACGTCACAGAAACAGTCACGTTGCAGCAACAACACGGTACTGGGCCAACGTTGTGACGTAAAAGTTAGCATTATCGGCAAATCTCATGTTGGTTTCTTCGTTATTCACAGAGAGATGCCCAAAAACGTACCTTCCAACAACTACGTTATCACACTGACGCAGGTCAATGGCCGTGTGATTACACTGCCTACACGTAATCTAAGCCGCAATCCTGGAGCCATGTTGTGCTTTCATGACGCCACGTGCAAGCTATCAATAGGCTACGCAAAGATGGCGTTCGTTGGATACGATACGCTGCTTCCGACACTTAAAGTGAGTACCCAAGCGGATAGCATATGACTCATGCGCAGTGGCGACAATCGCTAACGCAATACAGGTTTTTAGTATGTCCCGCACACCGCTATACACAAAATGCTTCGGGTGTACTCGAATGCCTGGTGTGAACACCGCCGAGAGTGATTGCCGTCCTCCTCGAATTTATCAAGTGGCCGTCGCGCTCACGGCATCTCCCTGTAACTCCGAAAATGTGCTTTTATTTGCTGTATATTTGTCCTAAAGCTTCGACAGTAATGTAGGTGCGTCATTTCGGCATAGTGTTTGAGATACATTCTGAAATAATCGGTGCTGTAGGCTAAACGACTAGCTCATCTGATAAGAGGTTATAGATTACATATTCTTTAGTTGTTTTCATCCTTCAGAGATGGCACCACTAGGCGTGGCTGCAGCTACGGAACACGCTACCCGGTATTACGTTACGCCTTTGCGTTACATATATATATTCATTTATTTATTTATTGTACCCTCAAGGCCTTTCGGCATTACAGAGAGGAGTGGAATACAAGAGAAAAAAAGAGACAGCAGTACTAACTAAAGAACACAATTTATAATTAGCACAATGTTCACTAGTCATACAATGTTAGGTTAGTATGGCGAACATTGCACGCAAGAAGAACATAATTTACAAATGCGTGAATTTTGTTGCTTATACAGTACAAGTTGGGTAGGTGAAATACAGTGTTGTATGAAAAACTGCAGGTTAAGTTGAAATGAGATGATGAGATTGACAGGTGCAGCATTAATAGTATACCAAAAAAATTATTGAGGTGACGTTAGTTCACATAACCGCTTATTACTGTACAATGCGATGTAGTCCTTTCGAAAGTTCCCATTGTTACTAATACTGACACTATCAGCCGGGAGGTCATTCCAGTCATGTGATGTACAAGGTATAAATGATATTAAAAAACGTGTGGTGTTACACGCACAAATTCTAACTTTGTGTTGATGATCAATGCGGTGAGATAAGTAATATGCGGCTGCTGACCCGCAGGTCACGGGAGATCGAATCCTGGCTGCGGCGGCTGCATTTCCGATGGAGGCAGAAATGTTGTAGGCCCATGTACTCAGATTTGGGTGCACGTTAAAGAACCCAAAGTGGTCGAAATTTCTGGAGCCCCCCACTATACGGCGTCTCTCACAATCATATGGTGGCTTTGGGACGTTAAACCTCAGATATCAATCAATCAATCGAGATTAGTAATATGGTCGTGACATGAATTCAGGATGTAATGTAGCCGACAACATATGAATAAATGATAAGCGAGAGACCTTACGTCGTGAAGCTAGTGATTCGCGATGCTGATGTGATTTCATTAAAGATGCGCTGGATGTTTGGTTGTAGTCCCATAGAATAAATGGACAAAAGTTATTTTGAATTAGTTCAGTGGATCGAATAAGGCTGTTGTGATAAGGGTCCCATATAACTGAAGCGAACTCTAGTTTTTGTCTTATCAATGTTTTATAAAGTAGTAACTTTAATGAGGATGGAGCACGAGAAAAGTTACGGCGCAAATAACCCAACAAACGATTGGCTTGATTAGTTATGTATTTGATATGTGTATTCCATGTTAAGTATGATGTTGTATGCACACCCAAGTATTTATATGCATTCGTAGTTTCTAATGAAATGTTGCTCATATGGTATACGGGCAGGTTACCGTTCGATCTAGATATTCTCATAAATTCACACTTCTTAATAATGTTAAGCTCCATTCGCCACAGATGACACCAATTGCAAACGTTATTTAGATCGGATTGAAGAGTAGATATATCATGAGGTGAAGTTATTTCTCCAAAAATAACGCAATCATCGGCAAACAAGTGTACATTACAGGTAACCACTGAAGTAAGGTCATTAATACAGATAAAGAATAAAAGAGGCCCCAGGACCAAACCTTACAAGAGCGACTCAAACATGAGTGACTACAAGAGTGACTTAAAGATAAAATTTAGTATTAGTCACCAGTGCACATGCATCATAAGCTATACTCTTGGGCACCCATGTTAAATTATGGAAATGAAGAATGTAAAAACCTGCGTACGAACAACCAGCGAGCGCAAAAACCTGCGCACGTTATTCTAAACCGGCTACGGCGAGAGGAGCCACGCGCATTGAACGCGTCTCGCTAAGCCATCGCGATCAAGCTTCCGTTTCTGTGCGTGGTCACTGTCATCATTTTGACGACCCAAATAACGGGCTAGAGAGAAACGGGAAAGAGGCTTGCGCAGAGTGAAAAAGGCACGCGTACGTGACAAACGTGCCTGGCCCAGACGACGTGCAACGCCGTTCGTTATCGAACCCTGGCGAACAGCACAGCCGGCCCTCTTATTATATATCATTGAACCCTCCATTCCTTTCCCAGTTCTGCGTCCACGGTGGCCGTGATACCACTATAGCAGTGGTCTTTCTCGTGTCTGCATGCACCAAACGCGCCCTAACCCTTTCTTCGTTTCCTTCCCATTTGTTCGGAGGTTTGGCTGTTTGGTCATCGTCGCTTCTCAAGTTCCCGCCACACGCTTCGGCCGTGACCCACAAAATTGAAGAATAAAATCAGATTGCCCACTTCCGGGACGTATAGATTGAGCGTCCAGTCCACCGAAGAGGAAGCTCCGCGCGCGGCTTCGCTCCGCTATGGGTATAATCAAGCCGCGAAGTTTTCAGTATAGGCCTCGAGGACCTACCGTGGCGCCACCACGCGGAGGCGTCCCTGTGACGTACGTGGTTGGATTGCTCCGCCGCACTCTAGCACGCAGCCCACAGCCGCTTTCACGTCACCTCTTTTAAAGACGATGTTCTTTCTTGGGGACCTTCAACGGAAAAATTTTGGTCTGTCTGTATGTCTGTCTGTACATTTGTCGGTTGTCCGCCCTAACGATACCTCAAACGGCACCGAACGGCCAACCCCATCCGCCGCGCCCACCAATATTGCTCAAGGTTTAGCGTTCACAGTTGTGTGATTGTCACTTGGCGCCATAACATGTCTATGTTTTGTGTGTATGTCTTTATACTAGAAGAGGACACACACAAAACACTCTAAGGACTGAAGCGTTTAACGCGCTGCGCTGACAGTGCAACACGATGCTCAAGGTGGTGTTTCCAACGCTTTTCTAAGACGGCACGGTGGTGGCACCTACCCGTCGCTTTCCATTCTACATCTTATCACCTCCGTGAGTGGCGCGCATCTTTCTCCACAGTCGCGCATGCCTTCGTTTTCGAAGATAACTGACAGATGGCGCTCGTGCCTAATGTTCCTAGATGCACTTGTTCGCCTCCGTTAAACGCTCGAGGCACTCTAACGCAGCGCCTTCAGAATACCTTTCACCAATTTTTTTTTTCGGACGGGGAACCCCTTTGCACAAAGTTGGGCCTCAGCAAGCAGAAGTGGTACTCGATTGCTTTGGAGCATATACCATGGGAATTTTCTCTTTTTGGGGGAAGGTGGAAGGGGTTTGGTGTAGCCCCTGACTGTATATATATATATATATATATATATATATATATATATATATATATATATATATATATATATATATATATATATATATATATATATATATATATATATATATATATATATATATATATATATATATATATATATATATGTGTGTGTGTGTGTGTGTGTGTGTGTGTGTGTGTGTGAGTGTGTGTGTGTGTGTGTGTGTGTGTGTGTGTGCGAGTAATTTTTTGTCTTTCAGTGCAATGCGTTCCCCTCATTTTCCTCCAAAGCCAGTGACACTGCCCGAGAGCCACTCACTGCTTTCAAGAAAACGCGTGTCCTAGTTATCTACTACAGTACCTTTGCTATATAGTGCATTATACGTCTACGTGTCTTTGCGACTGCGATTGTATGGTTTGAGATCGTTTGGCAGGATTTGGCATGAATCGAATGCAAAAAATTGGACATGGCATTGACGCGACGGTGACGCTGTCACGCTCCATTTCAATGAACATTTAGGGCAATGAAGAAGTAAGGACAGCAGCAGGGAGACGCGATAACGTGCCTGGCATGCATCATGGTCTTCGTTTGTTTTGTCTGTCTCTCAGCTTGGCTGCTGCTAGGTACGAACGCCACCAATAATTTGTTAAGTTTAGGTACGCATTGCATTGGTCATTCAAACCTTAACCTAGCATTTTTGGCATTGTGCTTTTCGGCACAGGTATCTTTTTCCTGCTCTTCCCTTCGCCTACCACTTTCTTTCGTGGATTGCTTCACACGAAGGAAAACTGTTTAGAATGTTTTGCGGCACGTTTGCGAAAAAAATATTTTTCTGGCTGGAGAAATTTAGTCGCCGCTCATGTTGTTAGGTTTTTTTTTTTTTGCGCCGCTATACATGTAATCGAATTCTCTGCGTGAGTGATATTTTGTGAAGAGTGCACTTATGCTTTGTATTTTTAACTGTAGCGTTCACGAATTGCCTAAAGCACTGACTAGCGCAACAATTGAGAAGTTCCAAATCTAGAAAAATGTTTGTTAGCTAAAGCTAAGACGTAATCTTTGAGTAAACACTCCTGCCTCATTAAGCGGCTTGCATGACACCCCAAATTTCTCTGTTTTTGCTGCGGCAACTGCTTGTGACTGTTTTTCGCGAAAGAGCGATGCAATGTTTGTAGGAGAAAATTAGTGCGAAGGCAGATATGAAAACGTAGCCAACATTTTTGTTTTCTTTTTTCGGTTCATGCCAGAGTCAAGCGCTGAGGTACTACCGCGTCGCGTTGTGCACTTTATGTGTAGTTGTGTGCGTTTATTGCAGTTTCACTCTGCTACGGTTCTTCTTATATTGTTGCCTGTATGTTTATTTCTTGTGTGTAATTGATAATCATGATATGGCAGCTGTATTTCCGCCTCTCACAGTGCAATGCAACTCTCTTTTTTTACCTGCGTTTATCAAACATTAACAAAAGGGGCATGTGATTACAAGAATATCACTTGAAAATAAAGTTTTCGCTTCTCCGATGATTCTCATATTTCAATTAGAATGTGTGCATAGACACACATTGGCATCGTGTGCTTGTTGCTTTTTTCGATGCAGCTTACACGAAGCTCATCGATGCATGCGAACGATGCGTTAAAAAAAAACTTAAGTACGGCCTCAGAGACGAACACGTACATTGAAGTGGCCTCGGACGCTGCATAATATTCCTAGTCACTACAAAATGGCATTCCAGGCATCCTTTTCTGTGATCTCCCGTCTCTGAGGTTGAGAAGGTTCCCAACGACCATTTGGAGCGCTTCGAACCTAAATCAGCTGCAGGGGCCTATGTGAGTGTCATCTCTTAACTTTATATGTAGCTCTATCAATGATATTGACAATATCGCTGGATTTTGCGCCGGCGGCCCCGTCATTCACCCTATATGTATACTTATCTGTATAAAAATAAACGCAAGAAAAAAAGTTATGCAGACTCTGGCACGCAGAATAATACGTAGTACCTCTGATTTGTGAGTGCGAGGCGTTAGCCACTGAGCCACGAAGAAGTACCCTATCAAAGTTCAAACGGCAAGCTCTAGTTATATCTACCATTTACTGCTGGTGATGGGCATCTCGAGGAGGAACCAGCGTGTTTTCAGTATCAGCAGCGAGATGGCGCATTGAGCGGGCATCGCCGCCTCGTCACGATGCGGTGGCGCGCGCTCTGACCTCCCACGCATACTTTGCCTTGCGGAGAGGGGAAGGGTAGACGCACACGCGGGCGCTTGTTTATGTCGTGGTGGGGACAATCGTGCGCCTTGGGTTTTCACCGGAACCGTGTTGTAGTTACCAGGCGCACAAAAGTCCCTGCAATTGTTTCACTGTCTGTGTTTGCGAAAAAAAGCGTGCTTTTTAGACACAGCGAAGTAACAACTGAGACGCTTATTCGCGTTCATCTATACCTGTGAGTACGTTTCCTGCGTCATTTGTGTGTGAGGAACACGGGGAACGTCTCAATCTGCTTGTCATTCTGCGCGTGAGCTTCCAATTTGTGGCTATCGCGTTCATTACGTCGCGTTTGTGGCAAAGCTGTGACTTTTTTGTATTATTTTCTCCCTCAGGATCAAGCCCCGCAGAGCTCCCGCACGTTCCTACCTTCCTTTGTGAAGTTCTTCAAGCTACTCCTCCCCTCTGACGCTCGCTGCGCGTTCGGCATGCCTCGCTGTTCCGCAAAATGATGATGCAATGGCCACAGCACTTTCCCTCGCGAATCCTGCGCCATGAGCTCCCACTTCGCCCCCCCCCCCTTTAGTTCGCTTCGTGCGCCTAAAAGCCTGATTCTACGCTGCACGGACAAGCAAGCCGCACCTCAGCTTACACTAATATTTTATTAATTTATTACAATTTTATTAATTCTTTTCGGCTGTGTTGGCCTCCATAGTTTTTATCGAGCGGTCTGCGCTTACTCATCATCTCGTGAGCGTACCTGTCTCGCTCAGGTCTGACTCCATTGATTGTCGACGGGTTTGTCTCTGCACAATATAGGATCCTGCTTCTCTTACTGTTTCTATGACTTTCTTTCACTCTTTCTTATTCTTCCTTTCTTTTTCTCTTTCTTTCTTTCTTTCTTTCTTTCCACTTTACTTTAACGGACCAGCTGCTTTGCAAAATAGCGCTTCCTCCCAACGCCCGTCACTCCCTTCATTTCCCACTCCTTTTTTTTTTTAGTAACAAGCCAGAAAACAATTTTGTTTCCTCCCGATGCTCGTGCTTTTCTTTGTTGATGTTGTGCCGCTAAGGAAGGGGTCAACAAAAACACAATCTAGACACTGAAGCGACAGAAAGAAGAGGGACGATGTGTAAGGTGGCATAGAGTGGTCGGTATTGCACGGATGAAACACTTTTTCATTCGCAAGGTTGAGAAAACGTAGTGAAAGCTACGTGCGCTACGCTCGCGTATTTTCTTGTTTGCGTGCTCGTGCAACGCGTGTTGGATGCATGACGAGATCGAAAAGGAAAAGACGAGATGGAACGGTACAAGGCCGGCCAACGTATATATATATATATATATATATATATATATATATATATATATATATATATATATATATATATATATAGCTGCTGCGCAACATCTTGTTTCAACATTAACAAATCACTTTCGCTGGCGTACGAACTGCAAAACCTTGCACTGGGGAGGGGGAGGAAAAAACGCTTTCACCGGTAGATAAGGTTGGATAAAACGTGTCAAGACTGAGTGACGGAAGTTGATGATGAAAGAAAACGAAACATCAGAAAACAAAGCACCTTGTGTGCGAACGTGCTGATGATACTCGGCTGGGTGTGCATCGCACACGCGCGTTGTAGACGTAGGAAGTAAAGAAGAGGAAATCGAGAGTGACAGGGGCGCGGATGTCTGTTGTTCTTGCTGTGGAATTGAAACGGCATTCTGCGTGGGCAATAAGTTATCCAAAGCATTCGCGTACGTGCAAGAAATAGCGAGATAGAACAGAAGGAGCGCACATTTTCGAATGAGAAGTGAACCTGCACGCGTGGTCTATTTTAAGCATGTCCGGTCGTCTTCCTTTCGCGCTCTTCTTCTTTCGCAATGCGGTACGTGGCCCTTGAATAGGGATGTAGATGTGTCAGTCTACGCCGCAGAAGCTGCGGATAAAACTATGGACACGGGCACGTTCTTTCCCGCGGCACCTTTTGAGCATATATATCGTCGCTAGCTTCGCACGTTCGCTACACACCGTCACCTCTGACAAAACGAAAGATTTTTTGCTCCTTCCGAAACAGCATTTAAAACATCAGTGGGCTCTATCTCGAAACGCACGCGCGCTGGAACGCCAAAGAGTGCGCGCTCATACCTACCTCTGGCTACGTCAGCGACTGCGTTATACACACCGAGGCACGCGAGTGTCGACTTCGCCAATTCAGTATGCTAAATCGGCCTAGTCGACAACCGTTACCTGAAAAAAAAAAAGCTCAAGCGCACTGAAAGTGACAAAGCTGCTACAGCAAATTCGACCTCCTTGCATGTGTAATATATTATACGTGCACGACTTGGTCAGTTTTTTTTCTCGCGTTTATTTAGAAAAAAAGGCTATAACTTAGTATTTATCGCAGGACGAACAAAAGCTGTAACGCCTCCGCTTTCTCTTCCTCTTAACCCGGTTTTTCTATTTATTTTTTGTGCTGTCACATCGCACGAAGTTCTTCCGGTCGTGCCTGCTGAGAATGCGGGCAATATAAAAAAAAAGCATGCCGGCTTGATTTATGCCACGTGGCGGTAGAGATTTTTCATCTGTTTGGCAGGATCTCCTTCAATATGTTGTCCTGCCACGGCTGTTGTATTCTATATTGCGGGGAGAGTGAACGTGTTCCGATGCTTCACTTTCGAGAAAGATAGTGCTCCCCGTCTACGCGCATAAACGCTCTCGAGAAATCCGTCCAGCCTAGAGTCACAGAATGGATGACCGGACGCGATGTGTGCGCCCGCGTGTATCAGCGGTGAAGGGGCCGAGTGGCTCTTCTGCAGTCGCGGCTTTTGGGAGGCGGCCTTCTCATTTTCCTGCCGATTTCCTTGGCCGGTCTCTTAAACGTCCATCTCCTCGTGGGGTCCATTGTCGCGCTTCTTACACGACGCCTGCAGAAGCGCCTTTTGAAAACCCGCCCCGGGCGTATAGAAAGCGAGGGGAAGCCTATCATTCATCTTTCATTTATATACACGCGCGCATCTCAAGTGGCCTCGTGAAGAGCTTTTACCGGGCGTCTCGGGCAAAAAACAGCGAGCCATGCGGAGGCGTCGCTCTCGAGTCGTGGCTTTTTTTTTTTTTTTAATGGGCGCGAGATTCCGTGACGCTGCCTTCCGGACACGTACAGAGCGTACTACGTGAAACAGTAACCATGTCCTTGCAATTTTTTCAATTTCTTACCATTCACAAGTTTAAAAGAGAAAAAGAAATCCCGGGGTGTAACGTGCTCCAATTATACGATATGAGTGTGCAACGTGGTGGGCGCCTCAGCATTAACTTCGACCACCTGGGTTGTCATTTAACGTGAGCCTATATATAGCAATCGCCGGCAAACACACTTAAGAGCCGAATGACTCAGATCGAGCCGTGAGTCTGAGTGATTCCAGATGATTAATATTTTGGTGATTTGTGCGGTTGAAGGAACAATTTAGCGGAGTCTGGTTGAGGAAAATTCAATGGGTGGCAGTCAGAGTCAGTCCCAAGGGCAATATATATTTCATGAGTGAGCCTCAGTGATCACATATTTTTTGCCGACCGATAGAGCCTAGTTCGCGGGCATTTTCAAAGCCAAGCTTCTATATAAGTTTCATGTTTCGGTTGCGGCATATCGTGTGAAAAAAGTCCGCCGCACCCGGCGAGTGTACCCAAATAAGACGCCGAAAGGTGCGTCGGTCACGTGTGCCTTTGGGCGCGACACTTTTCCAATAATTGATGCTCTCTCGATCGTTCGCTTGTCGGCGTTCAGCTGTTTCTTCCGACGTAGGAGACTCAGATTTTTACCACATTTGCGTGTTATTCCACGTTGCAACATTCCATTCTTGTCTTTTACTGATTCCCGCCCATCGAGGTTGTAGCCTGTAGCCACCTAAGTGTTGCGATGCTAAGCACGTGGGTGCAGCTCCAATTCTCGACTTCGAGGAAAGAAAAGGTTAGGAGAGAGCATTGCGCTATCTCAAAAAAAGAAAAGAACAAAGAAATAAATAAAAAAATAATAATAGTTGATCAGGCAAGCGCAAGACGAGCTTCGAACGTCCCAATTTTTATAGAACGAAAGTTCTTATATTTTTTCTCTCTCTTTCTTTTTTGTTTCTTTCTATATTATTAATATTAGTGATTGTTTTGCGTACAAGCCAGTTTGTAATACGGCCGCCGTTAACCGTGTCTCGAACACGTGCACTTAGAATTGCAGTTACAGCAGCGGCAAATCATAACTGCTAAACCCCAACAGCGGCCAGTAAAGTGTTCATTCAACTGTGCCCTAAATACAAGACCACGATAGATTACCTAGTTTCCCGTTGTTCAAAATTACAACAAAACAAAGCACAACGAAAGTTTCCGCTGTTGAGGACTGTTACGAGGGTCCCAAGAGCTAAACAAGTGAAAATATATTTGTCTTCTTCAACAAAGTGCCCATCAATATTTAGTCTGCCGCGCTCTATCGAAAAGCGGCGTCAATATATTCAGCTTTCTGTTTTGTTTTCTTTTTTCCAATTGGTAAAGAAACAGCCTGTAGAAGGCCACCACGCAGTTTACAAGTAATTTCGCGGGTCGGGTCGGAAACAACGAGAATCTGGGAGCAGTTTCTTAATTGTTGTATCATTCAGCAGCACCGAAGAAGCCACTGGCCGGTGCGGTGCGTGTGCAGGTCCTTGCTTATATACGAGAACTGTTTTCTCCATCAGAATATGCTGGCACAAAAACGTGAGTTATTACAGGCACTGTCTTTTTACACCCCCCCTCCTCCCCTCAGATCTATATCGCACGCGTTTTCAATCAAAATTAACTTTGCTGCTACCTCGTGTTAAGAACGGCCAAGGTGACTGCAACTGGCGCTTACGTAGTGGTCGTGAGTTGGGGTGGGGGGGGGGGGGCAAAGAAGCGAGAAGGAAAGGGGACATAGTCAGACCTATACATTGACATAATAGGGAGAAGGGCGCCACTGCGACAAACCCTTGCCCCTCCCCACTTCCTCCTTAAGAATGGCAACAAATACGGCAATGTGAGTCTGAAAGGTTTTAAGTGTACTAATTGAAAAAAAGCATACAGATGCCTGATCTATGATTGCAATAGCAAGCAATGATAAATGCAAAAGAGTGTTACCCTTAAACAGACTTGCAGTTTGTCGGAGAAGTCTGGCTCCAGAAGCACTGTCACGCGCTCTATAGCATAGAGAATGTAACTCGCGCTCAGGATGTAACATTAGTTGTCACATCATCTCTTCAATGTCACACTTAGGCACGCACATGAAATATGTACAACACGAAGTATGTAGGTACTCGTGAACTATTTGATAACTTGGCAATGAATGAAGCACCATTTGTGTTCTGAAAATTAGCTACGCATTAAAAAACCTGGCCCAGTGAAAACTAATCGCTAGCATGGCCTTGTGCACTCGAACCTAAGAACCATGAAAATAAATAAATTAATAAACAAAAATTACTACACGCTACTCTTTTCGTGAGCGCTGCCTTGACACGTATATGACTCTTTTTAAAGAGTACACGTTAACTCTCTTTTGGGTCCAACGACTCTCGGAAGGAAGTATACGATCTCTAAAGACAGTTAACGTGTCTTCCTAAGAACAGTCCCATACTTCGCAAGTCAGGAGTCAGAAAAAAAAAGAAACAAGGAAAATTCTTTTTTTCCTTCGTGTATACGGCGCATCTCAATGAAAAACAATAAAGAAAAAACCTGTTTTTGGGCTCTTAAAGCTCGCAACACTTTTATATTTAAAAATTGTTAAAATGTCTCAAAAAAGGACTACTCAATTTGAGTGTCGAAGCAATGAAGACACTAACAGGCGTATTACGGGAAACTTTCCACTATTTGCCCATACTAAAGAGTCATCGCAAAAAAGTTCCTACTTTCATCACTGCTGCCCCCAAATAACAAAGAATTCATAAATGGGCCATGTTCGCTGCATTATTGCATTTGTTCTTTTTGTTGTGTACTAGTATGCGCTGTCATACTTTTATAAGGACGCGCGTGAATTCACAGAAATAAATGTTTTAAGCACTGCGTTGACACTTCTACCTTGCTGGCTGCGTGGAAGGACGCCAAAGTTATTTTCATACCAAAACCTGGTAAGCCCATAAACACAGCCAACCTAGCCCTGTTTCCCTATCTTCATGCATCAGAAAGGCACTTCAACACGCCATTTTCAACCGCCTCAACAAGTTCATTGAAGAACACAACTTACACCCTCACGAAATTGTAGGCTTTCGTAAATCCCTGTGCAGCCAAGATTCACGCTTCGACTGAAGCATGACATCAATATCCCTAGCTCTAGCCTCGATACTCAAACAATTCTCAGTCTTGATCTCCATGGGACTTTCAAAAACATCAGCCACACCATCATACTGTGTGAACTGAGCGCTATAGGCGTTGGTAGAAAAATACATAATTACATGATCTACGTTCATTTCGAACCGTGCGGCCACTATTCACATTGGGTTTGAACAGACTTGCTCTTACTCCTTGGGGAGGTTCAGCACACCTCAAGCATCAGTGTTATCCCCCTTCCTTTTGAATATCGCCATGATGCCGCTGACTAGAACGCTGAGATCCATACCAGATCTCAAATTTTCACTTTATACAGATGATATACCCTCTGGATGACAGGCAGCTCTGACGGTCACATTCAGGAGACTCTGTTGACTGCTGCTGACAGGGTGTGGTGGTTTATGTGAGTAACATGAATCTTACCTGTTCACCCCCTAAATCCGAACTGCTCCTCCTCCCTGCCCATCGGGGCTCTGAAAAGCACATCGCTGATATACAAATAACACTGAACAATACACCTGTACCTAAAGTTGACAGAATGAGGGTGCTTGGACTACACGTTCAACGAAATCTACAAAACACACACACACCATTATATCCATTCAGACAACTGTGGACCACACTCTACGCTTCATAGGCAGGATATCTAATAGGCATGGCGAGCTACGCGAGGCAGAGCTCTTCCGCCTCATCCAAGCCTTCGTTCTCAATAAAGTGGCTTACTCTCCACTTTATCTGTCTTTTCTTAGAAGGGAAAAAAATGACGTAGACACCTTGTTACGCGAAATCGACAAATTCGCTCTCGGAGACGCCATTCGAACGTCCACCGCACGGCTCCTGGAGACAGGCACATTCAACACCTTAACCTGACTTATTGAAGCACACTTAACTTCACAATATGCCCGTTTTCCAACTCATAGACCGGAATACTTATACCTTCAGTATCAGGCCAACTCCAACCACTTACACCAAACACACCATTCCACGTGAAATACACACGAATCTACACATTACGCCGCTCCCTAAAAATATGCACCCTGTGCACCACGAGCAACGTCGACGACAGCGTGCGAGAACTCTTGAAAAACAGTTTTCTACTACTAAAAAAGTGCTCTACGTGGATGCTGCCGAATACAGTACCCGTCCTTTTCTGAGTTATGAATTCATAAGGCTGCCGCTTCTATTTCTATTTCCTTTTCTGAGGAGGCGAAGGAAGCAGCCATTGCTCTCGCCCTTACAGTTCCAAATTATTCATTTATTATTCGTGACTCAATAACTGCAATCTACTACTTCGGAACGAGTAGGGTGTCCAAAACAGCCCTATCCCACATCCTGGCCCATCTCCCCCAACACGACACTGCTTAATTAGGGAGTTTTAGTGCTGGGCACCCAAGCAGCTTGCGTACCCAGGACGTTGGGGGCGGCGGTATTGCGCATGCGCAGAACCCCAAACAGATGCGTCGCAACATTGCTGGGGCGATGGGGCCGTGCGTCCGTGTGGCCATAGACAACGCTGCTAACCACTGGCCTCCTAGCGGAGATAAGCTGCCCCGGCCCACATGCTGGCGCATCATGTTACCTTCATGGCGAGCACAGCCGAGGCTGGGCAGAGTCATGACTTTGACTTTTAAGTTTTAAGCGCAAATATTGTAGTGGCTAGCCACTATACAAATATCATGGCACAAAGGCGCGAAATCTTGGATAGCATGGATCAGCCGCCTTGTAAGGTCCACCTTCGCAGGAACTCACGGTAATTGTGAGTTCCTGCGAAGTCGTCGACTTAAAATGAGCGAAATTGCGAGCACCAATAGCGATTACATTGTTTCAGCCAGATTACCAAAGCTAGAATGACCTGGAACATATAAACCGAAAATATGCCAGCCCCTGACCAGCTGAATAGGTGGCGCCATCTAGCGCGACCAGAATGAACCAGACAATCACAACATTGTTATTTTAGAAACATTGTGCATTGTACGTCTGGTGCAAAAACCGCGCAGCGCCTTTATTACAAATGAGTTACCTTTTTAGCCATTTTCACCTCAAAAACATTACGTGTAAGCCAACATATTCATGACTGTCGTTGCAGGAAGCGTCACATGATGTCGACACTATAGTTACAGTAACCTTGTATATTTCACTTTTTTGCATATACCAGGATACTGTAGATGATAAAAAAGTCTCGTGATTTTGCCACAACGGTGATTGAATCCTATGTAAGAGAAATGTAGTTTAAATGCACTTAGAATCACCATTTATGGTTTGGGAAAACGTAAAGGCATACATGTTTACGTAAGTACGTAAACGTTTACGTATGAGTAGCTCAAAGCGTTGGAAGACGCACGTTCCGGTAAGACCATGAACGCAAAGCGGTATCCGGTAACACGATAACGTAAAGAAGTATACATACAGGCTAAAGGTTAAACAGAGTTACGCGTTACACCGTTGCTGTGTTTTCGCACTTGTCGGACTATTATCCACCGTCTGGATTGCTTGGCATCGACGGTGCCGGCTGCAGTCGCAAGTGTGGCACATATTAAAAGCTTTTTTTTTTGTTTCGTGTTGATAATTGTCATATTATTTTAGAGAATGGTGAAAGTAGCTTATTTCACGTCGCTATGTATGTTTGTTTAACATTTTAAATCGTAAAAATAATCAAACAATACTTACGCGACAAGACACTAATGGCGCTGCGAGTGCGTGTGACCTTCGTGCGACTCGCATTTGCGTGCGCACTGCTATAAGGTATTTCAGTTGGGTATGGGTTGGGTATGCAACGCCACGCGCCCCCAAGCCCGCAGTGCCCCAAGAGCTTGGGTACCCAGCACTAAAACTCTCTAATATGGACTCCCGTGCACGCGGGCCTTGACGGTAACGAGGCGGCTCACGCTAGCGCCTGAGGATTTACGTTGCGGCACAGGCGCTGCAAGAGCCAAGCTCCGCTCCGACAATGGCGTTTGCTGCATGGGATCGCCTTCCAACATTTCACGACATCTGTAAGCACTACCGACTCGGCCATTTAACCTCACCTCCGCTAATGTCAAAATCCCCGCGAAGGCGCGAAATACTGTGGCGACCGCTGCAGACTCGCGTCTTTCCCTCTCCCTAAATTCTTCACTTCATGTACCCTTCCCTTCACTTGTCCCCCTCTTGTATATATTGCCCCGCACGAAAATCAAATCTTAATTATATTCTATTGGGGTGACCCAATCACCTCCCTCCACCATCCCTCCGAAAAGTATATAGTTTAGTAATGAGCAGCAGTGGGAGGCTGCCTTGCGCAGCTTCGCACCCGACGCCCAGGAGGCCATCCTCGGTTAAGCAGAGAAGGTTGCGGAGGACTACCGAGTGTAGAAACCTCTCCTCATCTCTGTCCCGTTGCTCCTTTTCTGTACAAAGGAAAAATAAAGTTTCTACCTACCTACTTTCAGCACTATATATATATATATATATATATATATATATATATATATATATATATATATATATATATATATATATATAAACATAAAAAACAATCGGACGCTGCCCACTCGTTGGATAGCATCTTCTATTTGCGCTTGTTTCTTTTTCTTTCTGAGCAAAGAAAATATACAGATAACGCAACGCAAATATAGCGCGAACTGGAGGGGGCTGTGAGCATTAACGGGCCTTTTATTGCCCATCAACGTATACGGCCTCAAGTTACACCGAAGCGTTGAAAGAACGGGTCTCTCCTGTATACACCATTCAAGACTGTGAGAGCAAAAAAAAAAAGAGAGTATCATCTCGGCAAGGCATGATATTAAAATATGTGTTTTTGTTTTATTGGACAGAATCGATCTTTCTTTCATCGTCGTCGCCATCCCTACTGAATATTTAGCAGAATAATTATAAAAATGAGTTGAAAGAAATTGAGGAACTATGAAACTGAAATGTGTGCCATGGGGGAGTGGCTATGCCATTTCTAAAAACGCCGGACAATTTTATTCAATATTTCTCAGCCCCGTGGATACAGAGTGAAATGTATCTGGGGACGAAGGAAGTATCAAACACAGTAGCTATAAATAAAGATGACAGGCTCGAAAAGGAACACGAAATAGGAATGGAAATTAAACTTGAAGATCAAAAGAGAGGTTCGCATGGAGAAAACTGTACCGTTGTTTCGCTCGCCTGCAGGCACACCTGTACGCCATATACGTATACAGTAACAATACGCTCCACGTATAATACGCGCGGGTGTGCGTCATTCTGGTGGAAAAAATAATACTAAATCTGAACGCTCTAGAGCCAAGAAAAAACGCTCGGGGCTCGTGGAAGGGGTGGAAGTAAACAGCCGCAAACCGGTACGACCATTTGGCAAGAAGGCAAGAAATTTCTGGTTGGAAGTCTCTCTCTCTCTCTCTCTCTCTCTCTCTATATATATATATATATATATATATATATATATATATATATATATATATATGTGTGTGTGTGTGTGTGTGTGTGTGTGTGTGTGTGTGTGTGTGTGTGTGTGTGTGTGTGTGTGTGTGTGTGTTTGTCACACCGCATTTTGGATTTCATATAGAGGAGAAATTCTTTCTTTTTTTAGTTTCTGCGTCTGTACTGTTTTATGTGTTTTTTCTTCACTTTATGGTGTACAAATTTATTCTGCGAATTATAGATTTCTATTAAAGATATTCGATCGTTTTCTGTCCCAGACAGCCATTTACCAATTACGGTTATCTAAACGAGGCCGCTGCACATACAAGCGGTAGCAGCAGCAGCATGCATATCCTTCTCGTGGTCAACCAAAACCCTATTCACATGTTACGGCATTCAGCATGTATACTTTGTCTATCGAGCGACCAGTATATCTCGGTACTGTTTCAAAAGAAGAGACTGTTGTTAAACCAGAGTCCTTCGTTGAACCAGCACCTCCTTTGTTCTTGATTTGATTATTATGTGGAGTTTAACATCCCAAAACTGCCATGTGAGCATGAGAGACACCACAGTGGAGGGCTCCGGAAATTTCGATCACCTGAGGTTCTTTAACGTGCACCCATATCTGAGCACACAGGCCTACAGCATTTTCGCCTCCATCGAAAATGAAGCCGCCGTAGCCTCCTCCGTTTTTTCAATGCCAGAGAGATGCGCCCGATCCAGCTGTTCACCACTATCTGCTCGAGCCCTTTCCTGTTCTCGCCCATCGCCTAGCCTTCGCTTGCGCTTTGCGGTAATGGGGGGAAAGAACTCAATACATATATTGTGCCTCGCGACGACAATCACATGAAGTCACTTTTTTCAGTTATGTACAGATCCGCGGGGCGGCGTCTTGCGTTCCTCTTTATCACAATGTTGGCGGTCACGCCAGCTCTGTAATGGATACAGTGTTTTGTGATAGCGTGTCGCCGTTCATGGCGTTATGCAGGAAACCAATGGGGACGCATCACTGCGACGGTACTGCAAGCGCTGACTTTAAAAACACTGAAATGCGGTGGCGGCATTTCTTCGAACCACAAAGAAGCCGCACGAAGGATCTAATCTGACAGACGTATGGTATTGGGTTTGCAAACACGTCAACGCATCTCCGTGGGAAAGCACTCGGAAGCCCGTGTGACGCAAGCAGGACTGCCCATCATGTAGCGTCACATCACGACCACTTCCTGAACTGCGAAATATCAGAACTCTCGCGCTCGCTTGTCTTGCTTGCAAGGGGCCCACGCACACTTTTCGAGACGTGCTTCAACTCGTTCAGATGTTGCAAACCTTCTCGAAGACTGAAAACAGACTGATGTATATAAGGTTTCCTTCGGTTAAATTTTGCCCATATAATGTATGAGTGCCTCCCCCCACAGCAGGTACGATAGTGTGCTCTTCGTGTGTACTTCTTGGCATGCCTTTCATGAAACAGGGGGGTTAAAAGAGAGAGTTTGGAGGAACGACACTAAGAAATAGAGGTAGGGGTGTATGACGAAACATCTCTCCAAGTGTAACACGCGAGCTAGGCGCGTAAGAAGCGGCGCGAAGAATCACCCCTCCCTCTTGGAGCTTGGACGCGGATGAAAGTGTTGCAAGGTTACGAGTCATGTAGGCGTGTTTGTCGACAGCAAAGTTAAACACACGACCAGCACGCACGTAATATATGGTCTACGCGTAGTTACGGAACCTTGGCTTTTCGCAACAAGAAAGGCGTGGACATGCGATCATGCGTCATATATTGTATGAGCACAGAAAACGTCGATACATTGCGCATTTCTAACTTCACGCTTCGTAGTTTCTCGTTTGACGCGTGGCATCTGTTTCTTTCACTAAACTGCCCCCGTCGATTGGAAAACTTCAGTTCATCCCTCCGGTTTAAGTGAATCGCAAAAAGGTGGGGGGGGGGGGGCACATATTGTTTTAAATGCCTGTAACGCTGCCAAGGCTTTTATCTATGAAGTTTTCAGATAAGGACCAAGGTCCATGCCTTAAGCCCTAACCAGCCCACCTTATCCCTCATCTCCACTGGATCTCCGTAGTCACCTGGACATTACGGTGCTGAGCTCCAGTGATGTTAAACTTGTCACGGAGGCCCACGTACTGAAAGAATTTAGCGCATGTTACAGAAATACCGGTGGTCGAAATTATCCGGAGCCCTCCACTTCACCGTCTCTTATGACTTGAGTCGATTGAGAACGGTAAACTCCAGAGCCCCAACCAACTATAAGTCTTATCTTTACCGCTTAGCGAAGACTGTAAAGATGCTCGTTGTCACACTGCAAGTTCTCCTTGAATGCTGCAATACCATGTCTATACGGCACTGTACTTTAACGGCGTTTTCGACAGGCAATCATTTAACGCAGAATCTTATCTTAAACTTCCAGTGTGCTGCATCACATTGATGCTCCAGGCTAGATGCTCCTTTTGAAGAATATTTTAAGAATGCGCTCTCGTGTGGTCCTTTGAAGCAAAAGCCGTGGCATTGACAACAGAACAGTATCCCAGATACTAAAGCGAGGCGTTGAGTAACCACAAAAAAGAAGCGATCTACGACGCTGCAACCTATTCACGTTTACGAATTACTTCTACACGATCGCACGCCTACGCTGCTGAAAAAGAAAACATGAAAAAAACGTGTCTCTTCCAACAAGGGAAGGGGGCAAAGGATGACAAGACCCAGAAACAAAACACGTTGACGCCGAAGTTTCAAGGCACCCATTTGGTTTCAGACTAATTTATGAGCCCGCCATATCTCGTACAACCAAGCGTGCGCAGTATAGCGAAAACATATTGCTCAAGGAGATCACGGAGACGCTCAGACAGCGCGTTATTCGTGATGTTAGGAAATATCACTCCTATTCATGTCGCCCTGCAAGTCAACGAAGAACACTGCCGACATGCGGTGAATAGAACAACAGCGTTGACACGCGGAAATCATTATCTGTCTCTTTCTTTTATTACGCGTCGTGCTTCCTTTCGTGAACGTTAACCTGTTGAATGTCACGGCAATACAAGTTCCCAGTGACGTTAGCCTTAACAACGTCCCCCCCCCCTCAACCTTTCCTTTCCTTGTCTTTTTTTCTAGACAGTCCTTTCGTCGTAAGCTCTCAGCAAAATTCGCAGTGACATTGCCAATGTATTCAATTACCAAGACCGGAGAACACTGTCCTTAATGATATGCGGGGTTTAACGTCCCGAAACCACCATATGATTATGAGAGACGCCGTAGTGGAGCACTCCGAAAATTTCGACCACTTGGGGTTCTTTAACGTGCACCCAAATCTGATCACACGGACCTACAGAATTTCCGACTCCATCGGAAAAGCAGCCGCTGCAGCCGGGATTTGATCTCGCGAACTGCGGGTCAGCAGCCGAGTACCTCAGCCACTGGACCACCGTGGCGGGGCGAATACTGTCCTTATTCTGCCCTGGTAAAATATTGATTCTTCCTTTATAGCATGCCGCGAAGCCTCAATGAGGGCTATTTACAATACAGAACGTAAAGCGCTTTTTAAGACTAATTTCTGGCGCATTCTATGCTCCTGAATACAATAATAAAAGGAAATTCCTGGCTAATATTTTCTTACTGCCCCTGAAGATCCTATACACAACTCAGCTTTGCGAAACAAAACTGGTGAACGTAAAGCCTCAGATGACATTAATACAATACCACTTGCCTTCTCCGTCTCTGCCAAACTCATACATATATTTCTTCGTGCTCTGCTCGCTGACCGATTCATCTTCATGCCAAAATAAATGCACAAACGTACAACCCCTCAATGCTATACCTCTATGTTCTCTTATACGAAGCTCATCCCCCCGTAACAAAAGGGCTGCGTAGATGCGGGAACTTTGAGCCCGGAAGCAAAGTTCGAGCTCGATACTCGCGCCCGCGAATGGAACAAATCGAGGTAATTGCGTTCAAAATTGTTTTCAGGCTGCAATAACAGCGTGCGAATGGGCAGCTATTCCGATGTCACAGCACGGTGCCGTAGTGCGACGGCGCCCTCGGTTTTTCTCTGTTTTCCTATGCGCTGAATCAGTCGGCGTGGGTCTAGTTGTCACTTAAGGGGCCGCGAGGAATCACAGTTGCGTGAGCGACACTGTGGCGGCGCAACGCTCGTGAGCGGCAGGAAAGCATTATGGTGCCAAACGACTAATTGCACTATTGAACCAGCAGAGCTTGCGTTACGTCGAAACGGCTATGTCAGCTGAAGTTTCGCGTTGTGCCAGCTTGTGCGGGCGTGAGCAGGCAACGCAAAACGTCTACAGCTCAGGGTTAATAACCGTAGGGTAACTACACTATGCTTGTAGGCTAATCAATGCGAAGCGATCTTTAGCCAACCTCATCCTATCTATCTATCTATCTATCTATCTATCTATCTATCTATCTATCTATCTATCTATCTATCTATCTATCTATCTATCTATCTATCTATCTATCTATCTATCTATTTGTCTGTCTGTCTGTCTATCTAACTATCTATGTATCTATCTATCTTTCTATCTATCTATCTATCTATCTATCTATCTATCTATCTATCTATCTATCTATCTATCTATCTATCTATTTTTGGCTAAGCGATGCTCCTACACAACTGTTTTTCTTCCTTCATGTCGAGAATAGGACATTCACCCCGGTAGACTCAGCAGCGCAACACTTACATTGTTACAGGCAGCTATAGGACAGTCAAAAGATTCATTGATGATGCATGATTTATTTTAAATGACACCATAGAACACTTAGGAGCAGCTCATGCTGTGTAAGTGTGCTAGAAAAATTCCACTGGACATTTCCCTCTCTCCCTGCTTCTTATTTTGTTTATTCGCGTCACTGCATCTCCCCTTACCCTATGAGGGTTAGAAAATCAACGTGTTGCTCATTGACACACCTACCTTTGCTTACTTTACGCTTATTTTCTCTTTACGCAAGTTTACTCGACGCTTGAGAACGTCCATCACACAAGTGGCAGAAGTCGAAACGAAACTTTATTTTCTTGAATCCTAAGCTCGAGCTTCTGGTGACAAATGTACGTAAGTGCGAAGAAACACATTCCGAGGCAATATTTGCTCGTGCGTTCGGCGGTACGAAAAGGAATACAATCGCAAAAAGTAGCACTTCTACTTCCGCAATCCTACTAAAGACTTCGGTAGTGTTTCGCCAATCGTGCCATATTTACTACTTGCGGCAAACCGCACATAATGTGAATACGTGGAGTCACGGGTTCGTCCTCATCAACGTGGTGTTGCCAGCTGCCTAATAATATTACGTCTTTCGAGCCCTTATGAACTCTCAACACCTTCTACCCGCCTCTCCCTACCACTTTCATGAGAAAAAATATGAAATATTAAGGAAGGACATTACGTTCGTAACGGAGAGGAATTAAAAAAATTTGGCCCCGTATCTGCATGCTAATCTGCAAATGTCGTCGAAAGACGATAGTCTTGCGTGTGGAGAGAGTGATCAAAACATTTATTCGATCTTCTGCACAAGAAAATTGGTGAATGGTATTCTGGAGGCGCTGCGTTAGAGTGCGTCGAGCGTAAAGCGGAGGAAAACGAGCGCATCAAGTCACGTCACACGTGAGATATGAGCGCCATCTGGCAGTTTTCTTGGAAAACGAAGCGCGTGGCTCTGAGATGGGTGTGCGAGCCCGTCTCAGAGGTGATAAGGCGTAGAACTCAAGGCGACGGGTAAGTGCCACCACCGTCTCGTCTTAGCAAAGTGTTGGAAACACTCGCTCGTTTAAGCGTGGCATGGTCAGCGCAGCGTGATAAGCGCCATGGTCTTAAAAATTACCTATTTATGCATTTTCTAGTAAAAGACGCACATGCAGAATATATACGTGTTGTTATGGTGCCCCAGACATGTGCAATAATCGCTTTTTTTTTAAGTTGCACAAGTATGAACGCTGAATTTTGACCAACAATGGTGGGAGCTGCGGATGGGGTAGGTCATTTCAAGTACCCTGTGCAGTTAAAAGTGGACAAACAGACAAATGTGCAGACAGACAGACAGACAGACAGACAGACAGACAGAGCAAAATTGTTACGTCGAAGGTCCCTAAGAGAAACTATTGTCTTTATTAACGTGCAGTATAGCAATAAAAAAGACGAACAAAACAGCGTTCACATAGAGTCGAAGCGCCTTCATTGACCATTTGATGATAAAAGATAGCAATTGATATGCACATCCAGAGCAAGTGTTTTTTGTTTGTTTGTCTGACCTTCCTGGTAAGAGCCGCGAGATCGAGCAGAGTCGCCACCTGGCGGCAACTGGCCTAAACAGTGAAGTGTGGACATGGCCTCCAAGATGACGGGCACCCGCCGCGCGACCATCATCTCGGAGGTCGTGGTGTGGATTGTTCCTTGCGTCATCTGCTAGCCACAGCGTGTTTATTTGTGCGCGTACGTTCTGCACGTTGTCAAAATATGGTTTGTCCGGTCATGTCAGCGCGAGTGTAACTGTTTCGACGTATGCCTGAAACGATATACGAAAGCATTTGGTCTTGCTCGGCTGCTAATGCATTGTAATAATAAGATCGGTGAGTGCAATTTTACTCAGTGCTGTTTAATGTCGTAGTACCCTTCATTCACCAGAATAATTTCTGTGGTGCTGCTTCCTGTTTCATGCACATCGTGAAATGCTCTTGGCATCCTCCCAAACACGGGAACTATTAAATGCTGTGTGAATGCAGCGTTTTATGGCCATTCAGCTGTAAAAAACAAAAAAAAAACAAAAAAAAAAACAAAAAAACAGGCTCTAGGCCATGCACTTGTACGCTGTTCGTAGGTGTACAACAACGACACTGTAGTTTGTCGATCATGCGAGGAGCCTTAGTTGTGTTTATCTAGCAATGGTGCTACTACATATAAATATTGCAATAACTCTATGTAAATATTACGATCACATAAACTGCGAGACTTCGGTACTTACACTGTACCTAAATAAGAGTTGCTGTGCGCAACCGTGTGATTAGATTTAAGAACGCTTAAAAGAGCGCAGACGTTGAAAATTAATTCACACGGCATGCCTTATATTTGAAGTCATAGAATTTTGGCTGAAAATTTAATTTTTTTACATTGCCCTCAGCGTTTGTGAGGAATCGTTAGTGACTGACGGAAGGCAGTGGCAAGTGGTTGAAAGAAAAAAAAAACATGGTTGCCCCATTTATCAGGTGTTTGTTGTAGCACCGTCATGCACCTAAATAATCGATGAAAGCTTTCTGCAGAACTCTTGTATAAGATTTTTTTTTTACTCGAGCAAGAACAAGCGCGTACACGTGCTAAACGCAGTGTAGTGCAAATCGCCATCAGCTACTAATCTTTTCTGACCAAACTTATCGACTGTCCCACAATTCATCGTGAACATAATGCGAGAAAAAAATTATATGCGTATAAGGTGCGAACGGTGCTACTGAACTAATCACATGGACATGCGGTCTTCTACGATCTTCCTCTCTTTTTTATACTATGCAGATGAAAAAGATGTGAATAAGTAGTTCAGTCACGCTACAGCACTGCGTAACAGGTGGAACACAAGCTAAACACGTACAAACAACACAACAAAGGCGTGATTCAGTGCGAAAGCGTGAAGAGAGTCGCCCAGGGCGAACATTTCTATGAAAGGCAGATTGCGCTTAACTCGCGGGAAATGTTAACGTTGCATAGGCGTCGTGCACCGATTCAGTAGAGAAGAGCGTAGATATTACCAGCAAACTGTAGTCAAGGCATTTTATCCGCCGACAAGTGGCTCAGACCGCACGCAACGAAGCGCCACGGCGCGTATTTCTATACACGCCGCTGACCACCTATCCACACTTGCGAGGGGACGGTGCTGCCACCTATAGTCCGATCTCGCCGTGAATGGACTCGAAGGGAGAGTCGAGAGCAAATCACGGACAGCGGCCGGGACGGCAGAGCTGCCCGGATGCTACGACCGGCAGTGAGAAGTTAACGGCTGACAAGGGTAAAAATATCTGTAGGGTATTAAATTCAAAGCATTTCTCGGCGACTTGGAGCGTATCTATCTATCTATCTATCTATCTATCTATCTATCTATCTATCTATCTATCTATCTATCTATCTTTATATCTATCTGTCTATCAGCCGCCCACGAACGTAACGTTAATGGGATTTATACCAAAACTGGTATGACATATCTTGACTGTATGACGAAAAAGCATGACAGGTCATATAATTAGGATCATGACTAACTTTTCATGAATTATGACTCATCATGGCCGTGGTTCTATTGCGGTCGTTTTCTTACTTGACATATCGAAAATTTGCGTGACGTTATTGTATGACGAACATAAACGACAAGTGGTAATATGGAAGTCATGACATGTAATGTGCAACGCGACCTAAATGCCATGGTCGTGGCACTCCCGCGGTCGTTTCTTTAACTTGAGTTCTCGAAAATTTTGTATTTCACGACGTTTTTGTATTACGATTAAAAATGACAAATAGTTAGTGGAAATCATGACATGTAATGTGCAACGTGACTTGAATGCTACGCTCATGGCACGTTCGCGGTCCTTTATTTAACTTCATATATACCAAATTTCGTATTGCGTGACGCACTTGTAATACGAGGAAAAATTGACAAGTGGTAATATGAAAATCATGACATGTAATGTGCAACGTAACTTGAATGCCACGCTCATGGCACGCTCCCGGTCGTTTCCTGAACTTCATATATCAAAAATTTTGTGTTGTGGGCCGTTATCGTAGGACGAACATAAACGACAAGTGGTAATATGAAAATTATGCATGGCAAGTCATGAGCAAAATAACTTGAATGCCATGCTCGTGGCACACTCGTGGCCGTTTCGCTAGTCTGATATGCACCAAAATTGGTATTGCGTAACGTGACTGTAGGGTGTAAGTGACAGGTGTCGCAGTGTCAGGACCAGCAAGAAGTGCGGTCGTCGGTATCGCGAGTCTCACGTAGGCGGCGAGCATGGAGTGATCCGCGCGACGTATCGAGACGGCTGCAATACCGGGCACCCTCGTCGTCTACTAAGCTGGCGAGACCTTCAGCGACTCCCCGTAAACTCCCCTACGCGTACCAAGAGCTGGCCTGGTCCATATGGAACTTTTTATTGTGACTTCTTTAAACTGTTATTTTATTATAACCAGCTTTTAATTAATTGTAGTTGTGTGCGCTGCATCGCACTCAGAAATTCAGAAGCGACACCATGCTCGTGTTCTTGTAAATTTTCGCTATATCTCCTTCAGTTTCATTATGTTGTTATTTTATTAACCTTCCACGTATTTGTGTTTTGTCTCTATTTGTTGTAATGTTCTTTTAGAGGATAGTTTGCTTTGTTGTTTTTTTCCACCGCGTATCAGTTTTCTTGCTCTGTTATTTTTGTTACCTCCTGCCTTTTGACCTTGTTTTAATTATATGCTTGTTTGTATGTAATCAAATCTTTGTGTCTGCTCTACGAGTGCTTCGGTAAGGCTCATAGATCACCACACGTGCAACCCCGCACGGGTAAACCGACCTCCAAATAAATTTGAGGTGTCCCACTTCGAGGCCTTTCAGGCTTCGCAGGCCGAAGCGTAAAGTGGAAGCCTGCGAGTCTGCCGCACGTCGATGTCGGATCGGCGGGGCCTCACCCGAAGTGCGTGACAGTGACTTAGGCCAATTTCTTTCGAACAGGCATCGAGAATAAGCGCCAACTCCTTGCGAACCATACGCGTTCTTCCGTAAAAGACATTTAAATAGTTTGATTGCAGTATATATATACGTACCTGCATAGTACTAGAGCTTTCAGCAATGCTCTCTAATAGTATGGTGCGATGCGTAAAAACAAGCACAGCTTTTTTTGCTTCGGCTGTCGTTAATGCAATATATCGGCTGTTTGACCACACACAATTTCACATTCCTTCGCACCACGCGCTTTCTACTGTCGTCGCGCTCAGTATTTGAATCATGTGTGGTCCTAAAACGACACACGGGTTGCTAGAGATGCCATAACGCGGGGAAGGTCGGATTGTGTTTCGACAACGCGGGTTGCTCTAGTACACTGCCAAGGGAAAATACGCACGTGTAATTTCTCGCTTTACTGCATGCGATGAAAAAGGCCGGGAATGGAAATTAATATATTTTTTCGAACGCATTTGTCGTGCTTTTCGTGGTGAAAATCGGCGTCCCCAGTCTTGTCAAAGGCCTAAAAACCAAAAATCAATGCAGTGTGTTCCGAGAACACGGTTACAATCAAATCGCAACAATGTTCTCGGATGAACAACGTCATATTTAACTGAGCTCACGCGACGGGTTACAGAAGTCGCACTGTAACTCTGTAACCTGTAAGCGGCACCCCCTTCCCTCTACCCCACCCCGCACCTCTCCAAACAAACAAAAAAAGAGAATATCAAAAAACTGCCCTCCTCGAAACTGGGCCCCGATGATACGAAGGAGCGGCACGTTTAGCGTATAGAAGCGTACAAGTCGCACCACCAGTGAGAGACGAGTTCACCTGGCGTCGTTAACATCAACGTGTCCAATGCATTTCGCAGGCGCCGCGTGCGACGCCGTAATTACGACGGCGGCGCTACCAATTGAAGTCGGGAGAGACGGCAAGATAGGGGCGGAGCGATCGCAGAAGTCGCTGGCGCAAAACTCGAGCAATTAAAATATCTGCCGAAGGATAGCGAACGTATGGCCTTGACGGCGGAGACGAGCGCTCTGCAAATGGTCGACCCTTGTGCGCGAACAGTTTTCGGGGGGGGGCCTCGGGTGGCGTGCTCGCTCGTAATCGTCGTCTGGAGAATCTCAGCGCGAGGAGTGCGATGGCGCACGTATACGTACACGGCGCGGTGCACGGCGTGCTGCTCCGAATCTGGCGCGTCGCAAAGACAAATGGACCCGGCGTCACCCATTAGTTTTGTACTGGAAGAATAAGCATTCATTACAGTAGTGGTCGCCCTTCGGATGGGGCATGGAAGCGCTGTACGTTTTGTACTGGAGGGCGTACACCGGATGTAGTGAGAGTTATGGAAGCGACAAAGCGCAAACAAGTAGAAAAATTCACCCATACTTTGTACATATACGTGTTATAAACAAACCCGTGATCCTTCGACTGACATATGCTTGCATGTATTCATGCCATCGCCTGTCGTACCACATTTTCATGCAATTTAGCTTTGGTCTAAAGATGGAAATGTGCTTAGTGCGAAAAAAAGAAAAGAGTGTAGTTATTTATTTTCTTGGGTTCCAAGTACATTATTTAGAATTATGCGCTGGTGGGAGACTCCGAATTATTTTTGACCCCACTGTTCTCTTTAATGCACACGTAAATCTTTCAAATGTTATTGTAATTCACTCGTGTCGAAATTCGGCTGCAGTGGCAAGGTTGAGAACACACATCCTCGATCTTGAGGGCCTAACTAACACCCAAGCTTTCTAAGCTACAAATACGGGCGAAAATATATGAATTGTCCTGAGCTGTTTGAACATGACGAATTGGTTGTTACGACGTGGTCACGTAAAGAAGAAAGATAAAAGGAGATATTGCTGAACAAATATGAAGCCTGAAAATAGAAGAAACAAAAATTTTATGGTAAGGCGAACAGGTCCCGAGTTGTTAGAATAGCCGACCAAACAACAGTGACAGCGACAAGAATTTTCTCCGAAACGTCCTGAAGAAAATGGTTAAGTTGATCCGAAGGCTAGCTTCCCAATCAAGTTGGTCACTCCACTCTTGAAAAAACTGGGAGATGGTGACTATCTACCACGTCACCGGCCCTCTACAGATCCTGTAATGAATGTGTGAAGTCTGTCCTATGCAGCATAGGTCATTACATTTGGCTTAGCCTCGTAAGTTGGAAAATGGAGTGGACGGGCACAGCCGGAGCACATGATCGAAAGAACACCACTCATGTCCACACTTAGAGCACGAGTTGGGAAAACTGGAATCGATTCGATTGAGTGCTCTGGAGGTGATGTATATTCCTGTATGTAAGAGCCTAAACGTGACGGGCTGGGCCTTCTTCAACTTGGACTTCGCAGGAAGAAATTTTCGCCTGCTTAGTTTGTAGTGTGCTATGATTTCATGAAAGCTCGATAGAAGGCCTTTAGCGGGGAAATCCTGCGGGAGAGCTGGGATTGTCTGTGCGGGCATGGCGTGTGATATCTCAGGCTAGACAGTGGCCCTAAAGTCAGTGGTATTGCATCCTACCTGACAGACAACTCCGACAACACAATTCGAAAACCACAATATATGGAGACCTCCCATTTCTTTGTCTGTGGGTCTTTAGGGAGATTTGTGTACTATGCTAGCCACTTGCTTAGATATGAGGGTTACGACAAAGGACCTGGCCACTTAATGCGAGTCGGAGAAAACAGTCGTGGGGCCCTAGGCCGCGCGGAGTGCTTCCGCTCTCTTCTCCGCCATGTGAACGTGGTTCTTATCAACGGAATCTGCGTTAATCGGATTTCTATGCTCGCCTACAACCAAGATTACATACTTATCTTCTCTATCATATTTTGAAGTGCTAACAAAAAGAGAATGGGTTTTATGTGGAATGATTCTTTTAATGACGGTTCTTGCTCGTGCGATTCAGTGGTCCTCTTAATATACTGGAGGAATGTTTCATGCTACAGGTCTTAGCAATATACTTTCCTTAGCTTTTCTGAAAAAAGGATGTCAGTCAAAAGGCACCTGAACAGCCAGTATATCTGCCTCGTCAAGGATGTTTTTGCCTGGCTTATTTAACGGAAGTCTGAAGGTCTGTTAGGTGATATGCCCTTCGATTAGTTCATAAGGTTTATTGTGAAGGCTAAACTCTTAGGGTTTATTTGTGCATGCGGACTGTGGTAGGCTGAGTAGTCCTCTGAGAGCGGACCTAATGAGCGTATCAAGTTTGTTGTTCTCAGTTTTACTCCATCTGAGAAAAGGCGCAGTGTATATAAGCTGACTGATGAAGAAGGCCTGTAAAACTGTCATTAGGCTGTGTTGCCTGAGTGGCCCTTTAGACCCTTCGTTTTGCAACTGTGGAACAAAATCTGATTATATAATGCACCTCTGCGCCAAGCTTGTTAAAAGCTCCTACATTACATGCAGCTTTTGGCATTGATTAACGTTGCTAGAACTTTTACAGAGTCCACCCTCGGATTCGGGTGTCCTTCTGTGGTTGTGATTTCAATTGGTAGTGTTTCCAGAGGCTCAATGCTCCTGACACTTTGTCCTGCCTGTCTGTAGAGCAAGAGCTCGAATTATACTGACGCGATCTGTAGCCCCATGGCTTTAGGAAACTTTCCAGCGAAGTCTACGGTCGCGCTCTAGTTCAGCCAGTGATCAGCCAGGAGTACAGGTGATGATGTCATCAACCTAAGTAACACGACCCACTCTTTAAAAAATCGTCTGACCAACCTGGCACCAAAAAAAGAAAAAAAGCTGGGGAGGGGTGAAAATGTATGGAAGGCTATTCCAGCTCCACTAACGTGAGGCATGCAGTGTTTTGAGAGAGATTTATTTGATGAGGCGCTAGTCGGTGGCCATCCCGAAACGCGGCAGGTAGGAAACACTCTTTCCCTTCCGCTAATTTTTTCGGAAAACTGCGTCAAAATACAGTTTACCTATAGGTACTTCTTCCTCTCTAAGAGCCCGGTGTGAGTTAACTACGGCATGCTGAAGGGTGTTTTTGCTCCAACAACGTCGTCGGATATTTGTAGGGCCAACTTTTAGATTCATCATTTTCAGTCGACGAGGGGCTAGTGGTGGGGCTTAATGCTTGTGGTGAGTACCCATTTTTATGATGAAGCGTGACTATGTGACACACCGTGATTACAGAAAACGCCGACGAGCAAGGTGCTTCGCACCTAAAAGACAATACTGAAAAAGGATCAAGCTCGCCGAGTGACTATCCATGACGGTACTGGTGATAGATGTGCAGCTGCTTGAGCAAAGCGAGATATCGTCACCTCTGGGACCCATCAGATAAGAGCCGCGTACAAAACTTGCAAGCATAAAGCCGTTGGGGAGGTACCACGAGCATACTCTACATGACGATACAAGCGAATCTAGTGTAAAAAAAGCGTGGCTGAATCCTCTTTCTAGGAATCGGTATAACGCAAAAGTGAAGCTTGTCTTCCCAGAGGTGGTTGAGCGTTTATTCCGCATTGTTTCGCCACAAGGGCGAAGGATGAATGCTACAGCAACAAATTGAGAAGTCACGCGAAGAACGGCAAGCAGCTCAGAACTTCCACAGCGCATACTTCAAGGGGAAAGAACGCACGCACGCACAAAATGAGCATACACAGGACGACCGTGGACTAACTGTCACAGCTCGACACTTAGAGCGCGCTGTTCAAACAGAAAGAAAGACGCAGTAAACGAACGCCCAAGTATAGACAGGACAAGAGCGAACAACTGTCACAATTCTTACTTCTCCGTGTGTGAGCAGCGCAATATTTTCGTAAACGTGCACGTGGAGGCGTGCGAAGTAACCTCCGTGCTCTCTCGAACCACGAGTCTGATACGCGTGCGTGCAGGAGAGACCACGCTCCGTGGAGGCGGCGCTCATATAGAAACGCGAGAGAAAACGACCTGTAGAGTGCGCCCAAAGGGATGTCGTCACGCCATCCCACTACTGATGACGAAAACGCGCTGAATTTGCGGAGCTCTGAGGACCACCAAACGCTGTATGATGTACATATATGGCTTGCCGTGAGCAATTTTCACAAGGTACGCTCCATGGCTTAGTGGTTGCGCAGCACGCTGCAGATCAAGAGGTCAGTGATTCTACGCCCCGCGACAGACGCTGGTATTTACGTTTTGTTCTATGTCATATCCGTGACGAAAATACGTCAGCAGAGCCATGTTGTACCCCGGCATAAAACACTTCAGGGTTGAAAGACAGGTATGTGAAAGAAAACTTTCCGGGACATCTGGGGCAAATTATTCGGAGTCGTCATTGTATGTATGCGGGTCAACCGAAATAACTTCGATTGAGCACGCAGGCTCGGAACCAAAAAAAGGCGTTTATTCTTTATAACCTCGCCAAGTGCCATGTGCATTTTCATCAGCTCGCTCACGTTTTCCTTTTAAATGGGACCTCCAACGCTTCAAAACATCGGCGCTGACCGCATCAACACGTAGTGGCGCTCGCCAGAACTATTGCAAGCGGATATGAGGTGTGGCAGCTTGGGCCAGTTGGTATGGCATGACGATAGTTATAGCGCGAGAACAAAACGACGACACAAAGACAAGAAGAACACGAAGCGCTCGTGTCCTTCGTGTCCTTCTTGCCTCTGTGTCATTGTTTTGTTCTCGCGCTATAACTATCGGATATGAGGGCGCAGGCCTTTGGTTGGATAAAAGTAACGTTAGATGTAATCACAGAATTGCATCAAATTGAGATTAAATGCGTTTATTTTTTTATTTAGCATGACTTTTCACTGAACGTGGAAGAGACTAAAGCTCTCCAATTTTCCAGCTTCGAAACTGCAGAGCCGTAGATAAAGAATGCGCCGAACGCCACAGCACTGGAGGAAACACGCCGGGGACTCTCCAGGCGACGTTGTTTGAAAAAACTGAAGGGGAAAATGTAAGAGCGGTGGTATATAGAAGCCATCTCAAAGAGAAACATCAGTAGAGCTACGAAACAAGCCTTCGTGAGCTGCCTTCTTTCGCACGTGCGGTTCACTCTTTAAGCACCGAACTATTTGTTACCATAACAACGGCGTCCTTAATCCGCTGGAAATAACGACCAATATGGCATGGAAGCTTCTTGTACGTAAGATATTTCAGGTCCTTACACTGGGTGATGGGAGGGGGGCATTTCCGTCACAGGGCAAGAGTGACGTCGTCAGGTGAACCCGGGAAAATCTAGTGGAGGGTAGGCGTCCATTTCATTGTATTTTGATTTTCTAGGTTGAATAACTTTAAACTGCGTGCCCCTATCGCTACCTTTGTTACTGCACTATTCGCTTAAGTCTTGAGTCGCACGACCCGCAAGTAAAACATGTAAAACAATAAAATCTTAAAAAGTGTTGGCAGGCCCCTTTAATGCCAACGCTACAACCTGTAGCACAACCTGTAGCGGATTCGAGCGCATTTATGAAACATTCTTGCGAAATAATTTTAGCGGTTCTTCTTCTTTTTCTTGATCTTTTAGATGCCACGCGTAATTAAAAAAAATTATAGCATTTCACGTAGAGAAAGCATGGTATAAATACGAAGCACGCGTAGGACTATAGATTAATTTATAACGTGATAGATTTGTCGACAGAATATATGGGTGCACGGGCGTTCCTGTGCTTAGCAGCGGAAGAAATGCAGCCTATGTGCCAGGGATTCGAGAGCGCCCACTCGACGAAGTATTTCAGTGCCATCAAACGTGAGGTTTGTCTTTGCGATTCGGATAAAATGTACATTAAGGCACATTTTTTCTTCACCTGAAATATCGTACTGACCATTCCACAAATGTTCATCACTTCATTGCCAAAAAAAGTGTAGCCTGACGAAACAGACTTGTCACTTGACAAGAATTGCTTGGCGTAAGAAAAAAAAAACACAGTCGTTATTGTGTGCTGCGTTTTTTTTTTGCGTTACTCAGTTCTTGTCAGTATGAACCAACTACGCCCTTTAAGTCCGTTTAGGAGTTGCCATATCGCCCGCGTGGTGGGCGCGGTCGGCTTCGAGGCCACCACTAAGATTCATATTAATGATCATTACTGTCTGTGGTTTTGCGTCTCAAAGCCACGATATGATTATGAGAGGAGCCGTTGTGAAGGGATCTTGAAATAATGACCATCTGGAGTTGTTTAAGCTGCGCCGACATATCGCTCAGTTCACAGGCCCCTACCCTTTCGCCTCCATCAAAATGCGACCGTCATTCAAAGGTCAAACCCGCGACCTTTGAGTCAGCAGCCGAGCACCGTGTAGCCACTGCTACTCTTCCACCGAGGTGGACACCATTCAGATTCGATGATGAAGTTCTCGAATTAAGCGACACTTCCTTGTTTAAAAAAAAAAGGTTATTCCACTAATTGTCCGACGCCACACCTTTCTAATTTGAACAACTGCACTCAAGTCGACAAGCACGAACTTACCTAACGAGTTGTCAATTAGTCAATTCAACAGTGATATAAATGTGGAATAGTATTTTCCCTTCAATGTAGACTTGGTGTAAGAAGACGGCAGGAGCCTGACTTTTAGAGGTTATTGTTAAAGATCTGTATAGTAGTTACAAAAAAAAGCAGCCTGTATTTCTACACAGGGTATGAGTAAGTCTGGTGGGAACGTTCCTTCAAAGTGTAGTTTGAATAATGCGAAGAAATAAAAAAGCGAAAGGAAGTCGAAGAGAAAACGTCGCTTGAGCAATCACAGTGAACACTCGCAAAATCACTTTCACGGTAGTCTCCGCCACATTCCTTTCTTTTCCTTTTTTTTCTTCCTTTTTCTTTTTTTCTTTTAGGTTCTCTGTTCACTCAAAGCATAGCTCGCTCCACTGATTTTCGGCCAAGTAACTGCCTCGCGGTCTTGCGCAAGCCAAATGGCCACGTATATTAGTATACGGCGAGATTATGCGCCACAGTCGATTCGCGCCCTCTGTTCAGCAAGACATTACAAGCAGCGACGCACTACATACGAGCCGCGCGGCTTATCGGAGAGAGCCGACGAAACGGGCGGTAACTGGGGCTGGCTTGTACTACAGGAAAAGGAAAAGTATATGCGCGCACATCTCGGTTTAGGTTGGCGCAAGCAAGAGGCGAACTGCGCCGTTCTCTGAAAACCACTTATCTGAGGTTTGGAATCTCTGCGGCATGAGCAGCGAATAGCCTCGTTGATATGCGTGACATACGCAGTGCATTCGTTCAATCGTTCAGCACAGGTTTGGCGAGGGCGTCCTCACAGCACTGTAATTATAATAGGCGCGTGTCTTGCACCGGGAGAGGTAAGGAAAAAGCTTGCAGATATAAAAAAGCCTGTCAAGAGGAACTGAGAAGGTGCTATTTCTGAGATGGTGCCACGATGTTCTGCGTGGCTGTTACGTGCGCTCGTCCCTTTAATTGGCGAGTTTTAGTTTCCCGCAGCTTAATTAGAGACTGCAAACAGAATTTGGGGCGGCTTATTTTTTGAAACAATTCATAGAGATAGCAATTTTATAGACACTATCGGCTGCCTTTTGCCGCCGGCGTCACCATCATATACCGAATATGCATACATATCTATATATACGAAAACGCAAAAAATTAAAATTGGCCCCGTATCTGCATGTTTCACTGCAATTGTCTTCGAAAGACGATAGTCTTGCGTGTGGAAACAGTGAACAAAACATTTATTTCATGTTCTCCGCGATAAAATTGTTGAATTGTATTCTGGAAGCGCTGCGTTAGAATCTCGATCCGTGCAGCAAAGGCGAACGAGCGCATTGAGGCACGTTAGTCACGAGCGCCATCTGGCAGTTATCTTCGAAAACGAAGGAAGGCGTGAGCACCCGTGGAGAAAGATGCGCGCCTGTCTCGGAGGCGATAAGGTTTAGAACGCAAAGCGACGGGCATGTGCCACCACCATGTCGTCCTTGCAAAGCGTTGGAAACACTTGCCTTTTTGAGCATCGCGTTGCATTGCCAGTGCTTGTTAAAGAACACAAGTTGGTCTAAGTATCCGACACCTTCTACTACTGCGCCTCTATGAATATATTTATTTAGGGACGTGACACCTCAGATGTTTGTTTATTTATTTATTTATTTATTATTTAGCAGTGACAGAGCCCTACCATTAATCAAAGTGCTCTTTTACGTCAACGAATATCCAGTGTTAGATGTCCCAACGCCGTGGCTGCTCCTATACGCTAACATTTCAATTCAAACTGACAAAGTTAAAACTAATGTCTTAAATACTACACGTACTAATGAAAAGAAATACTTTCGGCTATATATATATATATATATATATATATATATATATATATATATATATACCCGTGATAATTATTTCTATATTTTTGCTGAATACACCTTCAACACTACACTAGTAGCTTCAAATATTAATTTATTGTTCAAACCTATAAAAATTCGAACACACTGAAACCTACCCTAACCCCTGAATCATCCATGAACGTATTCACAGCTGCGATCGAAAGCAAACTGCTTGCCTCACAAATCACACTAACGACATTACAACATCAATAAACCCGATAAACGTTGAGTCTGTGTTATGATATTGAAATAGTTCTTTTTTGCAATCGTAACGTTTTAGGTGACACTTTCTCTTATCAACTCATTGTTCATAAATTATATAGATGACTTGTTCAATAATAATATGTACTTGTTGACCCTATGTCATCTTACAAAGGTATACCTTATCTTTAACAAGTAGATTTTAGCTGTAATCTAGTTCTTGTTACTGAAATTCGTTTGATTGTCTGTTCGTATTATGACTTTGTATAATGTAACAATTTCATGCCATTTTGCAATTCTACGTTTTTGAGATTTGAACAATTACGATTTTGTGTAAACAATTATGTTTTCATATGAGCTGCCTGCTATAATCACTGATGAGATTGTCAGTATTGTTTAATAAAATAAATAAATAGACGTGGAAGTTCAGCGAGCCCTAGCGATACCACAGAAATGTACGATGACGTACGTATTAAGGCCGACGCCTTCTGTCGAAGATCAGAATGGCGACGCCTAAACCATGGGGCACATACCCGGACCATCGAGCTAGCGGCAAGGAACACGAACTGCCCCTGAAATACGGGCCCGTATGCGGTTAGACGAACAAGACGATGGCGATGTCAAAATTTAGTTTCCTAAATATACATTAGAGCGAACGCTGGCGCTAGTGTCTACGAGAGCTGCAATGCATAGCGCTTCAGCGAGCATGAGTATTATGGGCATCACATGGATTTGCCTAGTATTCGTACTTTATGTTCATTCCGGCTTGCCTTGAAGCTGCTTTGTCACGAAACAACAATTGGCAAATGTTCGGCTGTTACGGTTCACCACCTTTATCTTGTAGGCTTATCATTTCAAATCGGGTCCTGAGGTGAAAAACTGTTCGTTCTTTCCTTCGAAACAAAACCAAAACGCAGCAATAAACGAGGCCAGATGTGTGTTCGCCGCCCGCAAGCACAAAGACTACGCAAATCTATGTCATAACCGTAATTCCCATGGTCGGTGAATGATCGCAGCGCCAGAGTCGTCTCTAGTTAATTTTAGGAAACTCTATGAGGCAACAGTGACGACGACGGGTGCAGTCTCAGCTGAGAAAGCCTGACGTAGAAAGCAAGTGAGCCGCCCAGCGGAAGCTATATACCTGCATATTTTGAAGATCGAGAACGTTGATAGAAACTTACGAAATAATTGTGGCAGTTACTTCCCTCTGCAGCACGTCTACTTTATTTCTTGGAAGACTGCGACTGTGTATAATCCGAGAACAGAGTGCTGAATTTGAAATTGCGTGACATCTGAATCAGCTTCCTCGCAGCCTGCACGGGCGTCATCCGCACGGAAAAGCCGGAGCTCTGCTCAAAATCCATCGTGCAGTAACGCATCTAAAGCATTTCGTGCTTTCACAACGGGTAGAGGCGCAGCATTAAGCGTGCACTATATTTGCAGAAATATTCACCGAACCTGCAGCGTGCAGGAGCAGCATACGGGCGCGCCTGGCTTTCTAACTTTCAAGCACATAATAAAAAATGGCTGTTCCCCACAACACAACTCGCCGCGCCGTTACCTAGCAACCACCGACGCCATAACTGCGTGCTGCCTGGCTTCGACTCGCCTTGCTACCGGGCCAGCTGGTTTGACGTCATGCTGAGCCTCGCATGTACCGAAGCTGAGTGACGTACAAGCAACCATCAAGCGGCACTTGGCAATGGAACTCGCCGCGCCTATAGCTACTACTACGGTTGATGTCGCGTGACGCCATGCCAAGTGAAGCACGTGCAACAGCAACAGCTGCTAAGGAGCTGTGTCGAAGCTACCGAAATGACTAATAAGTCTAACCACACCAAGCTCAAATACAACAGATGCCTAGCAACCATTTCCTTCAATAAATGTGCCGGAATTTGACCTACCACGCGTGTGCATGTCCTCGTACCGCTACAAAAGAGCCACGCCTGGTCGTGCTGAGGTAGTTAGTAGCAGTGGGTTTGCAGAATCTGCCTCAGGTTTGCAGATTGACTGCACACCTGAGGCAGATGCTGGCTATCACGAGGCTCTTCGTGCTGCAGAGGGACAACTAGATCAGCGCCGGTGATTCGACCCAGCATATACTTGAACAAGAAATCGGCTGAAATGAAGAGAAAGAAGCGGTCGATTGAAGAGCCATAAAAAGCAGAAAATTGGCCTTGGCTAAACCAAGCTTCAAACTGGGCCTGAGTGAAGTGACCCATAGCATTAGCCGATGAAGTCTTCCACTTAAACCTACCACTTTTGGTGTTGTCACGGCCGGTAGGCGATGCTGCGGCCTGTGGGTCAGCAGTCGAGCACCGTTTCGAGCCAGTTAGCGAAATTGAAATCCTGTAGTCATTCCCCAGAAAGTCGGGAGTGCGGGGCGCTTTCTTGGCCATGTCGGTCACAGAGCGCGCCTTTGTACATGGTGTGTCCGCCCGAAAACAGCAAGGCATGGCATCGCGCCAGACGCGCGCTCCGAGCGCTTAATTGTTGGGCGCCGCCTTGTCACACGCTGCGCGAGTCGGGCGCGAGTAGGGAAGCGCTCCAGCGAAGCGGCACCGCTATGCCCTGCAGTGACCGGCATGAAAAAAGAGCGCTCCCACGGCGCTCCGACAGCGCAGTGATGCGGCTGCTGCCACACGCGGTGCGTTGGCCCTTCCGGCCACAGAGCACGAGTGCTCGCTCACAAGAGGGCGCATGTGTACACATGAGTGCGTGTGAGGAACCATCCACGCGTGCTTTTCTGGACGACAACGCTGCTCCGGGAGACTGGATGACTGTGCTCGGGTCGCAAGCAGCGGCTCAAGCTTATGATTATCTTTGTAATGCGGAATTAACGCGCACTGAATGGCGAAACGTTGAAATGTTGTCTCTGCACTTGCTCGGTGCTCAGGACATGTTGAGCATATTGGGGACACACGGACGTTGTCTTGACTGAATTTATTTGATTTCTAGTTGTCCGAATCAAATTTTTGGTGCTTGCGTATTGAAAAGCCGTATGGCATGTATGAGCAACGCTTGCTGTAACCTGCACTGTTGGTGTCTTCGTCGCGACTTCTTCCCGGACCCTCCGCAAGCGCTAACAGACCGCCAGAGCAAACATAAGGACAAATGACAAATCCTCGTTGACGTTAACTATACGAGTAGCACCGACTGAAATACGCACACCTGATCGAGCACTGGTTTCGCCGAAAATGAATTGGATGACAGCCGTGCACCGCGAGAATTCCAGCCGAAACCAAGTAAAAAAAAATTGGCCCGTATCTTCATGTTTCACTGCAAATGTCTTCGAAAGGCGTCTTCCATGTGGAGAGAGTAAACAAACGTTTAACGTTTATTTGACGCTATGCGCGACAAAATTGGTGAATTGTATTCTGGAAGTGCTGCGTTAGAGAGTCGCGATCCGTGGAGGGAGGACGAACGAGCGCATCGAGGCACGTTAGCCACGAGCGCTATCTGGCAGTTCTCTTCGAAAAACAAGGAAGGCGGGAGCGCCCGTGGAGAAAGATGCACGCCTGTCTCAGAGGCTATAAGGTGTGGAACGCAAAGCGACGGGCAGGTGCCACCACCGTGTCGTCTTAGGAAAGCGTTGGGAACACTTGTCTTTTTGAACATCGCGTTGCACTGTAAGCGCAGCGTGATAAACGCTACGGTCCTTAGAATTACATGTGTGTGCCTTATCTAGTATAAAGGCACACATACAAAACATCGATGTGTGCTTATTTGACCTCAGATATGTGCAGTAATTGTTTTTTAATTCACAATCGCACAAGTATGAACGCTGAAACTTGAACAATATTGGTGGGCGCTGCGTATGGGGTTAGCCATTTGAGGTATCGTTTGGTGCCTTAAGGGGGATCGTTACCGCGGACAAACAGATAAACGTACGGGCAAAAAGACAGACATAGAGACCAAAATTTTGGCTTCGAAGGTTCCCGAGAAATACTATCGTCTTTAAAAATAAACAAAATCTACCACAGACCACCTCAGGCTTCCACGGAACAATTTTCGCCAACTGTCATCTAAAGCAAACAAAAACAATAGTCTTGAAGAAACTTCGTCACTAAAATTGTTTATATAGAACATCCACGTGTGGCCACAATGAAGCATGCATCGTCTATATAGGACTCTTGGTAGGTCACAATGCCACACATGTGAAAACCAAGCAGAATCATGCAGACTCATTTAATTTACGCTTACTACAATCGTGGTCACCCAAAATGAAAAAATGAATGATCTTAAAACGCGATCAACGTCACCCACCGAAATCACGCGTGCATTCATCTGTTCCGTAATATATATGTTTTTATCATAACTCCGAACTTCGATCCAAATTTCAGCACGTTTCTGTGTAATTCATTATATACTGATCCATAATTGTACGGCACATTGTCTGTTATATTTATTTTTTAAATGTGTGTGTGCTCTCATTGTACCCCTCTTTTACTTATTTTTCTGCTGTTAGTTTCTTTTTGAGATATTGAAATTATTTAAGGTGTACTTGGGTACATAACTTACATATATTTCTTTAGTGTACATAGGTAATATGAACCACTAATAAGATGTCGTGTACACTTTTGTATGAGAGCCAGGTAATTATTCCATACGCCAGTTTCGTCGTAGCAGGCTGAGGCATAGAGTATAACGAAACAACCAGACCAATTTATGAGGACCACGCAGAATGTCATGAAACGTAAAATGAATAGGAATAACATTGAGAGATCGGAGGACAGCCGAATGGGTAAGAGAGCAGACAGGAGTTACAGATATCCTAGCTGACCAGAAGCGAAAAAAAAAAAACTCGACTAGGGCTGGAGACGTAAAGCGTAGAACAGACAACCCGTGGACAGTAAGATGAACAGAATGATCATCAACAGAATGGAGCACGCAGTCGGGGAAACAGAAAGTCAGATGGTGCGAGGGATGAAGTTAGGAAGTTCGCGGTGACAAAATGTTATCGGCTCGTACAAGATATCAATGCGATCATCATTGGAATCATATCATTGGTATCATTGCGAGAAGCCTTCGTTGTGCATGCATCGGACTAACACAGGCTGATAATGATGATGTTGATGATTAAATTTGGCATTATTTCCAACTACCTTGCAAAAAGATCCTTGGCGCCCGCTACGGTGGCACAGAGGTTACTGTGATCGGCTGCTGACTCGAAAGCTGCGGGTTCGATCCGGCCGCGGTGGTCGGATTTTGACGGTGGCGAAACGGAGGCGAAATGCCAGACACAACATGGTGGACACTTCCTCATCTCTCCACTACGACAAGCCTTATACTCATGTTATGCTTTTGACTCGTAAAATATCACACATTATTACAGGCTTTTCTGACTTCTCCAGCTGTCCATAGAGCTTTCAGTTAACGAATATCTCTAGAATCAGTTTTTATTTTTGACAAGGAAATGTACTTTGATATATTCTCATTTATTAAACCAGTAATCTTCATTTATTCTCGCCGTATTCACCAACAAAATTCTGATTGATTGATATGTGTGGTTTAACGTTGCAAAACCACCATATGGGGATGAGAGACGACGTAGTGGTAGGCTCCAGAAATTTCGACTACCTCGGGTTCATTGACATGCACACAAGTCTGAGCACACGGGCCTACAACATTCGCGCTTCCATCAGAAATGCAGCTGCCGCAGCCGGGATTAGATGCCGCGACCTGCTGGTCAGCAGCCGAGTACCTTAGCCACTAGACCACCGCGGCCGGGCCCAGCAAAAATTCTCAGTCTCTCATCATAACACAGTGTCGTTAGCATAAATTTACTTAATTCCCAAGAACTTGTAAAGAAAGAATTCCTTACCGCATCACTAACCAGCATCACGAATTAAATTTTGAAGGATCCTTAAAGGGGTCCTGAAACACTTTTTTGAGTAACTATGGAAACAGTTCACTGGAAAAGCGTATTACCCCAGAAATTGAACGCCGCAGGAATTTTAAGAATCCTTCCAGTAGTTGCGCAGTTACAAAGATTTGTCACACGCTGCAATCACACTCTCTCTGCTCTCGTCCAGACGAAAGCGCTGGAACATTAGCAGAGAAGGATGGAAGGGGCAAACAAAAAACGTTACTCGCGCTTAGTGACCTTGAGCATTTTTTTCTTCTTTTTTTTCTACGAATAAGGGGCTTTTTTAGTGCGATCGCGCGCGCACGCGTAGACAAGTGACGGCCTCTCACGGCGACCTCTGTTACAACCAAGCGCACCATGGTTAAATCAGCCAATGGCTGATAAAGGGGCTTACTGGGCTTATTTTCAGTGATTTGTCGAGAGAAGAGAAAGCTATTTTTGGTAATTTATTGTGAATTCCAGGTTGCGGTGCTGTGCTATAATATCGGCTCCCGTGTTGTCGGGAGCCTCTACTACCGATCAGCGGCGTTTTCTGACCATGCTTAAAAAGTGTTGCAGGGCCTCTTTGAAACACTCATTACCCAATTACCACATTTGCGTTTTGTTAACTGTTTTATATGCGGGTTTCGCTAACAACGTATTAATATTGCGCACCATTCGCTTTAATCTACTGCTCTCACAAAATAGTTGGGATTATTATTCATTGACCACAATGATTTCTTATGTTTGTTTGAAATGTGCTGTCTGTTCTTGTTGATTTGTATAGCAGTTTTCTGTTGTATGTTGTTGTAAAACCCGGTTCATGCTTTATATACAATACTGCAATGGTTCTTTTTCTTATGCCCCACCCCCACCAAAAAAAAAAGAAATCAGCGAAAAGTGATCGTTGTGAGGTTGTCCACTATGGGTACAAAAATTAGTCAACCAGACGCAGAACCTCATGAAAAGGCTCCACCAGGGTGACGGCCCACAATTCTTCAGTTCTGGCGACTTGCGCAGCCCGGTGGAGTGCCCAAACTTGACCTTGAAGAGCGGGCCCGCGACATACAGCCTCCTAACGCATGCGTAGGCGACCGCTAGAGGCCGCATTCATAGTATTATTTGTTATCCCTCGACTTTCCCATAATATGTATTGTTTAGGAGTGTATCTAGAAACAAGATTATTGCAATCATCCGTCTTCCATATGCGTGAGTAAACGATGAGATATATAGCAAGCTTCACATAAGCCCTGGTCTGTGACCGCAGCAGGTCGACAAACTGCATTTTGCTTAGCTATTGATGTGGATATAAAAAAAACAAACCTTATTAATTCATAGTGTTGCGTTACTTCCATAACTTAGGAACACGATTCTTTCATTTTCACTCCTCTTCATTGTCGTTTTCGGGAGGGGGTGATGTAGCAGCCATGCTTTCGGCCCTGACTCGATCGGTGACCTCTCGAATGACGTCGTACACAATGGTATTACTACAACTGTCTCCTGGCGAGGTGGAGAAGTGAGCGGGTGTCCATATTAGGTAAACATTCATTTCCGCGATTTCGCTACCTGTTGAGTATTCGTGGTGCTTTTAAGAAGATTTGGCTGCTTGCGAGACTTTGTATCACTGCCTCAGAGTGACTGACTATTGAAAAATAAGAAAATAGAGACATTTTCGCTATACATTGAGCATGGCCATATGGCTTTATGACAAGAAATGTGGATCAGACAGAGCACACAAAACTTCAAACGTACGGCAGTTTCCTCTGGTGCTCGGTATACTAGAATTCATGACTGACATCAGCATATACTATAGGCATACGTAACAAGTGAGCTCGCTACAGCTGCTCTAAATGCATAGATTCTCTTTGCTCTCGAATCAATGTTAATTTCATTCTTTGAGTGAACATGCGGCATGAGTAACTCGTCCATGCATACACCCATGTTCCTAATTATATCAACGTCATATAATATGCCCGTTGTGTTAACGAATCTGCGAAGTACTGCGAGACGAGTGATGCGAACAATGTCGCAAACACGTAGCAATTACAGGGAATAATTACCGGTGACTATGTCGCCTCGAAATAGCTGGGGTGATGGTGACGCAGTAGCACTTGCGGAGAAACAAAAATAACAAAAATCAACACAACATCGAACACATTCTTTACGAGCACACTTTCACTTAAAAAAATTGTCCACGGCGCGATGCCATTTTCGAAGACACAAAGTACAATAATAGAAATTCTCGGTCTCTGCCATCATTTGATAGCGAATAACAAGACGACCAATTGATGACGTGACGGTTTTTGCGTTGCTGTATATCTATCTATCTATCTATCTATATATATATATATATATATATATATATATATATATATATATATATATATATATATATATATATATGGTTCGACCAGCTTAGCTTGCGGTGTACTAAATATTGTCACAGCACTAAGCCCGAAATAACGTTTACATGTAAGCATACAAGCTGAATCATCTGTAAGAAAGAAAAATAAAAATAAATGCAAAAGGCTTGATAATAATACATTTTTGTTCAATAATGAAACTAACAACGACTGCACAGGTGGTCCAATACGTTACCGCTAGTTAGGAGTCAATACCTTGGTGGAAAAATGAGAGATTATCAGGAGCCTTCAATAGAAGTCGCCTATAAGTGTGAATTAAGAAAAGGATATCTTATGCTGGCATCAAACAGCCACTTTTGATCGCGATCGGAACTGATTCTCTTGGAATTTATCGATCTGGATTATACGAATTAGTTCAATTCCGCAAGCTGCAGAATAGAGCGAATCACTAGATGGAAATTTCATACAGATACAGACTAATAAGTAGGGCAGCGTGTGACTCCACTGTTAAGTTAGAATTAGGCTTGCAAGAGAAGGACAAGTTCTAACCAGTTGCATGTCAGCTCGGGCATATAATTAGCGTAGAAGTTGCAAGACTAATGGCAAAGTGGAAAAACTCTTGTGAATGAAAAGATTTCGGAATACACTAGCTCAGATGGCCATATCAGTGTCATGTGCGTTTTCATATTCTAAAGAGAGGAGTAACTAAGAGCAGACTTTCTTCTTCGGGGCACCACTCCTTGAGGAATGAACTGGTAGTGGGTAATCTGCCTAAAGGAAGGAAGACGTAGTTATAACAATGGCATAGGCATCAATCAATTTTAGATCCATCCCCCCGAGTGGGTATGAGCCATTTAGGAGGTGCTATCATCATCAACATCATCATAAATGCCGCAGGCATATTAATAAACCACTCTGTCTTTTATCAACCACACTTCAGGGTGCTACCAGCCGAAAGGACTCGTGACCACAGCAAAAACTTCGCATCACTGTCGACTCTAATACTCCTGGCAATAGCTATGCTAGAAAAACGGTGAAACCGCGAAGTGGCATGGCGCAGGCTACTAACCTGCAAGTGGGTTGGGCCTACCAGTGCTACTAGCAAAATGGCGATACTTACGTATTGTCAGGCACAAAATCTTTTTTTTATTCAAGCTTTGGCGGCATTATGACGTCGCAACTGAGGTTTCTGACCAAGTGACGTGACTGTTCCACGTGTGACCGCCACCGGTAGATCCGTTACTGTTTTGAGACTGAAAACAAACGTTACTAAAGCTATTGTATACACGTGCAGATGCAACATTATTACTAACTGAAGCACGTAATGACGAGGTTCTGAACTGCTACGAGTTGAAGCTTATGAGCTCGCATTGTACGAATCGCCCTAATACTAATTAGCACTGTGAGTACATAATCACCGACAATGTATGAAATGGAGTCTTACGCTGATGCAATTAGGTGCACGCAAGTTCCAGTGCCATGTTGCGCAAACATCTCAGGAAGATGAATTCACACGAGGTATTATTGATGTTGAAGTCATGAAGGCTGCCTGCATGAACTGTAAGTGTACCAGCCTACGTGAATGCTGCATGTAGACAAACTATACGGGCGTGTCAAGAAATCTGTCCGAAGACCCTAAAAAACAAGGAATAATATAATTTCACGCTGCTTTCACAATTACCTTTTTTGTGGTGACAGCCATCTTAAGTTGAGCAGAGGGATCAATTACGACGGTAATTACAGAAATTAAGTCATTTTTAATTATTGAATGCGGGCGGTCGGGTAAAGTAGAAAAATTGCTTTCTGAAGAGTCTGTTGCCGCTGTCAGAGTTCGCAAAAAGCAGCCAGTAGCTACTAATTATTCGCGAATGATGAAAGCTGACGAACTTCGTCAGCGAATCCAATACTCAGAACAGCCCAACAGCCATACTCTTTATAGGCGTATAGAATGAGCCAGCGTCGTTGTAACAATCATCGATCGACATCGCTGGCGGTTGTACGAGTTTCGTTTGCGATTAGATGACGTATAACGCACGTACAGGGTCCGTCAAAACTTCCCAGGCCACTATACTATGTATTCCTATCGCAGCATAGCCTGGGAACTTTTGACAGACCCTGCATGTCATAAAATGCGGACGCATCAACACACCTGCAAGCACCACCACAAACAATGACGTAGTTCTAGTCTTCCGCTAGTTGCACTCATCCGAGCTTTGGATTCGGTTTCGCCCTGAATTTTGCTGAATTTTCATTACGCCGCAGTTATTGCCAGAGGCCGATTTTTCAAAATGTCAAGCAACAAGAGCCTATTCACAAGAAGGACAAAAATTCACTTCCTTGACCCAACCATCTGTCTGCGCCAAATGGAAAAAGCATTATTATAAATTGTTAATTTATTAGAGTAAATGCTATTTCAAGTAATTTTAAGATGTCTCCCACAAAAAAACGTTATTATGAACAAGAAAAAAATGAGGAAACCCTTAAAATTTGCCTTTTGGTGTTGAACGTGATATACACACACAATCGCACATTACCTTCCTAATCGCTAGCCTGCCTTCGATTCTCGCTTCTCGGTGGAGACATATGGATTGCGTCGAAAGGAAACCCGAAGTGCAAACGCTCTTTGACTCCCATCTTTACCGCATCTACCTCGAAGTTTTACTAATGGCGAACGCTGCTTTTCGCCACCGCCAACGCCACCGATGACGCCACCGACGCCAGAAATTCTGCGCAACAATCTTTTGAACTCTCTTGCGTTGAAATACCTCATTTTCATAACTTCCAATTGTGATGACACACATTTCTTGAAACACTCTGTATATTTGTAGATGTAGTTTGTACACTCTAACTCCCATGATATTCTCCATTGAAAGTTTCTCTCCTGCCAAGAACAATGTATACATACTGACCGGTGTTAAAAACACAGCGTAAGCGCTCGACAATCAACATATGCCTTTGTGCTGTGGTCTAAAGAGCAGTGCGATAAGTCCAACCTCAATGAGCATAACCAACAGAAACGCCAATCACCTGCACTCGTAGTAATGCCGTTACCTATATACACGCTATATAAAAGCCTTGTCGAATGACATGGCAGGTTTGACACGCAATGCGGACGCACGCACTCGGGTTTTGACTCAAAACAAAACGCGGTCACCCTAAGTGGTGACCTTGTGAAATCGGCAGCCGAACATGCTCGCGCGAGTACGTCCACATTGCCAGCTTGCCCGACGACTGCCGTTATACAAGCTACACGGCCCGCGGTATACAACCAAATGGCGGCCTGTGAGACGCTCTGCGCTCATTACGGCTACGCAAGGCCACTCGCTCCTTCTCCTGACTTAACACACTCGCACTCCCCGCCACCTGTGTAACAGAAAAAAAACAAATCCCGAGCGGGGAGGGGGAAGTCTCCTGGGTCTAATGAAATGAAACGACCCGAAACGGACGCAGACAACACATTGCTTACGACATCGCCTGTGCACCATGCCTGACCTGTCACTGGTAAGCGCTCGTGGCACCTGCTGCATGCACGACACGGCTCCCCCCTTCCCTCCCCACGCCCTGCGTTGCGGAAACTCTATGGTTGCGGTCTGCGGAGCTCATCGCCTCAAGCGTGGCGGCAGCCGTGAATCAGCGCTTCCATTCTCTATTGCGCGCGCTCAGTGCGGTGGCAGCGCACGTATACATTGCATCGCGCCGTGTGGCCGCGCGGTCGGTGTTCGTCGGCACTCGCAAATGAGAACCGTTCCTTCCCTTCTCCAGCGCTGCCGTCCTCAGTAATTTGCTCACGACGTAATCCCCTTTGGATGCGCGTATACGTGAGTGCGCGTGCCTGCGCGCCCATTGATTCTCCGGTGCCTCCCGGTGTACACGGCAGCAGCCGCCTTCACGCGGAATGTGCGTGCTTGGTTAATCACTTTAATAGAAAGCCTTCCCCTCCAGAACTGGAATGCAAGTGTAGCTCGGTACCGTACACACTGAGTTTTAGCGCTCATCGCATCAGCTTTCGATGCGGGCGAAGCGACACGAAAAAGCATAAGATTGTCGCAGCGATGCAGGACTCATGCTTGTAGAATATATGGGTGGCACATACGAATGTTAAGTGGCCCTCTTGATTAAAAGGCTTGCATGGTTCGACTCGTGGAAGGTAAAGCTTCTTTAGGTATCCCGCTTATGTAATTGTCGCGAAGAATAAAACTGAACATGCATAGTTTGAATAGCTTTCACATGATGTTTAGGGCGCAGGTTCCCGCCATGCTGTTCTTTACACTACATAAAATAATACACTATAGATAAACAGTGTTATACGCAGTGACCACAGTGACGTCCGTGCACTATATTCTGCCGTGCATAGCGTCAAGGAAAAGGTAAATGTGAACAAGAAATGAGACATCTTCAGAAAGCGATATCTAGAAAGCGCAATGTGTTATCCGTAATTATGCGGTTGCGAAAAAACTGTTTGGGTCCCACACTGACTACACTAGCCAATGTGACACAGCTATTAAGTGTACCCACGAAAAAAACCTAAATGATATGTTTCAATTAGCCATAACTTCGTTTGTATTTGAACTATTCATCGCTGTATTACCGATATCATTGGTGCTTCAGTTGATGTAGGATGCACCTGCCACGCTGCCGAATTGCCATGCCAACTAGCCATAAAGTTATGTATTATCACTATGTGTTCAAGGATTGAATTTCACTCACGCCTTGATTGTAGTCGCCAATCAGTTAGCCTCGTCCTGCTCATTTCTACCCATTTAAAGTATGTTTTGTTATCACTGTCCCTAAATTCTAATGCTTTTAAAAATTCCAAACCATTATCATGGACTATAGGGTTGAACCCTTTACAGGAAATTATCAAATGTTCAGCCATTTCCTCCTTCTCTACACACGCACTATATACTGTGTCTGTGCCTTCATATTTGGCTCGGTATGTCTTGGTCCGCAATACTACCGTTCTGGCTTCGAACAGCAGAGAACTGCCCCGAGAATTATCGTAGATATTTTCCTTTGCAATTTCCTGCTTGAAAGTTCGGTAGGTCTCCAGTGACAATTTCATAAGTATTTCAATCTTCTACATGTCCCTCTCTGTTTCGTTCACCTTCTTAACCGACGTTTCCCTTTGCCTTTGTATTCTGCTGTTGTCTAGATACTTACTTGACAATTTTCGAGTTCGCTTCCTCCATTTATTATAAACACTTTTCATGTACAATCAGCTGAAAACTTTCCTGGCCCAACGCTTATCTCCCATTTTTCTCAATCACTCCTCAAATTTTATCTTGCTGCTAGCTTCCCTGCACTCAAACGATGCTCATCCCACGTCACCCTGTACCCCCTGATTTGGGGTATTCCCATGTTCTCCCAAAGCAAGTCTACCTAGGCCACGTTGTTTAATTTCCAATCTTGCTCGAACCTCTGATTTCACGCACAAGAGCGCATTGCGGAACGTAAAACCCGGGACCATGACACCTTTCCAAATCCCTTTCACAACGTCATACCTATATATATTGTAGCTCCACAGTGCCCTATTTTTGATAACAGCTGCATTCCTGTTACCTTTAGCCATTACGTATCTTTCGTGCTCTCTTAGGTACTCAGCCCCGTTATTTATACATACGCCCAACTATTTGTATTTATCCACTATTTCTAGCGTGACTTCCTCTATCTTATGCTCACTGCCTTTGTTATCATTAAAAATCATGATTGCCAATTTTTCCCTGTTAAACTTCAAACTTAACATATCTCGCTCAATACCACAGATTTCTATCAATCCCTGCAGGTCTACCTTGTTGCTGACAATTAATAGTATACGATATGCATATATCAATGCTGGTAATGACTTTCCACTGTGTTTTCTTTGCTTGAAAAAAGAGAGGCTGTAGCCGAGTCAACTCACCCTTTAATTTGGCTTCCAGTTCCTGTAGATACACCATAAAAAACAGAGGTGACAAGAAACATCCCTGTCGATTCCCTCGCTTTGCATTTATATAGGTTCAGGTACCTGTTCTTCTCATTCGATAACTACCTTTTTACTTTTATCGATATCCTTTAGAAGATTAGTTATTCCATCTTAAACATCTAGTGTGTTCGGTATTCTCTACAAGTCTCCTTGAATCACACTATCGTAAGCTCCCTTGATATCTTGAAATACCAGCCACAGGGGCCTGTGTTCTTTTTCTGCTATTTCAATACACTGCATCAATAAAAAGAGATGGTCCTCCAACTTTCTTCTTTTACAGAACCCATATTAGAGTTCTCCCAGCACCCCCTCATTATCCACCCATGTCCGTAGTCTTTCATTTACTATCTGCATCACCAGCCTGTAAAGTACTGATGTCACTGTTATAGGATGGTAGTTGTATATATCGGCTTTCTCCCCCTTTCTTTTATAGATCAGGCTCATCCTGCTTATTTTTCACCCATTGGGGGCTTCACCATCCATTACTGCTTTGCCTAATGTCTCTTTTAATGTTTGCTTGGAGTGTGCTCCTTGTTTCTTTATTAGCATAATTGGGATGCCATCAGGGCCTGTTGATTAGGTATCAGAAAACCTTTTCTCTGCCCTTTCCCACTCTCGTTGTCCCAGTGGAGCCACTGCGCTAATCTGTCAATCCTCATCTCGTACGGTGCAAGTAGCGCTTTCTTGGTGTTTAAATTTTACTGTCATCAATGTTTTAATATATTCTTTTGCCTCATCCTCTTCTTGTATCACCCCTTGAACTGTAGTTATAAACCGCAGTTCCATGCTTGTCGTATTACTCAGAGGATTGAAATAGTTCCAAAACTTTGCAGCTGCTTTTCTATCTCTTTTGTTTACTTCCGCCATCGATTGGGCCTCCTTTCTTCTAATCTTTTCACTGATCAGATCGGACGCTTCCCTTCGGCAGCTCAAAAAGTTATCCAATTTTCTTTTGACATCATATTCCGGATCCCCTCTCTTTTTTAGCATACCTGTGTTCCCTGGGGGCTTTTTGACATCTTACTATGACTCTCTTAACTTCCTCATTCTATCAGATCTTGCGTTTGTGTCTCCTTTTTCTGATTGATTTGACTCGTACCTTAGCAAGCTCTAACTCAAACAATCGAGTTGGAGTGGTGTACGTCCACTCTGTTTTAGTACCATCGGTGATTATTATTTCAATCTCTTTAGTTGCTAATTCTATTTGCCTTTCTGAATAAATATTACTGTGTGGGTGCTCATAAAACCTCGTTTCCCTTTTCATTTTTCTCCCAAAACTCAGCTTGATACGCTTGTGATCCCTACCTAAGCTTCTGGACCCAGATTCATCTATGCCCTACGGAAACGTTCCGTATGAAATCTTACGGAACACATATGAACTCCGTACGATTTCCTTATGAGCTATTCGGAAAAGATATGGATTTTAATGAAAGCATACGGATGTTGTGGGGCATATACGGAAAACTTTTAAGGAAAATATGGAAGGATACAGAAAATACATGGAACATACGGAAAATTTCTTACGGAAAATATGGAAAGATACGGAAGTCATGACGTATGTACGGAAAATTACTTACAGAAAATATGGAAAGATGTGGAAATATGAAAAGCTTTACGGAGTATACGGAAACTTCGTTAAGGAAGTTATACGGAGCATACGGAAAATTTCTTACGGAAATGTGGAATAAGGAGTGTGAGGAGACTAATAAGACTGGAGATGTTATTGTCACTAGATTCAAATGGCAGTCTGTGCTACGAATACCATTCGATCCGTGGTGGTGCTACACCGCGGCCAGAAAAAGTAATGTCAGTGAGATTGTACGTGATGTCAATGTCGACAATTCAGAAATGGCCGCAAAAATGAAGAAGGAAAATGGTAGAGTGATAAAAAAGTGAAGGTATACAGAAATAATTAGTCCCGTGCCAAAATGACGAGCACATAAATGAAAAAGTAAACGTCGACAGGACGAGCACTCACTTGCAACATATATTCCTTCAGTTATTCCTCTTAAAACATGCTATTAATTTGCTAAATAAATACGCATAGAAATTTTATATCGCAGAATAAATGGTCACCATGAGCCAAGACGACCCGCTTAACCAGTATACACACAGCCGATAAAATAACCACAAGCAACACGGCGTGACGAAAAAACTAAAAGGCAAAATGAACATCCCAGGTCTATTCAGGCTTTCTAGAACGCAAAGTAACAGATGAACACCTGGTATCGTGTGTTCCGACTGCACACATGCCGAGCTACTTTGTTATTAGCTTTCATGCAAGTTATCAAGAGAGCAAACTTAAAATTTAGATACATCAAGCAAAACTGCCTCTCTGCTTTACTTCTAAATATTCTGGCCTACTCAAAGCAGCTTCCGCTCTTTTAAGGTCCTCAAACTATTAGGTGTTCAAAAGAAGTATCTATGCCATATCCTTTCTTTGTCAGCCTACTCACCACTCTAATAATGAGAATTACCCGACAACATTACCCAGGAAAATATAGGGATGTTATAAAAAGTAATGTCAATTCAATTGTCAAAAAACGACAACCCATTAGTAACTTGTTGCCAAGTTACATTTTCGTTCACTTTTCTTTTCACAATTTTGTTAAAGTTATTTTTGGTAACATCCCCTATAGTTTGTTAGGCATCATTGTCTGCTAGTTCTCAGTATAATGTGGTCAACAAAGACAACGAACCCTTAAATTTATAGTTCTTTCCTTTACTCATGAATCTGAAACAGTGAATCTCAGTAATCCTAGCGGTGTGTGACTTGTTTTTTTTATCAGTTGTGTGTGTGTTCAAGTACATGCATTTAGGTGGGAGGGCGAACCATTGCTACCTCCTGTGACTAGCAGATTTTCTGAGAACTAACAGATGCATAATGCTGCCAAAGAAGTATAGGGATATTGGAAGTAATCGTAACGTAATTGCAATCGTAATGTAATTGCCAGTAGGCAAAAAAAAGGTGTCCCACACTCGCCATGATGGTAACAGGCAGCGCTGACTGACTCTTTCATGATTAAATGCACATATATACCGTACCTGATTGATAGTATCTATCAGGTAATAGAGAAATGCTCAGAATATAACGAACCACTATACATAGCCTTCATAAATTACGAGAAGGCGTTTGATTCAGTAGAAATATCAGCCGTCATGCAGACACTGCGGAATCACAGCGTCGATGAAGTATATATAAACATCCTGGAAGAAATCTACAGGGGATCAACTGCTACCATGGTGCTTCATAAAGAAAGCAACAGAATACCAATCAAGAAGGGTGTAAGGCAGGGGGACACAATCTCCCCAATGCTATTTACCGCGTGCTTACAGGAGGTTCTCAGAAGCCTAGAATGGGAACAGTTAGGGATAAGAGTTAATAGAGAGTATCTTAGTAACCTGCGCTTCGCCGATGACATCGCATTGCTGAGTAACTCAGGAGACGAATTGCAACTCATGATTACGGAGTTAGACCAAGAAAGCAGAAAGGTGCGTCTTAAAATGAATCTGCAGAAAGCGAAAGTAATGTACAACAACCTCGGAAAAGAGCAGCGCTTCCAGATAGGTAATAGTGCACTATAAGATGTAAAAGACTATGTCTACTTAGGGCAGGTAATAACCGCGGAGCCGAACCACGCGATGGAAGTAACTACAAGAATAAGAATGGGGTGGAGCACATTTGGCAAGCACTCTCAATTTATGACAGGTAGATTGCCACTATCCCCCAAGAGGAAGGTATATAACAGCTGTATCTTACCAGTACTTAGCTACGGAGCAGAAACCTGGAGACTTAATAAGAGGGTTCAGCTTAAATTGAGAACGACGCAGCGAGCAATGGAAAGAAAAATGGTAGGTGTAACCTTAAGAGACAAGAAGAGAGCAGACTGGATTAGGGAACAAACGGGGGTTAAGGATATCATAGCTGAAATCAAGAAGAAGAAATGGACATGGGCCGAGCATGTAGCACGTAGACAAGATAACCGCTGGTCGTTAAGGGTAACTAACTGGATTCCAAGAGAAGGCAAGCGGTTTAGAGGGAAACAGAAGATTAGGTTGGCAGATGAGATTAAGAAGTTTGCGGGTATAAATTGGCAGCAGCAAGGACAGGACCGGGTTAACTGGCGGAACATGGGAGAGGCCTTTGTCCTCCAGTGGACGTAGTCAGGCTGATAAAGATATACCGTACAAAATGGAAGGGGGATAGCCGCCATGGTAGCTCAGTTGATAGAGCATCGGACATGTAAATTGAAGTTCGCAGGCTCGGTCCCTGTCCAGGGCAGGTTATCTTTTTTTCCTTCTACTTTTCTTTCTTCACAATTACAACACTTCTGTTCTTCTTGCAGGTTTTCTGGTGTAAAAAAAAGGTACCTTATAATATGAAGAGGCAAACAGAATGTGCCAGTGTACGAGTTAGCTCTTGTAGTGGTTACAAGTAGGATATGTTTTGAAGAATGAATCATTCTACCAATTGCCCAAAGAATGGCTACAGGACATGGTGCTGAATGCACTATGTTATTTTTGAATCGAGCTATCTTGAATTCTATTTTGATAAATTACATGGGCTACACATGACAGTATCACACACTTTAATGCCACAAAGAATATGCAGCGAACAATGTTATAAAGGCGAAATTGCATAAGGATAAGGTGAAAACTGCACCCTCAACGAAAACATTCAGGGAGCACAGGGTGCAGGCGTCATTCCTTCTGCCCGTGCTTTTCAAGTGCGAGCTGTTTTCACCTCGTTCTGATCAACTAACTAGATTGAGATGTGTTGTTATAGTGCATAAGGATGCTGCACGAGAAACTAGGTTTGTTTCAAACTCTGTGTGTGTCTTTCAACCTATATGGTGCCCTGTTCCAGAGTTCATGCAGACCAGATCGTGTAAAACAGGACACCCATTTAACATAATAACACGGCTTAAAGCATAAAGCAGTTAATAGGACCGAATATCTATTTTTATAGTAGCTGTTTTTTTTCTGCAATAGAAAGCTTACTGGTCTGAGCGTATAATCATGCAGTGAAAGAAGAGAATTTTCAGGAGTTGTTTCTTTTTGTTTGACATGGCTTTCATGAGTACATTTAGTGGTAACACAGAAAGTGCTGGAAACATTTTAGGAATTTTCGGGTCTCTGACTGCTATGAAGTCTCACACAACACAGGCAGCAAACAGTGGGAGGTCAGCATAACAGCTTTATATGTTTGTGCATTGCAGTTTGCTGCGAAAGCATGCATTTCACGTGCGTGTGAAATGCACATAATTCGCACTGTTTGCCACAATGGCAGTGCTGTTTTTTGAGGGTTGACTCCTCTGCGTAGGCAGCACAGAATAATGTTGGCACTGGTAATATGGATATATGCTGTAACTTTGACCACTAATCTTTTTGCATGTTAAAGCATCAAATAATTTGCAGTAAACAAACAGGCTGCATGACATACTAATTTTTAGGCTTTTAAGTGCAGTTTTAAAAGGAAATGCCACTCAAGTTGCAAAAAGAATGCAGTTCCATTCAGGGATTTTGATTTCCACCTCCAATCACACATTCTGGCGACTTGTCAGTCTCTTTCATGAAGAAATCCTAATCAAACTTTTTAGCTGAGTGGGTTGATACTGATGTTAAATTTTGTCCATTGCTCATGAGTAGAACGATAGATTCGTGCCCCACCCTTCAGTACTAACTGCAATCGATCAGGCAATCTGCATATTTTTAGTATCCTTGGACGATCAGTGTCAGCTGAAGCTATGCCATGAAAGCGGCCCACAGCGTCCAGCTAATGTTGTTTTCGTGTGCAACTGTAGTTCAGGTTGTTCTGAATGACCTTTCTTTATATACACTACATAACAAACTTGCTTCCTTAGAGTCAAGTGCATATACGGATCGATTGTAAATGTTTGCATAAGCGAGGCCTTAAGTTTTATAAGAAATTCTTCAGTGTGCCACGAGGAAATGTGTGTTCAGCAAAAATTTTTATATCATTATATACAACTCTTAAAGCCTCGTCTACAACTTTGTGCAGGTTGACCTTGAGAAGAAAACGAGGAGCAGCAGCAGCCTCCAGAAAAGAGCAAGCACCCTCCAAGCTCCCCAAGCTCTCTTCGACACGAACAGCAAAGTCAGTGTGTGCCATTAAAAACCATTGCAAGGAGTGCCTTATCAGTACACTGTGCTGCTCTCTCATCGCAGAAGACAAAGTTGACCACTCCAGAGCAACTTCGCGCTGTGTATATTGAGTGCTTCAGTGGTTTTGTTTTTGTGCAGCCAGCAGTCAAGAAATCATGTGTCAGATTCAGCCGGGATGGCTAGACGGAGTCGGGCAGGCATGTTTGGACATTTGTCTAGCCAAGTAGTGCCAATTTTCGCACTGGTCCTGTTGAAGATACTGCCACAAATGACAGAAGCTTCGTCACCTCTCTAAATGTACAGATGTGTCGGGGAAGCTTAGCTGCATTAGTTTTTTCTATAACTGATAGCTGCCAACGTTCTTCATTGTACAGGAGTTTTCTCCCTCACTTATGGGTGTAAAGCCCTCCACAGAAAAAATGCTACACGTCTACTTACAGAAGGCCCCAAGGCTCTACTTGTGGGTTTTTTCGGCTTGTATCATAAGCACCTCGTTTGGGTGTTCAAGAACATTTTATAAACATGTACATCGAAAAACTTGGGTGGCTGGTCGTTTTGTCGTTATCATGTTTCTCGCAATATTCTTAAGCATGTTGTGCATTACGTTGTCAATCTGGTTCATGTGCATAGAAGACATTACGCAGTTTCAGGCTACTTCAAGCACCGTATTGTAGTATAAAAAACCTGGAAGCAAGCTATCAATATTTTTTTAACACAGTTGCTTAATCTGATGCATGATACATCACTAAATATTCATGCGTATTCATCAATGTAAGCTCGTCTTAGTGTTATCCAAAATGAAGATGCGAGTCGACAGATGGAAGCATCTAGTGGGGTAATCAGGGTAAACAGTGGAAGCGCCTCAGACAGGCTGGCCGATATTGCGATAGGAGGACCTGTTTTTTAGAAGTCACCTTGTCATCCTTGGCGTGTTAGTTTAAATGGGGTTAATAATGACATCATCTTTTGATGTAGGCGTGTGTGCCTGTTGGAAATGTTTGAAAAAAACCTATAACGCACAAGAGTGCAGCACTTGCTTCCTTTCAAGTTAGGTTGCAATCATACAAAGTGTTCTCCTGTAGGAGGTTGGGGGTAAGGGAAGCAAAAAAAAGATAAAAGAAAGAAAAGAAGAAAAAAGAGGAAAGAAAGGGGGGATGCAAAGTAAAAGTAGTGTGCTATACTGCTCCTACTTTGCATCCCCCTTTCCTTCTTTTTTTTCTTCTTTTCTTTTTTCACCTTTTTTTACATTTGCATTGTCCCATCTAGTGCATGAATCATTGATACATGGCTTTGCTATAGTAAGGATGCCTATGTGGTGTTGGATTGAACAGTGCAATGTACTTCATTCAGTTAATTACAGGCTGATAAGTCTTGCATTAAGTGCTTCCTGTCTATCACCACGCATGATCAAAGAAGAGTTTGCGCTTGGCTTAGTATACTGGTATATAGCTTGTGTCTTGGACTACTCAAAATGAATGTTATTTTGCTGCTGTTTATGGTAATGAATTTATCCAACATGAATTTATTTTGCCTTGTGAACTTTGTCAGACCTGCCTTTCTTTTTCTTTCTTATGCAGGCATTGTATGTAAGGAAGGCAGTAACAGAGAGGTGATAGCTTGAGCTTCGGAAGAATAAATTCTGGCAGTGAAGCAATTCCACATCAACGTCTCAGCCATTTTGCCAACCATCCTAAATGTGTTTTGAAAAAAAAGTATTGTGCTCGTTTACTGTATTGAAAACAGCAAAATGCTAAAATATATCGCAGAGAACAAAATATTAGGCCACCTTGGTGCCTTCTGGACTTCCCAGGATCTCGTCTGGGTGTTGTTTGTAAAAAGTAAAAAGAAGTATTTCAAAAATACTGCCTCTTCTACACCCAAACTTGGTCTAAGTATTAAGTAAAGGTGATTGTGTGTAGTGCATGAAGCTCAGTAATATTAGTGCAATTTTTTGCCACATCAAAAGCAAGGAAGCTGTTCTCTTTATTTGGCAAGTTATATGTTTACACTTTCTTTTAAAGAAGAAATTAATTTTTGAAGTTTCCTAAATATGGCTGTTTTCTGCATTTCATGTACGACAGCGTGCGTTCCGAAGTTCCCCATGGCCCTCAAGAGGAGACTTCAAAAATCATTTTCCTCATTGAAACAAAAACTGTAATGATGATACTTGCCATATAACAAGAACTGTTTATTTGTTTTCAACTTCCACATAAAAGTAATCTTCAATTAAACAAACACATAGTTAAAATTGCATCTCAATGTGAACAAAAACGATTACATATTGATATTTGTAATCTGGACCTAACATTATTTTTTTCGTGAAATGTAACTTCTGAGGAGGGAGTGTTTGTGGCTCAAATATTCAAACAAAGTGCAGTATTGCCATACAAGAAATGCAAACGATATACAATTTGGCTGAATTCTTCAAAGCCTATGTAGCGGAAAAATTGCACTAATGTTACTAGGCTTCAAATACTTTGAATAAGCATCTTTACCTAATATGTAGATCAAATTTGATATGGGAAGAAAAAGTGGTACTTTTATTTTTCTCTCACAAATTACACCCGCACGACATTCTGCGAAATTCTGAAGGTACCCGCGCGACGACTACTTTTTTCTCTTCAAAATATTTCGGCAAATAACTATTTTCAAAAGAGTAAATTACCATCATTTTTTAAACTATATATATGTGATGGTCTCCGGGCAGTATGGTTTGGACGTTTGGTGTAGAATGGCCCAGTGGGAAAAACAACAAATGTTTGAGTATCCTTCGACGCTCGGGCAATTTCTAAAGCATTTGTTTTATAGCAGCAATTCAATTAAGCCCTAGTCTTCATGCTTAGGACCAGAAACAAAACACAGGTAACCAAAGTAGTCCTAAGAGTGATGCAGTCTCACTGTTCCAAGGCTTTTGGAGCGTATTTAGTGCACGCTTCACCATTTTTTAAAAATTCAGATTCAACCAACAGGTTCTGGAGGCACAGTGCATTTTCAGCTAAATTGTTTTACACCAGTTACTGAGATAAAAAGCGGCAAGTAGAGGGAAAAATACCATTTTAAAGGCATTGTAGGTAATAACAAAAAGGTCTGCTTTTTTGTGTGATGCTTTGCCTGAACGCTGCGCTTTTTGTGGTATAGTTCATTGTCTAGTGAACATAGGCCTTACAGACTAACATTAGCCTTGTTGAGCTCGATTTCTTGGTTATAATCATAGTCGCCATATTAAAAACTATGACTTCAAACTTGAATGTTCTTCTGAAGATTTTTTCTTGCAAAATAATATTTCAGAGTCTTAGTCAATTTTGTTATAAGAAAACGTGAGGTCATAATAGGGTCACTTTTTATAAAGTCGTTCTACCTTCTACCTTCTACATTCCTAATAGAGCAGTTATTTTCAATATTGGTATTTAAAATGGAATGAGCATGCTGTATGTAATAAGGTGTAAGCACTTACCGATAGCACATGCACCCAACTTTTCTGTTGGCAGTTTATTTCTGCTATTCTTGATTGATATGTGGGGTTTCACGTCCCGAAACAATTATATGATTATGAGAGACGCCGTAGTGGAGGGCTCTGGAAACTTCGACCATTTGGGGTTCTTTAACATGCACCCAAATCTGAGCACACGTGCCTACAGCATTTCTGCCTCCATCGGAAATGCAGCCGGGATTCGACACCGCGACCTGTGCGTCAGCAGCCGAATTTCTGTCACTCTAGCTCCCCTATTTCTGTGCAGTTCGGCTATAATTGTCTGGCTTGCACAAATTTTTAATGACACCTGCCTGATCCTGCTTGCTTTCATGATGATTTTAACCTTCATAAGTTGCATAAGTTTACCTCTCAAAATTGTTCAAGATGACAATTTTGTACACAAACTGAATAGTATATAGGCAGCAGATGTACATGCCCACACAATTAAATGTACATTGAGAGCTTTCACTGGTAGTTCCTAAAGTTTTACTGTGCAGGAAGCATTTAAATCATAATTTTATAAGGACATATCAATACATTATCTCTACCATTGAAAATCGTGACAACAACCTAGTTATTTTCACTGTGATAAGCATGCTGGTTTCTTTATTCTGGCAGAACTAATTTATACACTTATTTCTTCTATTATTCACTTATTCATAACATAAAGGATTGTGTGCCTTACATTTTCAGTTTCATTCTCTGTGTTATATTTCTTGTGCATGTGAACTAAGGTGCTAACATGTGTCTATGACATCATTTGTGCCAATCATTTACATTTCCAGGTGCCTATGAAGGACACATAAGTTCTATGGCAGTGACCTCCCAAATCTACAGTGGTGCCGGAGCCTCAAGCAGCATTTCGCTCATCTTCACAAGACGTTCATGAGATAAACACAGTGCCACACTTTCACAGTGCTATGATAATTATTTATGTGTAAAGATTTCGTTCAAAAATTGCTGTTACATTGTGTTTTGTGCCACTATCCTGTGGCTTAGGTGGAGCTCGTGAAATTATGGTGCAGTCACCTCATTTGTGTACCATCAACACTGGAATGTCGGTTTTCACAGCTGCAGCATAGAGACCAATAAAAAATATATTGATTGTAGCAGGGCTGATGTGTATATTAATGCTTCTCTATTGTAAATAACTTTAAAAGCTCTTTAGGTCTTGCATAAAATACTGCAATTATGTGTTGCAATGTAAGCATCATTTATGATCGATAGCTTGTTAATTTAGTTGCTTTGTAACGTATTTTATTTAAAAGCTAATTTTGCTTCCGCATCACGACAATTAGAAAGATGCCGATGATTCAATCTGTATTCATGCATATTTAGGAAATCATGTGATTTGTACAAAGTATTGCATGCACTCAAGGTGTGGACGTCTATTCAATTTACACATTATATTGCTTCGCACTAGATTCAGACGTAACATGCACACATTTCAGTAATTTCTGCATATTACGTCTTTCAATAAAATGCGGAAACCGCATCATACGTCTCTTCATAAAATGCGGAGTCCGCTTCATATGGCTTCCATATTCCGATAATTCTGTACTTGAGGTCTCCGCATCATGCGGAACGTTTCAGTAGGGTGTTTATCACGTTTAGTTGACCATACGTGCTATGTGACATTATTGCATAATTTATCGTCGAATGCAGCCTTTCCAGCATTTCTCGGTGCTGTTGCAAATGATTAAATCATGCCTTTCACACATATTCATTATCATTCTGCCTGTTGGGTGAATATATCCATCTATATCTTCTATTTGCGCATTCATATATCCTAATATAATTACCTCGCATTCTTCTCCTAGTTCTTCAATGTCATTTTCTGTGCACTGCACCATTTCTTGATTTTACTCTCTCACTTTTGCCCCTGTTCACAAGTATACCAAACCTAGGAGCGTAATCTGCACTGCCACTTTCCCTACCCTACTGAAACGTTCCGCATTCGAGTCCACTAACTCCATATGTTTCCATACGGAATCCATTTGTTTTTCGTATATTTTCCACATATTTCCCAAGTATTTCCGTAAGATTCTTACGAAAACATACGGAAGTGTTGGACATCGCATACGGAACGTTTCAGTAGGTTTTTAGCCTTAAATGTTCCCTTCACTTTTGCTTGACCCTTTACCAGTCTGTACTTTCATGATTAAATGCCCCAATAGCACCTCCCTCATTTATGTTGCCTTCTGTTCTAATACAATATTTCCATGCATAATCATGATTGTTAGGTGGTTGTTTCATGTCCCTAAGGTGTGTTTCTACAAACCCATATACTATCAGCTTCTCCTCCCTAAGCTTCTTAGCTTCTTTTTGTCCTCCCTTAGCTTCTCCATCAGCTTCTCTTTCTCCTGCCACTTAAGCTTATTCCTGCCAGCCTGCATGTCATTATACCCTACGCCTGAATTGGCTCAGCCCTTGTGCCTACGTCGATTTCTGCCCCGGACTTTACGTGTCTTAGACATTGGTGCCACTTTGGAATCGTATCTGCCTATACCACCTGTCAATGCGTCCCCCTGGGATTTTTCCTCGTTGCTAGCTATCTAAGAGCCCGAAGGGCCCGTGTACCCCCCAAAAAGATACTGCGTGTCCTGCAAGTGACCAACCCACCTAATTAGTTAGCCTCCTATCGAACTGAATTCTGTCTCGTTGAAAGCCACCCCACCTATGCACCTCTCTGTATACCTCAATTCTTTCCACTCATCTGCTATATCCTCTCGTTCACGTCGACAACCGTTTTTTGCAGGTTCTCGTCACGCACCGGTACCTCCAGTATCGTGGATATCACTACCTTTACCTGAGGGGAAACGGCGTGCATGGTCATCGACCACTTTCACCAGTGTGGTCATTAGTCCTTCCGAATCTTCATTTAAGACATCGTTTAAACCACGCACAATTATCACACGGTTTCATCCATCAACTTTAGTTGTGAGTTTTGCGCTCGCTTGCCTCATGACTGCTTGCAGCTTACGTCCTGAAAACGTCCATACTGGAACCCTCTTGTCTCCGTTTACCCTCTCTTTGATTGCTTCTGCGCACCGATTTAAATTTGAGTCCCCAGCGATTCTCACGTGCTGTGGCTTTTAAGCTAGAGTGTCCCGCACCTGGAGGTTATTTGTATCTGTGAAGCCGGCTGCTTTGTCCCCTATCTCCCCACCACTACTTCACTGAAGCTAGGTCTAGCGACTATTGAACCAGCTGAACCTGTTTTTCTGAACCTGTTTTCTCTTTGTTATCCATCATTCTGGGTGCTGGTGTCCTACCGTGCTCTCCATCAACCGATCCTTTGTTCAATTTCGCTAGTTTATGCACGACTAGCCTAAGCATTTTTTCCATAGTCCTCCTGTTTTCTTGCTCGATCCCCAACGCAGTCTCCAGCTCGGCGATTCTCATCAGCCTTCACTCTGGGCAATCATCATATTCCCCACTTTTTCCCTTGACCTTAAACAGCCTACACTTTGCGTCATCTTCCTCTGCATTCGCGTTCGCACTTGCCTCCATTTTCATACCCACCCTGCATCCTCGACATTTTACTGTTCTAATCACGTCTTGTCGCCAACAATTGTCCTATGAATTGTCCCACTCTATACTTATAAAACATGGCGTACGACAAACCCTGCCCTGAGAAAAAAAAGTGTCTAAGCTCTACTGCAAAAATTTCCGTGTTCGGTGTATGTGCGCCTTAAGAGGTGGCAGGAGAAAACACAAATGCACACACAAACACACACACACACACAAATAAATACCTGGTGACTGACCTCCAAAAAGCTATACAACGAAATAAGTGTTCTAAAGGTTTACAAAGCTGCCTTATTACCTATAAAAGCAATCTTAGAACATGCAAAAATACTTATCTGCGCAGTTGATTGGGGGCGCTCTAAAAGCACGTCCACCAATTTTGCCTATTTGAACTGAACTGAAGCCCCGCGCGGTCATGCAGCGCCGCCCCACGGCCTCCGCTGTCAGCGCACAAAACTCTCTCATAGAGTTACGGCGCAGCTTCACGACCAGTAAAATTAGTGAAGAACTCTATAACTACTACCACATACATTGGGGACGCACGACCCACGCCTTAAGGAGCTTCGCCCCTAAAATGGTGAGGTAACGGCATCATTTGCGTCAGATTCAGCGCTATCCAACAGCTCTGATACACTATTAGTCTCGAACATGTTAGTTGACGCTCGGCGCCTTCACATCTGCTCTGAGCGTCTGCTCGGCCCGGCATTCACAGTTTTCATACACCGCGCAAGCAGGACCAGCATGCTTTGTACAAATTCCGGTTCTATGTTCCTACCAAACGTGACGCTCTACGTAGACTGTGTGCTTGGTTTCGTCTTGGTTGCGGTATTGCGCCTTTTTGCTTATTTAAAATTATTCTCAAGCTTGCTGAACATTGCAGATAACTGGCACGTGACAAAAGTCTCAGGAACACAAAATTACCATTTCACTGACATGGTTGATTGATTTATATGTGGAGTTTAACGTCCCCAAACCACCATATGATTATGAGAGACGCTGCAGTGGAGGACTTGAGAGAATTCGACCACCTCGCGTTCTTTACATGCACCTAAATCTGAGCACACGGGCCTAGAGAATTTCCGCCTCCATCGGAAATGCAGCCCCTGCTGCCGGGATTCAATCCCGCGATCTGCGTGTCAGCAGCCGAGTACCTTAGTCACTAGACCACCGCGGCGGAGCTACACTGGATTGGTCAAAAAAATCATCGAAGAGTGCCTTTAACAACGTACCCTTATCAAACACATCCTCTATGAACGAAAGCGAGGCGACTATTTTGTGGAATCTGTGGTTAATCCGAATCAACCCGCGCCACCCGCTTCTCACCGTACGCTGCAGAACTACGGCCACGATGTGCCATGTAGTGGACTTTACCCTGCAGCCTATACGGCGAGAAACGAATGGCGCGAACTAGGCGGGCGCGGGTGAGCGTAGCAAGAAATATGTCTCGTTAGCAGTTTGCCCAGCCTGGTGCACGGCCAGGCGACGATGTGAGAATGTGTAAAACACAACACCGGTTATCACCGCACTGTCTGCCATGTCAACACCTAACGCTATCCGCTGCACCCTCTTTGCTGACCGTCAACCCGGGAGCGGCGGTGGCAAATAGGCCGGCCGTTGGCGATGGTGAAGGGGACGTGGAAATGATAGGGCTATTAGATAACTTGATCAAACGTGGCAGCGCCCGTTCGCCGCTGCGGAAAACCGTCTATAATATCGCCAGCAATGGCACGAATAGCGTTTCAATAGAAGAAAACTCGTTCTTCTACTGAAGGCCCTGCAATTCTTAAAGCGCTACTTATCTTCACAATCTTTCTCTTTCCTTCATTCTTTCTTCTCGCTATCTACCAAGGACATCAGCAGTGACACTAAAACTAACTAGATAAGCGCATCATATGGCAAGACGTTGTTGTACGAGCACCTTGCACATAAAAGTATACGGTTACTCGCGTCTGGGTTCTTGATGAGGAAGAGCGATTCGTGAAGTTCGAAAAGACCCAGCGAGCAAGCACCGTTGAGAAGCATATACAAAAACGTTTACACATGCATCATTTCGTGGCGAAATCATCGGAAGTGTCCGTATAGTTACAGAGCCAAGGTAAAGTCACTGCAATTACTCGGCGGCCGACGTCGTATGGAACACCCAGTTTAGAAAAACAGCCAAAATTTTCTCATTCATGACACTTTTGTGGAAGGCGAGTGCACGGGCATGCTTCCGTAGCTTTTGCCGAACTATAGGTCTGAAAATTGAAAAACCGAAACTCAATTGCATTGAAGATTACCTCATAAAAATTCAGTATCCCGTTACAAAACTATATACCGAAAGATGCAATTAATTATGAATAAGTAATCACATGAACGTTGTTATAAGCACAAGCCTTCAATGCATTCCTTCACAGTGTAAAACAAATACATGAATAAAACAATAAATAAACGGATAAATAAATGGAGCATACGTGGTTTAGGATGAATGAGATCCAAATGGAGTACTCGCTCTCAAGAAAAAAGAATGCACAAAAAACTGGTGGACTCTTAGGCTTTGCCTTTAAGAGTTGAACGCGATAGCGAGATATAGCCATTAGAGCACCCTTCTACCGCTAAGTACATACTTAATATTTGTTTTGTTACACACACACACACACACACACACACACACACACACAGCGCTCCCCTTTCACAAACACCGCTCCTTCTTGACATCTGGTTTTGTCTACCGATGTGACAAAATAGCATCGGTGGGCAAGAAAAGCTTTAGAAAATTGCCCGCTGATTTTCTACACTTTTTTTCTTTTATTACGCAAAATTTATTTAAATCAATGATATTTTGAGCTACATAAAAGTCGAAAGAGATTAACTTCAATTTTAAGCACGTTCCTTTTATTTGAAAAACTGAAAAGAGACATTTCTTACATTTAAAACGAACGTGAAAACGTGCTTTCAGTTTCGACGTTAGGAGCTGGTAATGAGGTCAGCGGAAGGTTTCTAGGGTACAATGTTTGTGACGTTGAAACCATCTTTAGTCGAGACACGTTTTTTACAATATCTCATAGATGACACAAACACACGCAGGCCCGCGCGCGAATGCTACATACAAGTTTTTTATCTAAAGCCAGAGTCGCATAGCCTCCAAGATACACGCCCCACGCTTGCCGTCTCAGAGGTCATAAATAGTCTCAAAATATCTCACAGATGGCAGCACATTATTTAGCATTTGTTGTTTGCTTGATCAACGCCTCTTGAAAGCCATGATATGTTTTTCGCTAGATGGACATAGTTATACATTTTTAGAGCTGCTTGAAAGTTGCTCTGGTTTTTAGTGGCGATGGCTGCACTGTCCCTGCCTTTTTCGATATAGTTTGATGGCCTCCCAAACGTGCCTACAAATCGCCGAATGGGCTCGTTTACGTCGTGACACCTGTTGAAAAAATGCGTTAAAGAGCATCCTTTCACTACATGGCATTTATGTAGTGTTTTCCCCCCGAAGCAGCCACGCGAACAGCCCGGGTTCGCTCCTCAATGCGACCAAAATTTTTATTCTTTATTTGGTTTGCTTTGTTCTCGATTTTTCGCTCTCGGATGGTTTCTCGCTCACAGACAACAGTGCCGACGGTGGAATTTCAGCGACTCGAGCTCTTTAACGCTCTCGAGTTAAAACTGTACCGCGCGCACAGTTTCATTTTGTCTTTCCTACCGCTAACCTCACGCACTCATTCGTTTTCAATTTTGTCCCGTACTTCCGTCGAGAAGGGCCACAATATAAAGAAAACATTCAGTGTGAGAATGTTTTCGACTGCGGTCGTTACGCTTAGCAAAGCGAAGTGCGCAGCGCTTTGTCGTGCTTTTGCGAAACAGCAAGACCAGCTTGTAGTACAAAATTTCAACGAGACTGCGCGGCATTTTCAGTTTTCAAGAGAACCAAGAATGTCGGGAGTGCGAAGCGTTTTATTCTCACACAAGCAAGCGGTACAAGCGGCGACTCTGTAGATGCAGTGCCTGCTAATGTTTGCTTGTCGCTCCCAAAAGGGAGGGAAACAAATGTAAACAGGACAAGATAACGCTAACGAATGTCTGCGTACTCACCTAATATTACTATAGCCTGTGGCTGGCTATTGAGAGGACACGGCCTAAAGAGTTACATAAAGACAACATGAGAGTCATATAAAGGGTGACAAGCGCACTAGGAGGAGTGGGGGGGGGGGCTAGAATTATGGATGGTGTAATTAAACTAGGAAGCTTGTAAATAGATATGACAACCTCTACTTGCGCAACACGACGTGAATTTATATCTATCCAGTGGTTAGACATAAAATAGGACGGTTATATAACGCCGACTGCTTGACGTCTTTGGAGCAATCGATGCTCAAACGCTTCACTTTCTTCGCTGTAGTTTGAGCTCTTCCCCAAAAGGAACGATGATGCGCGGCAAGAGTCATAAAAGAAAGTTGCCTTGCGAAAAAAAGAACGTGCCAAGGCTCAAGCATGGTCCGCCCCTTAAACCGGGAGGAGTCGCGTTGAAACAATTTTTTATGTTTACCAAAAAAAAAGCGGTGGAACTTTTTGTCACTTTGTCGACGCTTACCATTTAAAACTCTCGCAAAATAAGGCACTAATTGTTAAAGCATCTGCAAAATTTGTTCATGATGATATTGCATACACACCGCTTCAAAAATTACGTGCAGTGCCTGAAGGCTCTGATAGTGTTACTTGTTTGTATGCGGTATACCTATAAGAACGCTGACTTTCTGAGTAGTTTATGACCGCATAGCTAGTGAAACCAAACCTCGTCTTATAGCCCGCCACGAAAACCTATTTGTTTCACCGGAAAAAGGTAAAGTATCAGCGAAAATTTCTAATATGATTTGCAAAGAACACCCTGTGCAAGTTTTTGCGTGTTAAAAATCATGAATATTGCTAATCTCTCAGATCGAATACCAGTCCACGTGGACGCATAATGCTGGACGCGAAATGCTGGAGCACATTTGCTCAGATTGAAGTGAACTTTTAAAGAACATGTTTAGGCAAATAACCACTGAATCGGGAGTGAAAGCTCAGTGTATGACAACGTCTAAAATGGCAATATTGTCAACAGCAGTGCGCTACTTACTGAGAGATTAAGCTAAATGTATCACACGACGAGCGCGAAGAGGGGGGAATTTTGGAAATTATCCTGATGACGTGAGAGCGTCCAACAAGACTTAATCACTAGTAATCAAACTAGCTGCAATAAAAAAGAACCTTCTATGCATCTAAAAACGTAATGAATTACTGCTTTTCCATTTATGTTTGATTTATAGAAAAAATAACCGCCGGACGTTACTACGGAGAATAGCGCGTGTGGTTAGGAGGGATATATGATGTGCCATCTACCAGGGCTTACCTGAACCAATAAAGCAGAAAATTTTTCAAAGGTGGTTGTTGCTGCTGTGGCTTTCGGTACTTTCGCTTTGCTGTTAGTAGTGTCGGTGGCTGCGCGGTAAAAGCGGGGAACGTTGGGCACGGCAACAGTGACGTCCGAAACCCTACTATCAGGCAGGTGATTTTAAGTGCACTAACGAGATGCGGACCACTAAAATGCGATATTATTTCAAAACGAGCACTTTCTTGGAACAAAGGTAGCACTACGAGGTTTCCGGACGCCTATCTCGAAATCAAGGTCGGCTTAGTATTTTTATTTATGCCTCTTTAAACAACCCCAGTTTGTCGATATGTTCGGAGTCCTCCACTACGGTGTCTCCCTTAATCATAGAATGGTTTTGGAACATGAAACCCCAACAATTACCATCATCATTACCACATGCTATTCAATGGTCTATATAGCTTTGAGTGATGTCACACACACACACACATACACACACACACACACACACACACAAACACACACGTCCTCTAGAGAGAGAATGATGGCAGCGCAGTATGGCGCCTTCAATGAATAAACATAGACGGCTGCACTTCAGTTCTGTTCCTCTACTTCACAAGTCCGATAACTTAAGCGCTACGTCAGATACACATGCCCCATCACGCGGCACAGGACATCTTCAAACGTGTGATGATAGTTATAACCCGAGAACAAAACGACGACACAGAGACAAGAAGGAAACGAAAGACACCTTCTTGTCTCTGTGTCGTCGTTTTGTTCTCGCGCTATAACTATCGTCATGCCATACCAACTAGCCCAAGCTGCCACACTTCTAAGTTCAAAAGTGTCCCGTGAGTAAGCAAGTGCGCACTTGATGCACCTAATGGCTCTACGCATTAACTGTGACGATAACCGATAGATGGTTTCTGCTGTACTTATGAAAAGCACCTAAGCCTTTACACCTGCTTTTGCGTCATTCGGGCAACGTCAAACGACCGCTATATATGAGCTGTGCACATACATTAGTGCCGCCAACGGCGTTGGGCCCCATAATACCTTACGTGCTCGAGAGTTCAAAGGATGCGCCATAAGAGGCGGAAACAGTGACCATTTTATAAACTATTTCCTAATACGTCAAGTGCTGCCATTATGTTACAGGCATTTTATACAGGGTTTTTCAAGAAATGTGTCCAATATTATTTATAAATTACAGGAAGAGGGCATCTGCATGCTACCTGTGGTGTTCCCTTTACTTCATCAGAAAGCATCTTCAGATGTGCGCCATGAATAAATATGGCAGTAATTTAAGTAGTTTTGGAACAGTAAGTAAAAATCAGACGAGCTGCGAGTAATGTGAAATTGAGAACTGATAAGCAGTTATGTAGTATTCTACAGCGCTAAGTGCGACGGAACCCCTACTACAAATAGACAGCTCATCAGCCTAGCAGGCAAGAGGTCCGTGGTTCGAATGACGGTGTCGGACAATTCCCAACCGTATATTCAATTATAACGCCAGACGAGAGAACCATTAAAAATAAAATGTCTGGGGTGTCGCTTCACGGGCGACCACCTGGCGGCTGTGAGACACGAAGAAGGAGACCCGGACCCAATAGTCTGGCTACATCGAAAGTGAACGGAACAACTGAGTGAGCCAGCACCCGCGTCTCGTGCTCGTGACCGCTGCCCATTCTTCCTCATTTATTTCTAACACCAGCAATGCAGACCCTCACCGGAGCAAGATTGGTCACCCTGGTGCAGGATTGGCTACCACCTCCTATGAAATTACCGATTAGCCATCAGCGCTCAGTCCCCAGCAAATGCGCGAAGCAACTGTCAAAGGCGGCGGACAGAACTGCGACTACACGAAGGGTGCTAAGAATCTATGAGTCTGGATTGGCCGCTATTGGAATATGGACTTGGCTACGTTTAACGCTAGAACGCTATATAGTGAGGCTAGTCTAGCTGTGCTATTCGAGAAATTAAAGAGTGTTAAATGGGATGCAATAGGGCTCAGCGAAGTTAGGAGGACACGTGAAGCTTACACACTGCTGAAGAAGGGACACGTTTTATGCTACCGTGGATTAGGTGACACAAGAAAATAAGAGTGGAGTCCCTTATCGAGAAGAATATCGCTGAAAACGTACAGGAGTACTATAACATCAGTGAGAGGGGTGCAAGTATTGTAATTAGGTTAACAAGAAGTACAAAATGAATGTGGTACAGGCCTGTGTGCCTACATCGAGCCACAATGACGATTTAGTTGAACGCTTCCGCGAAGACGTAGAGTTAACATTTATTAAAGTAAAAACACCGTATACTATATTGATGGGTTAATTTAATGCCAAAGTAGGCAAGAAACAGGCCGGAGATTATGCGGAGGGGATACGGAATTTGCTTTAGGAATGCCAGAGGGGAGTTATTAGTCGAGTTCAGAGAGCGTAAAAATTTGGGGATCTTCAATACCTTGCACAGAAAACGGGCTAACCGTGAGTGCACGTAGTGAAGTTCTAGTGGTGAAACTAAAAATGAAATAAGTTTATTCTGAGTGCACAGCCGGGTATTGTACAGGATGTGGAAGCAGTTGGCAAGATCCAATGCAGTGACCATATAACGGTAACAGCTCGAATTACACTAGACCTATAAAGGCACAGGCATAAACTGATACGCAAGAAGCGAACTATTGAGCTAGCATTGAGAGGGAGAGTACACGATTTCAGCGTTTCACTTCAGAATAGATTCGTGGCTCTGAACGAGGTAGCTGACGTTAGCATTGACACAATGAACCATAACCTTACTAGTATCATCAAAGAGTGTGCAAAGGAAGTCGAAGGTATAGCCGCTACAAAGAACACTGGCAAACTATTCCAGGAGACCAAAAATCTCATTAAGAGATGACAAACAATGAAAATATCACATGCAACAGACAAAATAGAGCTAGCACAGCTTTCGAAATAATCAATAGGAGTAGCGTAGCCCACATAAAAAGGTATAACATGGAGATAATATTATTATGTGGTGTTTACCATCCCAAAAGCCACCACATGATTACGAGAGACACCATAGTAAAGGGCTCCGGAAGTTTCGACCACCTGCGTTTTTTTACCGTGCACCAAAATCTGAGCACACAGGCCTACAGCATTTTCGCCTCCATCGAAAATGCATCAACCGCTACCGAGATTCGATCCCACGACCCGTGGGTCAGCAGCCGAGTGCCTTAGCCGCTAGACCACCATGGCGGGGCTATAACACGGAGGAAATCGAACATGCGGTAAAAGGCGGGGAAAGCCTGAAAGGTGCGAAGGCAAGCTTGTGCATAGGCGAAAATTCAATGTATGCATTACACCACAAAAAAAAGGCAAAGACCAGAAGAATATGAATAGGATAGTGGAGTTGGTGAAGGAGTGTTACAGAGAGATGTACAGAAGGCAAATCAAACAGAATGATACCGTAAGAATCAAACAGAATGATACCGTTATTACCCAGAGGAATTTCAGTAACTAGAGGGGAAGTTATGAAAGCCCTAGAAGTAATGCATAAAGGTAAAGCCGCTGGCGAGGATAACGTAACAACGGGCCTGCTGAGAGATAGACGAGAGACCAAGTTACAAAAGTTGACCGCCTTATATGCGAAGTGTCCTTTGACGTGAAGGGTACTGAAGGTACTAGAGTCTTTGAAAAAATGACAATATTATCTTAATACATGATAAAAGAGACGTCAAGGGCGTGAAAAATTACAGGCCGATCAGCCTATCTTCTTTTCTCTACAAGCTATTTACAAAAATGATAGCCAATATAATTAGAACGACATTAGGATTCAATCAACTAAAATACCAGGAAGGATTTTGTACAGGTTACTCCACAATAGACCATATTCAAAATATGAATGATGTGATGAAGAAATGCGCGGAATGCAGCCAACCCCTATACATAGCTTTCATAGATTACGAGAAGGCGTTTGACTCAGTCGAGACATCAGCAGTAATGCAGGCACTACAGAATCAGGACATCGACTAACCTTATATAAACATATTGAAAGGAATCTACAGTGGATCAACAGCGTATCCACAGCCACCATAATCCTCCGTAAAGAAACTAACAGCATCCAATAAGGAAGGGTGAAGGGCAGAGAGGCACGAACTCTTTAGTGTTATTCACCGCCTGTTAACAGGAGGTTTTCAGAGTCCTATACATTGGGAAGAGTTAGGAATAATAGTTAATGAAGAGAATCTTAGTTACCTGTGATTCGCTGATCACATTGCCTTGATGAGTAACTCAGGGGCGAAATATAGCTAATTATTACGGAACTGTACACGGAAAGCAAAAGACTATTTAGGTCTGAAAGTTGATACGCACAAAACCAAAGTAATGTGCAATAGTCACGGCAGAAAACAGCACTTTGCGATCGGTGGAAAGACGCCACCAGTTGTGAAAGAGTACGTCCACTTAGGGCTGGTCGTAGCAGTTGTAGGGGGTTTCGAGGCTGCTCGGCCCAGACCCCCGCAGGAAAGACGCGGAGCCAGACTAGGAACGTCCTTTATTTTCGTAAGCCTTGGCTGCAACTGCCCTCTGCCAGCGGCTGCCGCGTGCCACAAGCGCACCCGCGATCATCGTCCTACTCTTTATTTAGTAATCCGCAGGCTCGTCGCAGCTGCTCCTATACAGCCTCCTTCACTTCAGCAAAAGTGGAAAGGGGAACTGATGCGGTAGCTGTTAGCGCTGGCCACGACATACCGCAAGCGGCACATAAGATCACATGTGGGCAGAGTGGATCCGCGCCCAGGGGCGAGCTGCGCCGCCGCCCAAACACGGAGACGCACCAGACTCGCTCAGGTTGACAAGCAGCATCGTCGGCAAGCGTATGACAGGACGCCGATGCTCCTGGTGCTGCGCCGGTCCCGATGAGTTGTAAGGCATTGTCATGTGTCGGTTTCGTTGTGGCTGTCCAGACTAGTCACACATCCATCGGTGGCAGCCATTCTTTTATGTGGCAGTCGTCGAACGCTGGCGACCTCGGCAGCCATGGGGTCGTGACATCCCCGCCGAAGCTCAGGCTGCATACGCCTCCGGTGCTCTCTCGCAGCACCCAGCCGAAAGCCATGCGCAGGCGGCGACTTGACCCAACGACAACATCCTCGCTCTCCGTCACCAAGGTGTCCTGCATTACGATAGCCGAGGCAAACTTATCCCGCGTACGCGGTGTTAGGTCAGGTCCATCCTCGCAGAGCTCCGATGGGAAATCATCGCCGAAATCTTTCTTTGGGCCTTCGGTTTGGCAGCTCATACCCCCAAGGCTAGAGTAGTCTTCATCAGAAGCCGTGTTGAAGGCCGATGAATGGCGTCGTAGCCCCAGATGACCGAAGAGCAAACTGGGTCTCCGGCTCAGTATCCACGTACGTTTTCACGAGATCAGACCACAAACGTAACGGACACGTGTTTGTCTGTGCTGTGTGCCTGAGTGATCGTGAAGCAGTCCTGATTTTCTTAGATGTGAGCTCATCATTTGTTCTACGAAGCTGCTCCAGCAAGTCTCTTTTTCTGCCTGCAGTTTATACCAGTGGCCCTGAGAGTCCTCAGCTGCTTCATTAGTTCAGGCCACTTGTACAGGATGTCCTCTATGGAAATGTCCGACCGCTTTGCCAAGGCCTCCTTATTTTCTGCAACAGAAGAAGTAGCGTGATGTTTGGCTCAACTGCTTCTTGAGCTGTTCTTTCTTCGGCTTTTCCTGAAGGAAGCTTCCCATCTCAACTGTCGAGTGACACAGCCATCACAGGCTTTTCTGTCATAGACAGACCGGTTGTCGCAGCAAGCACTTCCTCTTTCATTGATGGGTCTTCGCGGGCTGTTGACGCGAGGAGCTCAGCTGCTGTTCCACCTCCGCCTATTCGACTTGCAGCTACTTGACTCTTGCAGCACTTTTTACCCTGGCGGTGTCTATAATCTCTGTGTAGTGAGCCTCTAGCTTGCTTTCCACAAACTGGATGGCAGACATTTTCTCCTCGACCATGTGCTGTTCCAGCTGCGCTCTTTCCTTGGCCAGTTGTTTGACCATGCTCGCGTACTTTTGCTTCACATTCTCAATCTACGGTTTGTGTGTCTCTTCGGGGCCTCCAGTGCCAGCCCGAACTGTGCCTCCTGCGAGTTCACCACCAAGTTGTGCTCGGTCTCGAGGCTTCTGCGCAGCTTCCGCTGCTCTTCCTCGTAGCCGGCCTTAATGTCCTGCAGCTCTTGTTGCAGGCTCTCTCTCAGTAACGCAATGTTAGTCCTGTCCTCCGACCTCAGTACCTCCATCTCTGCGCATGCCTGACCTCGAGCCTCCTATCCATGTTCTCAAACTCCTGGTCGTACTCGAGCCTCTGAGAGCCCAGATGTCAGCGTACAGGTCTACTTTGTGCTTCAGCACAAGCAACTCTTCGTCTTCTAGCTTCACTTCTTCCTGGTACTGTTTCTAGCTCGCAAGCAGTTCTTCTACACGCCTCCTCTGCTCGGCCTTGGTCTACCGAAGCGTCTCCCTAAGATTATGCAGCGTGGCCTCGTACTCGATGCGGACGGCGTCACCTATTTATTCCAGCTTTACCTTCCCCTCAGAGAGCAGCTCCTCGTATTCAGTTTGCGCGGACTCAGCCTCTCGTCCCAGCGTCGCATTCTCTTCCGCAAGCCGTCGAATTGCGGTGCTTGGCTCGAGTGCCGAGTCCAAGCTCGCGATCCCGAAGCTCTCTGCAAGCTCTACAATCCCATCATTTTCTTTTTTAGAGAGTCGAATGCGCTTTAGATGATTCCGTCTTTTTCTGCTCCTCCTCGAGTGCGGAGGAGTTTCCAGACCTCCTCGGTGTGCCTATCGATGAGCGACCCCATTTCAGAGGATGACTTTGCACGCTATTCAACGGCATCCTTGTCCCTCTCAAGGTCACGAGCGTGGGCCACCTCGGTGACAGACTCCGGTTCATCTGGTGTCATTGTTTTGTCGCTGAGTTCCGTTACTCTTGGTTTTTTGTCTTATTCATCGTCTTTTTCCTTTTCTTTAAGTATGCTGCTTCATCACGAACTTTGTGACCGCATTCATGATCGGTGCCCTCGCTCGCTCTGCAGGGCTGTTCAGCGTTGGATCAACGTCACACTTGGCGTCAGCGTCCACTCCAACGTCTAGCAACATCCCATGAACCCTGTCTACACCATGCGAGGGAAGCAGTGTCGTCTTTGAGGGTGTTTTTCAAATGGAAGATTGATGCGCTGGTTGGTGCGTCGGTTTTGGTTTCGCCAGCTACATTAGCCCGATTTCAGCGCTCCGTGGTTAAAACGACTGCCTTTCCAAAATTTCAAAGTGACTACGGACTATTTGTAAGAAAGACTTTATTTCGCCCATTTGACTCGACTGGCTATTGCCACTGGTTAAAAAGTCAGTTGTTTTTCAGTTCTGAGACCAGCACTTGTCCTGTTTCCTTCTGTTCTATGTTTCCTTTTGTGCGCTGGCCAATTATGAATATGTTATGACTCGCCCACCTTTCCGTTCTACTACTGTTTTCATTTCTATAATTGCTGCCGTGATTGTTGTTTCTACATAGCTAAAGATGTCGTCTCCGAAAGTAAAGGGAAGCAGCAGATAGGACGCAGATGCCTTTTTTCTGCAGTTTTTAAATAATATCGGACACATTTCTTTAAACGCCCTTTATTTCTAGCAGCACGCTTAACAACAGTGCAAATAGGCTAGAATGCACAGAAACGGCTGCACGGGTTTTCTGCCCACAGTGGTGGGCTTCAGGATATGGTGCTAAAGTGCTGACCAGCAGGTATCAGGTTTGTTTCCGGCCGCGGTGGTCGCATTTCGATAGAGGCGAAATGCTGGAGGCCCGCATACTTATATTTAAGAACGTGTTACAGAGTCCCAGAAGGTCAAAATGTCTGCAGCCCTCCAGCACGCTATCTCTCATATTGATATCACTTAACACCCAAGAGGTTATTAAGAAAAAAGCCTTAGATGCCTCTCATGAAACGCAAAAAATGACCGTCATCGTCGGCATCGGTGGCGTCAACAGAGTGATGCAATAAATCGTCTCATTAGGACGCTAACATATCATGGCATCATGAAGCACGAGGTCACAGAATAGCAAAGTTCGCTACGTCATGCTGATATCACTATGGCGTCACCACATAACGCCGTCACTTGGTAAACGGTGGGCTGATCACGGAGGTACTGCTGCAAGACCACGTGAGGTGAAGAAAACTTCCCATTACTCTGTTCCCGGAGGCAGTAGAGAGTGACGTTGAGTTCCCAAAGATTGTATTTATCTGAAAATATCGACATAATCGACTGAGATGAAAAAGATGGCTTTCGCCTTGCAGTTGCATACGGAGCCATGCGACGTTTATTGCGCACGCGAGACTATACAGCGCTCTATGACCTCGCTAATTTGACGTCATGGCATACAAAACTGTGAATTGATCGGTGTGCATGTTGGGGGCGGGGCGTCCGTAATTCGAAAATAAGCGCTTTCACGTTCACTCGAATGAGACATCCCATCCGTTCTGCCCGAGACCGCAGAAACGCGGCCGATTATATAGGCGCGCGTGTCTGCGATAAAGGCCACGCTGGCACGGTGTGCCCTTGCGGAGTGGTTCCTTTTATGCGCCAATTCATTGAGGTTTGCTTGTGGCCACTTCGGCAGCGACGCGAACCGTCTTTGCGTGAGCAGGACATGGAGAAGCGCACGGCAAAAGACCCTTGGCGGGGCTCATTAAGCACGCGGCTCTCGGCGCAAAGCAGGAACGCCCGTCACGCAGCGGTCTCGGTCCGGCGGCTCACCACCGCGAGATTCCTCACAAACGCGCCAAATCCATACACGCACCTCGCGCGCGTCCTTTCCCGCATTTTGGATCGCTTCTTCAACTGAAGTTTTCACAAGAAGTGGACGCCATTCGGATGTTTTCTTCCTTTTGACCTGACACCTATCTGAGCCCTAGTGTATATTGATATTCGGTTTACCGTTAGTCTTTCAAGATTGCTCGAAAATGAGCAATACGCCACCCGACAGACACCAAGTCATTCGTCCGTAAAAGGGAAACCCTAAAATGCAGTTCACAAGTAAATAAACCCGCAGTTCAAACGGCGTGAACGAACACGGTGCAAAGATTCACACTTCCCCGAATGCATTAGATGGCTCGATGACGAAGCATATTTTCTCCTTTGCCTTGTAAGTCACTCGTATTGCCCCTCTCCCTCCGACGGCTTTCTTCACCTTATGCGAATTCGCACTGGCTCCTCCGGCATTGGAGAATTTCTAGCTTACTTTCCCTCACAGAATCATGCAACGCTGCCGGTATCGGCACACCGTTGATGACCAAAATTGACCAAGCGACGATCCCAAGTGATGACGTCATCTCGTGACATCCCCTTATGGGACGTCATTTTAACATCACGATGACGAAACAACTTTTAGTGACCAGGAGCGTAACCATGACGGTGTTATCGCATACTGATTTCTTTTTTGTTTTGTTTTGCTTTTTGGCGTTGCTGGTGTTCACGTCACCGACTCCGGTGGCCAATTTTTGCGTTTGATGAGGCGTCTGAGACTTGCACCTTACATCTCAGGTGAACCAGGGCCTTATATGAAGTGAGCATATGCCATGTGATTAAAACTGATAATTAGCGAACACTGTGTTTAGAATTCTAATTCGGATGTCTTTCTGGTTAACCTCCCTGCCTTCTCCCTTTTGTTGCTTCCTAATTATGGTACCTTATAGCAATAAGGGAACATACACGTCAATCAAACTTGAAATATGGCTAAAAGATATGTCAAAGTGAACTAATGTAAATTGAATATGAATGAAAAGTGCACGAAATGTAAGAGGAAATCAAAGATGAATAAAATTCTAATTAACACCAGGGCAACCATGATTTTGTGTAAGGTGGAAAATTTGCAACGCAGAAAAAAAATGGACGGACAAACGGACGAAGAGAGGTGACACAGTCAAGCGCTACCTTTGACTCGCGTGCAGGTGTTGCCAGTTGTCATCGATAAAAAATAATAACTCACAAGATAACACCACGATATGATACTGAGACACAGCGTAATGTAGGGCTTCAGAAATTTTCGCAATATATGCTCCTTAAATTGCACTCACATTACACTCTGCACGAGCCTTTAGCAGCTCACCCCCAAGGTATTATGACCCCGCCTGGTTTTATGTAGGTCACGACTCCATTCCGTATCCTTTGCTGTCCATTCTGCAACTCTCACCGACGAGCGCCCCTGTATCATTTATACAAAGTGATCGTTTGATTGATTGATTCATTGATAGGTTGGTTGATTGAAACATGTAACGAACTGCGTTGTTTGCCAGCACTTTGCCTAGCACGAGTTCACGGTGTAAGGGGGAATAAAGATCCGAGCAAAATCAAGCACCCGGTGCACTTCGCATACGAAGGGAATCTTCGGGCCACGAAGAGTGTTCAACAGTTGACAGAGAAGCTCCCTATCTCACGCTGGCAGGCACGCATCGCCACAATAGCCGAGGACGAGCAGGAACATTGGATTGCATGCCGGCAAAATGCACGTTGTACGCAAAGAGAACAAAGCTAAACATACAACACCCACCGCTGGTCTCTCTCCAAGGGCGTGAAGCAGTCGCCACATGACACGCGAAAACCGCGTGGTTGCCGCCTCCAGCGGAGCGAGTTGAAGTTCCCTACAACAAAAGGCCACCTGGTGATGAAGCACCGCGTATACCGAAATATCGACCACGCCTGCAGTTCGTTGCCCACATAGCCGTCCGCGCTCGTCCATCGGTGGCCTTGCTTCACGATTGCATGCCGCCGCTGTCGTTGTTGTTGTCGAGCGCCATTCGTCCTGCTTGGGCTTCCGGGGGCAACCGTGATTTTCGCTCAACGCGCGGTGATCGCTCAGAGTGCCACGGCGTGCAGCGACACGCTTCCGGCTCATCCTTCTGCCGCATTTGGCGCGCCCGGGACTATCACTCGCATCGCTTCCGAAAAGCAATCCGCTCCCATTGTCGTGTATACTGCCCTCTAGCGCGCACATGTAAGCCGCGAATGTTCTAAGCCGCGAATGTACTAAACCCCGAATGTTCGCGCGTTAGTACCATATATCATCAATCGAGGCTCCCACAAAAAACTACGCACCAGAGCTCGCGCGCATAATTAAACGCATCACCCGACCGCTAAACTAGCGCAAAATAATTGTTTCCTAAATCAAAAATACCCATCGAGCTTCGTGAAGGTAGTAAAGAACTGGAGGTGGTAAAGTTTATGGCCATCAATAAACCTAGATATGTCTACGCCTCTACACTGTCCATTAAGAGAAGTTACCTCTGCATACGACCAGTCGTGTAGTGTCTTAGAGTGCTGTGTTGTTCGGTGCCTGAATACAACCATGTGACCACTATTGCCGGAAATCAAAGAAGCAACCCCGTATTCAGTAGACCATACTGGTAGAAATGTTAGATCATGTAAGCGCACAGAAATAAACATATATACTCCCAAAACCGTTACAGTCGACTTCGCTGTAATTTTCTACTGCGAGACTTATACAGATACTGACCTCTGTAGCAGTAGAAAATAGACCTATTTTGAAATATTTAACAGAGTGTGAAAACGTGATTAGTTGGTAAAAGCAATGGTGATTCCGTCTGCGCTGTCCTGTTCGAAGTGAGAGGAAGAGATGACTTTACAACGTAGTCGATGCTTTTCTCCCCGTGCACTAAACCAACAACCACTGCGGTCCGTTTTACTCCCTTACAAAAAAGTGAGTGGCTATGATCTCATCTAAATGGTATGTTTTTAAACGTGTGTCACGCACCGTCCAATAAGACATCTGCAGGTGACATTCACTAACAGGGTTTATTACAAAGCCCTCCTGCAACAATGCATAATCGTTAGATTTCAGTAAACTCTCCCTGTCTCTGTAAGGCTTTCTATGTATAACGTCTTGTTTCTAAAGAGTACAGCACTTTTACTTTGGACACTATACGTGTTATCATTAGACCGTGCACGGCGATTGCAACAGGCGGTTTCTGATCCTCCCATGAGGGCGCGCCATTTCATCATCTGGAACATTTGTCACTGAGGAAAACACCATTACGCCAGGCAACACATGGGAGGGCCCCAAAACGTACATAGAGTGACATCCACGCTGACGCACAGGGAGACGTTGATGAGACGCGGGAGAGGCCCAGGTACAGGCACTTCATTGAACGCGTCACGCTTAGGCGGAACGGTGGCCCGCGACTCAGCCTGTATCCTTGCATCCTCGACGATTATAAAGGGGTAGGTTCGACCACCGCATTGTATGTCCTCGCGCGCACCAGAATTTCGTCACTGACAGGATCATGGTATTAATTATTATTATTATTATTTTGACCGCAAGCGTAGGCGCCATCATCGTCTTCATCAATCACAATATCGAAGGTGGATTACCCCACCAGCCCCATATTTCTTTTAAAAATTATATATATATATATATATATATATATATATATATATTCTAAAACTGAAAAAATGCTACCATAGTTTTGGGACTATGGGATATATATATATATATATATATATATATATATATATATATATATATATATATATATATATATATATATATATATATATATATATATATATATATATATATTCTTAAACTGGTTGAGAGCTGCGGCACGAAGTCTATAATACTTGCTAGGGTTTTAAGTCCCAAAACCATGGTAGAATTGTGTGGAGAGGTCAAGGACTTACGGCCCCTTTGGGCTATTTTCCGTGCACTTAAGCTTAGGTGGAGAGTTTTCATACTCCCTGAGGGGGCGGGGTGCCCGACTGGCTCTTCCACATTGCTCTCTCTCTCTCTTTCTCTCTCTCTCTCTCTCTCTCTCTCTATATATATATATATATATATATATATATATATATATATATATATATATATATATATATATATATGCTCTCCACAGCATGCTATACCATGGTTTTGAGACTTAAAACTCTAGCAAGTATTATACACTTCGTGCCGCAGCTCTCCACCAGTTAAAAAAAAACGAAACCTATTTTTGTTTTTGTAAATATATAGGCTGATTGCAAGATGGCAATTGTAATGTTCTTTATATAGTCGCAGTTGCTAACAGCAGTGGTGGCTTATGTTATAGAATGCTATGCTGCTCAGCTGCAAATCTCGCGTTTGGGCGAGGCCGTGTAGCTAAATTTAGACGCATGGTAAAGTACATAAGGAGTTAAACGTTAATTCAGTGTCACCTCCTGCAATAAATCTCATCGTCTTAACACCTTTCTACCCCGAAATTTTCAAGCACGTGTGCGCGTTATAATAACAGAAGACTTCGCAAAACAATTGTGGGACACGAAAAGGGCCCCTCTAAAGGCACTGCGTGGCGCGACGCCCGGAATCTCAGGACTCGAATTCACTGACTGTCGCAGCAACCATTCTCTCGAGGGCGTTTCCAAATGGCACGCTCAGCTTCACCGCGGGACGACAACGGTGTCCTCATAGAGACGCGGTCCCGCAACGTAAGCATACAGCACTTTCACAATGCACCCATTGTCCCTGCCTTAACGTAAAATACATTCCGCTGCCGACTGAACCGCGCGCGTGTGCCCCATGGTTTCCAACGCCAGTCGCGATTCCTGAGCCTCTGCATGCGCCCAAGGACTCGGGGCCGCAGGAGCGATAGAGTCGCGTACCGTTTCAAAGTTATACAAAGCCACGCAGCAAGCGCGAGGTTCCTGCTGGAGCAACAGCCGATCCGGATGCAATTATCGCTAGCGGAGAAGAGAACATCGCTAGCGGAGGCAAAAAAAACAAAACAAGTTGCGTGAAATTGCGGCTAACGCCCCGTGGCTGTGCTGTGGGTAAGCTCATTCACACAGCACAAGTCACCTGTATATACACACACCCTTGTTCGCAGGTTAGCGTTTGGTTAAATTGCCCCGCCGCGGTGGTCTAGTGGCTAAAGTACTCGGCTGCTGACCGGCAGGTCGCGGGATCTAATCCCGGCTGCGGCGGCTGCATTTCCGATGGAGCCGGAAATGCTGTACGCCCGTGTGCTCAGATTTGGGTGCATATTATAGAACCCCAGGTGGTTTAAATTTTCGGAGCTCTCTATTACTGCATCTCTCATAATCATAGGGTGGTTTTCGGACGTTAAACCCCACATATCAATAAATCAGCGTTAGGTTAAATTCTGGGCTTACATATATGAAAGGAGGGTACAGGAAAAGCTTCAAAGCAATAAAAGCAGAGAGGTGCGCCGTATGAGCTTTGTCTGTGGCCGGCTGCTCTGCACAGACAGAGAGACAGGGACAGACAGAGCAGTAGTGCGAGATATATACGATGATAGCGTACAGTGAACGATTTGTGTGTTGTACATACATTAGGCGCAACCTGACGCCAGGAAGTCGTAATTCTCCCTCAATATACATTTCTTCACACACGCACACACACACACACACACATATATATATATATATATATATATATATATATATATATATATATATATATATATATATATATATATATATATATGCGAGTAAGCGGCAACATGTTCCACGTTTTTCCGTTTTTCTTGGTCGCCTCCGCTGACGGCGCGTCTTACCTATACCCAGTAACAATGCCAGAATTACCCGCTCGTTTCCGGCGGCTCTCCGTCGCTCCTTTCTAGTTCCTCTCCTTCTTCTGCTTCTTGTTGTCTGTTGCTACCTCGTTCGCCCGCTTGTCTTTTTTTTTTTGGAGGGTCTTTATACTGTGAGGGTCACCCTCTGCTACGGGAACTTGTATCATTTCACTTACATCCTCCGAAGAAGGCTGGTTCACCAGCCGAAGCTGTTAGGATAAATAAATATTTTATTGTTTTGTTTCCTATACTGCACTATTCTCGAAGTTTATAACTTTTATTACGGTAGCCGGAAGAAACTCTGATCATCTATTTCATCTATATATATATATATATATATATATATATATATATATATATATATATATATATATATATATATATATATATTAATACAGGGTCTTCAGTTCAAACAACTGTTTATTTAGGGCGAGCCTGTGCCCGTTGACTCAAGCTACTCAACTTGCGAAGAAGTCCTACGCTCATTCATCCAAACTTCGTCGACGTCTTCTTCAACCCTTTTTTTTTTCTCGTGCCGGTCATTCAACGAGCCACCATATATATATATATATATATATATATATATATATATATATATATATATATATATATATATATATTGTAATGACGAAAACGCGACACGTCGCGGCAACCATGCGCACGGGCCTCTCTCACCTAGGGATGGCGTACATGCCTCCTCCATACCTGGCAACCTGTCGGCGCTTCAAGCACCCACCGTGTACGGCGTCGAGGCCTACCCGGCGGCGCAAGACCGCTTCATCTACGCCACAGTACCAGGTCACAACTCATCACACGGGTTCCGCTTGCCTGGGAACGTCGTTGACGCTTCCAGCGCCCTGGAACCCATGTCCACGAATCCGACCACAGCTGGATTTCCAAGGGACGCCGTCCACGCGTCCTTGGTCAAGAATTGTACCACCTCGAATACCGCAGTCACTGTATCCTCCGCAGAGGCGGGCCTTGGCTCTTCGTGCGGATCACACGACAGCGCAGCGGAGCTGCAGCATACCATCGCGCAACTCCGTGTCACGACCAACGCCCTCATAGCGTCGAGTTCCAAGCTATGTTCTGCCATCTTGCCAACATTGTGCGCACTCAATGCCATGTTGGCTGCGGCCGCCGCACAAAACTTCGAGGTAAGCTCGCCCGAGAACCGTCGCAATCTCCGGCGTTCTCTCGCGGAGGTATCGGAGCAAGTGAACTGCTTGGCGGGGGCACATTTCGGAGTTCTGCCCGCCGTCCCGCCATCGCCGATTTCCTTCGCGCTACCGGAATTTCGCGGCTTCCAGGACGACGCCGAGGAATGGGTGGCAACCGTCAACGCTCTCGGAACGACTGAAGAGCAGAAGTGGGACATGGCCATAGATCGCCTGCGGGATGCTGCCGCAGCATGGCACAGGTACGAAGGCGTCAGGCAGCAGTCCTGGGCAGAATGGAGTGCAGCCCTGATTGCCGCTTTCGGACGGATTTCCTGTGACTCCAGCAAGTCCAGCTCGATCTTCCCCGAGGCCGAGGATGGAGCCCAGGCAGCGCCCCGCCTCGAGGCTGCAATCGTTCGTTGCAGTTCGTCAACGGAATGCTGCCAGGAGTTCCCTGCTGCTGACCCTGACCGAAGTGGCTGGAATCCTACACTACAGGTCCCGGACTCTGCATCGGTATTCGACCTGAAAATACCGCCACCAGACCTTCGTCCGGAGATACGGCCCTCGCGCTCGTTGTCTGAGGACATCGAGGCACTCAATCCTATTGTATTAGACACAACTGAACCCTACCAGACCACGATCATGCTCAGCCACGCAGACACTCGGCTACCAAGGAACGTTTCCTTCGAGAAAGCCCAGATACCTAGCTACGCTGAGGCCACTGCCATCGAGAACTTGCCGAGGACCAGCCCTCCTGCTGTTTCCTCCCAGCATACGATGTTTGCACATGACAGTTCGCCAGAAGCCACCGGCTCGACTACGTCTGGGAGTTCTGCTGTGGTATTTATGCCCAACCATGAGCTGCGTCCCATCTCATTTCAAGAAATGGCCCAAACGTCATCATGGCTGCCTCGCAGGGCATCCCGCTGCAGTTCAGTCCACCAGCGACGGTGGGACAAACACCAGCGTTTCCAGGTTACTCTGCGACCTTGCCGGAACAGTCAGGGCCGTCCACCTGAACTGCATTCTACGAGTTGTCAGGAAACGTTGCATCATGGACGAGTTCGACCACGGCGACAAAGTCAAGCCCACCCACCAAAAACTTTACCGCCAGCTCCGCGCCCGCACAGGACCCAGTCTCCATCACGACACGGTGAACGACCCAGACGACATAGCCAGTGTCGGCCGCCGGAGCCAATTTCGACAAACTTCCAGCGTGGTCGAGACCGACCACGACGATGTAGCCAACCTCGCCCACCTGAAGCACTGTCAACTGCTGCAGCTAGCCTTACCTACCAGAACATTGTCGTTTGGCCCAACGACAATGCTAGCAGTCATGGCCGAGTGTAATGACGAAAACCGAAACTGGAACTCTCTCTGGCACAGACTCGCATGCTAGGAAGGAAGAGACGGAAGACGACGAAGAGGAAGCAGAATAAGAACAGCCGGCCTGCAGCAAAGGCGTTGTCTCTTATTTCTCGTCGTTACAATATATATATATATATATACACACACAAACGGCCCCATTCCCCCTACGGCATAAAAGATAGTCGCACAAGATTCGCAGGGGTTGGGGCGAGAGGGGCGGCTTACTCAATCCTAGGCCATAATTTGAGATGATGGCCAAATTGCCTGTGGAATGCACAACTGTGATTCTAATGAGACGCTTTATTGAATACGCATGCATCTACACTCTTCACCCGGTCGGCGGGACTCCTCGTATGAAGTTTTCTGTGTAAGGACGAGAAGTAAAAAGCGTTCTTCAAATGTTCCAACAGTTTGGGACCGTTCGGAATGCAACCCCAATCGTACCACACTGTGAATGTACTACGACACCGAGTTTTTAGGTATAAATATTCTCAGAACACTCGTTCCCAGGTAACGCTGCTGTATAAATATGTATAAGAGGACAAAAAATCGCCGAAGAGATTGATTCATTGATTGATTGATTGATTGATTGATTGATTGATTGATTGATTGATTGATGAATATGTGGAGTTTAACGTCCCATAACCACCATATGATTATGAGAGACGCCGTAGTGGAGGGCTCCTGAAATTTCGACCACCTGGGGTTCTTTAACGTGCACCCAAATCTGAACACACGGGCCTAGAACATTTCCGCCTCCATCGGGAATGCAGCCACCGCAGCCGGGATTTTAGTCCGCGACCTGCGGGTCAGCAGCAGAGTACCTTAGCCACTAGACCACCGCGGCGGGGCAGGAGGGGGAGGAATGCTCGGTCGTTAGCGCATATTTCAAGTCAGCCGATAAGGGAAATAGGTGCTGGCTCGGTTACAAGAGCTTCCTTGGGATTGCAGGGTACATGCACACATATGCAAACACACGCAAAAACATAATACCACCCCTCCCGAAAAAAAAATGTTTTTGACAACGCCCCTGCATGCCGTATATGGACGGTTTGCAGGGCTTTTCTGTCTGACTCATTTACGCAAATATTCTACGCACAAAGAGAGCAATTTTGTTTTAGAGTATAGGCGAAAACACCAGTATAGTTTAAGTGACAAGCAGAGCCGTCTTTTCCTTTCTTTTCTTCTGCGCCCCACCACGGTGGTCTAGTGGCTAAGGTACTTGGCTGCTGACCCGCAGGTCGCGGGATCAAATGCCGGCTGTGGCGGCTGCATTTCCGATGGAGGCGGAAATGTTGTAGGCCCGTGTACTCAGATTTGGGTGCACGTTAAAAAACCCCCGGTCTTCAAAATTTCCGGAGCTCTCACTACGGCATCTCTCATAATCATATGGTGGTTTTGGGCCGTTAAACCCCAGAGATCAATCAATATTTTCTTCTGCATCAATGCACGGCTACCACGGCCTGAAGTAGAATTCCCCTCCCCTGTTTCAGGTGTAGCGCACAAGTATGATTGCCAGAAGTATGGTGATCTGCGGAAACATCCTTTAACTTCGACGCACATTCTTGGACTGGAATGAGAGCTAAAAGTATAATATTTAAAACTGTACTACTATGGGTGGCTAGCCCCACCGCAGTGGTCTCATGGCAAGGCACTCGGCTGCTGACCTGGAAACCATGGCTGGAATCCCGGAAACCGTGGCTGCATTCTCGATGGAGGCGAAAATGCTTGAGGCCCGTGTGCTTAGATTTAGGTGCACGTTAAAGAACGCCAGGTGGTCGAAATTTCCGGAGTCTTTCTTTATACGGTATCTCTCGCAAGCATATCTTGGTTTTGCGACGTTCAACCAGAATAACAGTTGTTACTAATAATAATACGGCGGCTACGCGGTTGGGAAGTAACGAGCCACTGGAAAAGTGGGCATCTTCAGACCCCTTGATAACCCTAACCCGCAAGATACTCCCGCTGTACGATTGTACAATTCATTTGATCAACTGTTCAGTTAAAAACTGCCACGTCAAGATAAGTGCCCATTCGCACGCACGAACTCACGGCACACGCCGTTGATTTACCTACGGTTTCAAAACTGCAACTGAGAAGAGTTGAAAATGAAAGGCAAAATGATGAGTGAAATAATCACTAGTCGTGAGCCGCAGAAGAAAGTCACATTTGTCACGCGTTCACATACGACGATCTTGTGGGAGCGCTAGGTCGAATGCTGATAACACATAATCCCACGCATTCCTGCGTCGACGCTCTCAAGACTGAAAGATAGTACCTTGCACTAGTATATCCAGCCATGGTATAGATGCAGCGTAAATGGGACTCTGGTTTTATTGCTTCTATCGGGGCTGGCGATTGCAGGTTGAACCTCCACCTCCAGGCCAGTTTCCGTGAGAAAATTCCAGACCAGCACGTATGCGCGCGCTTCCGGTGTCGAGAATCTCTGACCAGATCAGTTCAGTTGTGAAAGGCTCCTCTGGTGGAAGTTAGGCGACAACTTTAAATCCCATGCCAACCAATTGTACAATGTTGACCTCCGCTGCTTTTCAATATGTACAGTCACGAGTAATTAATATAGGAACGTGTTATGTCCGTCATCTGTACATTATTGAAGCTTACGTATATTTAAAACATATAATTTCATGGGCAGTCACGTGCGTTGATAACCTTTATGTACTTTTCAGGCTGGATCTGCTACTAGACAATAGGATACTGGTACGCGTATTCTACACGCATTCTCTCGAGTTTCGTCTGAAAACATACTTCGACTGGATTTGATTTGAAACATAACACGTTTATTACCTTTTTGTTTTCACTAGTGCACGTAATGCCAGCCTAATTTTAGTTTGTATGCTTACCTTGAGGCCTAAACAAGTTTTGACAACCGCATTATTGGCTGTCAAAGATAGTGTTCTAGACTTATCCCTCGATAAATTTAATCTATTTCATACTATCTTCTTCGCGCTTAATTCGTCTGAAACTATACAGCTAACACTTTGAATAACTTGCACCATAAATTGAAACTACTGGCCTCGAACACGCTGATAATCCTGAGTGTGCATTTATATGTGTGTTTCTGCTTGAGCGGCTACCCTAAGTATTAGTGGTTAATCGAAAAAGGAAAATGGTCGCTATGGGTTTTGTACCCAGCTGATGAGTAACGTGCTGACCTTCGCCTGTTCAATATTAGCCCAAACTTCGAGCTCGACATGTCCGAATTAGCACTTCTCTTCGTCGTCCAGAGTGATCGTTGAGCAACGGTTGTGGAGAGGCGTGACACTATCTACCCGAGAGCTCGGAACATGCTCCCGCAAGAATCGTTCTGCTCGACAGAGCGCGGAGGACCGCTGCCCCCGTAAAGCAGCTTCGATGACCCATGGTCTTTGCGCAAAGACGCTGGGTAATGAGGCGTTGGGAGCGCACCCTTGTTCCTGCATCATTTCGCAACACCTTAGTATTCAACGCCTCCTTATCAGTCCCGTTCAGCCGGAGACACTCTGCCCAGCAGTTTCTCAAGCAAGACAGCCATATAAATACTCGCGCTAGCCATCGTCTGTCTATAAACTCGTCGTTTTTTTTCGGGCATCGCAGGAACGCTACACCCGTAAGGTGGCCCTTCCTGTCTGAATTCTTAAGCACCCCTGCACCCCCTTTAGTCGCGCATTTGCACACATTCCAATGAGATATTCAAACCTAAAAAGGGCACACACTAGCAGCACCCAACGTCGCAGCTTTCGAAAAATGTGTCTAAACATAACCTAAAAGAAAATATACGCGACATAGGACAAAACGTTGGCACGTGCGTTATTAGACTCTACTCACCGCTTCCTTCCGACAAGTTTAAGCGGCAACAAACGCAACTATGACTCCCTTCTGACTTGCGCCTGTCTTTGCAAGCGCAGTGTAAATTACGATACGACCTACTTTTCATGAAAAGCGGCGAGCACGAGTTGGAATTGGAACCGCCAAAGTTCGATGCAGACTTATATGGATAAGTACCGGAGCGATCATCTGTCGGCCATCGTAACGTTTGTTGGTTACAACAGGTGAACGCAATGGCGTTGGTTCGAAAGCATTGAATAGCCTTGTTAGCTTGGCTCCCTTAAAAGAAAGTATGAAATTGTAATTATTATTGGTTGTGTCTTTACGATGTTTTCTATTCTATAGTGACAGATTCAACTCCATTGTATATGCTAATCCAACCATGTAACAGCCTGCACGGGCTTACAATATACTAAATCAAAAAAAAAAGAAATGAAATAAATAAATATTACACCATCTCCCAGTGAAAATAACCAAGTGGGGATGTGAAGCAGCGCTGGGCTTCACTAGTATTTCCATTTGTATGCTTCCATGTATGTTTCGTATGCATGTGGGAGGTAGTGGCCAGATACTGCACCAGGGTGGCCAATCCTTCTCTGGTGAGGGAGTGCGTTCCCGGCGGTGGTTACCGGTGAGGCCGCACCCCAGGCCTCCTTAATGCAGTTCCTTCAACACGCCGATTTTTTTTAATCCGGTTGGGAACTGCGCAGCACCGGGATTTGAACCACGGACCTCTTGCATGCGAGGCGGATGCTCTAACCACTACGCCATCGCCGCATCCCGCCGCATGTATGTTTCAGTTGTGTGTGGAGTTGTGTACATATTGTGTACCACTCATGTTACCCCCCCCCCTCCCATTTGTGCGTAGTACCGTGAGTATGCCGCAAAGCGAAAACCCAGCGTTGCTAGGAATGCAATGCAGTGAGCGAGTGCAGCTATATATACGAGGGCACAGCTGTGGCAAAAAGATAAACGGGAGAAGAGAAACGAAGTGGAGGCCACCTCCGCTTCATTTCTGCCACCTCCTACACCTCACCTCCTCGCACTTCTGCGAGGAGAGGGGGAGCATTGGCGCATGCGCAGTATGGGAGCGGACGGTCGTCGAGAGATGGACACAGCCCTGAGCAAAAGCTGTTTTGCGTCAAATAACTCCCACGCACTTTTACATCTTGCCGCTACTTAGCTACGGAGTAGAAACCTGTAGACTTACAAAGAGGGTTCAGCTTAAATTGAGGACGACGCAGCAAGCAATGGAAAGAAAAACAGTAGGTGTAACCTTAAGAGACAAGAAGAGAGCAGAGTTTATTAAGGAACAAACGGGGGTTAAGAATATCATAGTTGAAATCAAGAAGAGGAAATGGGCATTGGCCGGGCATGTAGCGCGTAGGCAGGATAACCGCTGGTCATTAAGGGTAACTAACTGGATTCCCAGAGAAGGCAAGCGGTTTAGGGGGAAACAGAAAGTTAGGTGGGCAGATGAGATTAAGAAGTTTGCGGGTATGAATTGGCAGCAGCAAGCACAGGACCAGGTTAACTGGCGGAACATAAGAGAGGTCTTTTTGCTGCAGTGGACGTAATAAGGCTGATGATGGTGATGATGATTTTTCGGTTAACTATCTGTAAAACGAAACAAGTAGCCTAAGCAGGCTTTGCCCCATCAACAGCAGGCCTGCAGTGAAGCCAGACTTGATGAATGTGGGAGGCTACATTAGCGCAGCGGCGATGCGACTGCCATGGCCAACGAGCAAGCCAGAAGCAAATTCACAATTCAAGGCGAGTGATGATGATCGAGAACCAGTGGTTGGTGAGATGCCGCGGTTACAGTAATATTAAGCATGTTTAAGTAAATTGTTATTAGCGTCCCGAGTCGGTTACAACAACACAGTGGAACACAGTTCGCTATAGTAAAACCAGCACCTCTGGTAGAAACCTTTCACCGTGAATACATGGAGATAGAATAAACAATATTTCTCGCTCGTATGTCAGGTTGTCTTCGTCCGCCAGTATATCGTCATTTAGAGGCAATATACTGCGAGGTTCACCAAGCGATGTGTCGATTATTTGTCAAATGACTTCAGCAGGGGTTTTCCAGCATTTTCCCGAAAATTTTCTCTGCGACGTACGGAGAGATGTCGCGCTGTATTTTCTGAATGCCCATAATAATAATAATAATAATAATAATAATAATAATAATAATAATAATAATAATAATAATAATAATAATAATAATAATAATCCTATAGGAACCACAGCCAGCTCTGTAGACAAGCCGAGACAAGCCAACAGCACCATCAAATGCTTTCTACCAGTAAATCCTATTGATGAATCGTTGATGCAGGCTATAAAGAATGTTTCAGTTATTTTTATGTTTATGTTTATTTTTAATTATTTTGTTTTTTCCAGTGTCGGGTACGTATTTTTTCTCGCTTGTCAACTAGAATTGAACGCACACGACACCAGCCTACAGTTTTGCTCTTTCTCCTGTATTCGCACTCGCGGCTATCTTGAAACACGACTCCCAAATCTAGAAATCCGGTCAGAACTCGACTTTATTGTTTAGCTATGCACAAACACTTTTTTGTTCCTCGTTGTACTTGACAGGGGGGGGGGTGATTTTAAATGAAGAGAAGATAAAAATGAGCCCCGTAACTGTCTCTCAGGGCGAGGACACCTCAACAATAACTCAAGAGGGGTGGGGTAGAGAAGGGAATAAAAAGATAGGATTGAAAGGTATAGAAATAGAGGAAGAGGTCGGAGAGAGCGAGGCGCAGGGACAGGCATATACGGAAGTAAGGAGACGATAGGAAAGGTCGACACGGTCGCAGGCTTCCGAGGACGGGGCACCACTCGGCGAGAACTCTTGTCGGTGTCAGGAGATGGCGTAGGGCGAGCCAGTCGGCCAGAGCTGCGCTGTCGTCGGAGACCGCGGAGGCACAACCGGTCAGCATGAAATCCAGTGAGCGGAAGTACTAAAAAGACAGCATGCCGTATTGGCCAATTGAGGTGCACTTCGGGAGTTGTCATCGGCGTTCGACCAGGGCAGCGCTAACGGCTGCACTGACGTGAAGAAAGAGGGCGGGTAAAAAATGCATGTAGAAACCAAGAAAGAATAAAATTAAAGGTTTCCGTGTCGCTGTCCAGTTGGCTCATCAGCTATGGGGATCGATTGGCAAGTCTGGAGGCTTCGATTTGCGCTTGCGAAGAAGATTATGCCCCCGGTTCACCGCGCCTCGCTTTGGTTCCGAAAGCGTGGTTTCCCTCTCACCTCACTTCTTTCTTTCCTTTCATGGCCGGGCTCCCTGTTGTTTCTCCCCATTCTCCTCACATTTTTTGTTATTTCCCTTTTGTTCACGTTTCCGCTTCTACGACTAAGCTTCTCTTTCTTCAAGGCTTCTTCTTCGACGACTCCTTGTATACCTCGTCCCTCAACCCTCCAAACTAACGGAGAGCTCTCGGCTGATTGTGTCGCTCGGTGCGTTGTTGCTGGGAATGATTGCAGGTACTGTTTTTTTCTGTCGAGAGCGACGCTTCGCGTGCGCCAGTACGGTGCAGCGTAGAGGAGGGCGAAAGCGCATTTCGGAGAAGGGAGCGTTCGCCGTTGTTTTTCTCGACGCGTATCGAGAATCCGCGTAGAATTTTGAAGCTGCATGAGCGTACCACCCTCTTCTTTCACATTTTTCTTACTCAAAAACGAGCGTTGTGACTTCTCTTTCTTCCGTTTTCACGCTCCGGGAATGGCTGTAGAACAAGCACAACAAACAGTTTCACCGTGCCTGATGCATGGGATTTGCATGCATGCGAGACTTAATGAAATAATAATAAATGAGACCTTTTAAGTAACCCTACAAGCTTGCGTGTAATCTTTGTGTCGTCGCGTGATGCGTGAACCAGTGGAGGAAAAACAAGGAAGACGTTCACGGAGTGGGCAGTACGTGCGAACCAGGTACCCAGATATCATAACGGTTCTTGGCCGGCAAGCCAAAAATGCAACGGGCCACATCATGACCTCAGTCAAAGGCAGCGCGGGACGAATGCGGACAGCCAATTATACAAGAAGAGAGGCTACGCAATCAAGAGTGGCAGCGATACACATATACAAGTCGCAAAAAGGAATCTTTCAATACTCTCATTTTCGCCTGCTCTTGGTCTTTCCTGTATATCTTGAAAGGTTTCGGCCCTCGTCTTACTAACGACAACGCCGAGACTTGTACGTCACTGCGTAAGGAATACGCTTCCAGCAGGCTGTCCGCAACTGCGCCGCGAAAAGCAGCGCGTGTAGCGAAGTGCCGGCTCGGTTGGATATTGTGGGTCCTCGCTTTTTACTTGGAGGCTGCCTGCGCTGGTGGTGGTGGTGTCGGGGAGGGGGCGTGGAGGCGGTGATTTGGACAAAGCGGGCGTGGCAGCAACGCGTGTTGCCACGCACGCGGCACAGATGGCCACGAGTCGAGTTACGGGGGCGGCTGTCGTTCGTACCACGGCGCTCTCTCGCCCACCAGGCTCCGCAAATTCGGCTGCACGACGACGCTCTTCCGCTGCAAGCGTCGGTGTCGGTCGGGAAAAAGTTATCCTCCCCCGACATGGTGAAATGGTGTAATACGCGCTGTATTTTGTCGGAGAACATTCATTCGGCCCCGGTGTCCTCGTCGGCGTGCTGCAAGACGGTTCGGGGTTGTGTGATCCTAGCATTACGAGCACTCCTCTACGCCGGTGTACTTCGTGTACAGCCAATTTGTAAGCGTGAAATTGCGATCCTTCTAATGGTTCATTTGCTTTTTTTTATTTTATCTTTCGCACATGTTCGCTAAACGTGGTGTACTGTTGTTCGAGAGTGCGCGAACTTTCCAACAGCACACTTCTCGCTGTAAAACCCATTAAACATTATGCGCTGCGCTGATGTCGTGTAGCAAAAACACACAACGTTACGAAGTCAAGTTGAAATCTTAAGGGAACGATGAGGGGGTAGCAAAGAATACCTCCACAGAAAACTTCCAATCGCATAGAAGAGCCAGCATACTTTACTAAAAATTTGCCCTATCATTGCACGCTTCTGCTCTAGCGAGCATTCACACAAGTTCATTATGAATCTGTTTCTGGGTTCATATACTCTGCCACACAGAAACGCATTCGGCGGAATTCATCGGTGCTACGTGACTCTATAGAGGTAAAGACTAACGTTTTCTCTGCCACCACTCTGCAGCTTTTCTTAATTTTTTCATTAAGTTGGCGTCAGAAACATTTGTGAAGACAAGGACTGAATCGGTCGAACGAAACCCCATTGACTTTACTCACCAAACGGGATGTGGGGTAAGGGGGTTCGGCATTAGGAGGTGGCGCTTATGTAACAGAGCTTCGCTCGATCAGAGCTACGAAGTCGGCCGGCGGCACGACCCGGGCGTCAATGGACTTCGTGCCTTCAAGCGCCGGTGGTTATGATGATGGCGCATCTTTCTCGACAAGAGTTGAAGCTCCTCCGAAAGTTGACACAAAGTTCAGACATTCCTAGCGATTCAAATAACCGACTACGATGTTTCTAGCTTCTCGAGGGGGTCTAATTCACAGAACGTAGGAGTGCTCTTCATGACCAGCATAATGTGCCTGGCACCATGATTGCTGGGAAGTTACCGGAGAAGAATTTTCCTCTTTCTCTCTCTGTGTGCGTGAGAGAGAAAGAGAGAGAAGAAAAGTTACGAGAAATAGATGTTGATGGCGGCCGCTGTGTTTTACGCGAAAAACACGGCACCGTGGTATTCACAGTTTTCAACAAATTTCTGCTCGTTCAACCGCGATCTTGTTGGCGACTAGCCGTTTCTAATATGGCAATCTGAACTTTTGTCGAGGGCACTTGTCAATGTTGCCGCATTTAGTTGTTGCCCAAATATGAACGCGCGACCGTCGTTGTAACCTGCAGCAAGTGAAATGGTGCTGCTCAGCAAGTGCATGACGCTCGAATCAGCGGCATGGAGAAAGTCTTGCTTTGTAAAGACGTTCCACGAACGAGAAACACTATATATATAAGCTGAAACAAGTGACGTCACAACATCAAAACTGCGCGAAATTCATAATATGTCTTTATATCTTACACTATAATCCTAACTATTCTTTTATAATAATAACCAGCAGTAGGAGTTACTTCTTTCTTATGTGTTTTGTGTACATGTATTTTGTATCCGCTTTTATTGCAGTATACGGAATTGAAGGTAACTAATAAAACTCTAAATAAATGAATGAATAAATACTTGCCCCTTTATTTTGAATCATAACTGCGGATGTGGTTCATTTTTTCTTGCTATGATCGTAATTACATCAGCAATGTCTTCTTTAACTGACAAAGCCTCCAGGCATTTGGCTACTAGCATAATTACCGACAAAAACACAGTGCTAAAAAAACATCAAGATATAGTCTATGACGCCTAGCACGTATACTTATACATATTAAGAAAAGCATATCTTGGGTTATTTCTCGGCTATTTACTCATACACCCACCGCTCCATTCATGATATATTTGTCACATACATACCCTGCTGCGGGACTATAGTACTACATGTATTCGTGAAATTTTCGTAATTGCTGTTTCTTCGTTAAGCAAAGTTGACGCGTTGATTCATTCATGGCATTCGTCAACAGAAAGTTTTTCTCGGTGTGTCTATTTGGCCGAATTTCCTCTGCGCACATACCCCACTTTCGCGAGTTAGCCGCATGCCCGCCGGATTAGCCTGAGAAAAGCCAGAGATGTTATATACATGCGAGATGACAGGCTTCTTCAGGATAATGAGTATCAGCAACACGCGAGAACGTCTGTTTCTCGCTGTTACGGCGGCTCCATCGGGAAGAAAGAACCGCAAAAAAAAAATGGTTCGCTCTTTAAATGTTCCTCCCTTGTTTATAACGCAGAGCTCTATTAGCGCGCGGCTGCTACTCCGTGTTCAAAGTTCGAAGGAAAATTGTCTCGTCAATGGCGTCATGGGCGCTAGTTGTAACGCATCAAAGCAGGAGCACTCTGTACACACACTCGGAAGACAAAGGTGATCTGCCTTGACCGTGACGTTTAATTTACGGCATCTGCGCTGCACCGTCACTCCAAGTTTTCTTTTACTGCAGTTCCCTTCCTGATTTACGGCGAAGCGAGTGGGTTAAGCCTCGATATAAATAAGCAGCAAAAATAAATGAACAATAGGCATATCATCATCATCATCATCATCATCATCATCATCATCATCATCAGCCTGACTACGTCCACTGCAGGACAAAGGCCTCTCCCATGTTCCGCCAGTTAACCCGGTCCTGTGCTTGCTGCTGCCAATTTATACCCGCAAACTTCTTAATCTCATCTGCCCACCTAACCTTCTGTCTCCCCCTAACCCGCTTCCCTTCTCTGGGAATCCAGTCAGTTACCCTTAATGACCAGCGGTTATGCTGTCTACGCGCTACATGCCCTGCCCATGTCCATTTCTTCTTCTTGATTTCAGCTATGATGTCCTTAACCCCCGTTTGTTCCCTAATCCACTCTGCTCTCTTCTTGTCTTTCAAGGTTACACCTACCATTTTTCTTTCCATTGCTCGCTGCGTCATCCTCAATTTAAGCTGAACCCTCTTTGTAAGTCTCCAAGTTTCTGCTCCGTAGCTGAGTACCGGCAAGATACAGCTGTTATATACCTTCCTCTTGAGGGATAGTGGCAATCTACCTGTCATAATTTGAGAGTGCTTACCGAATGTGTTCCACCCCATTCTTATTCTTCTAGTTACTTCAATCTCGTGGTTCGGCTCTGCGGTTATTACCTGCCCTAAGTATACATAGTCTTTTACAACTTCAAGTGCCCTATTACCTATCTCGAAGCGCTGCTCCTTGCCGAGGTTGTTGTACATTACTTTCGTTTTCTGCAGATTAATTTTAAGACCCACCTTTCTGCTCTCCTTGTCTAACTCCGTAATCATGAGTTGCAATTCATCCCCTGAGTTACTCAGCAATGCAATGTCATCGGCGAAGCGCAGGTTACTAAGGTATTCTCCATTGACTCTTATCCCTAACTGTTCCCATTCTAGGCTTCTGAAAACCTCCTGTAAACACGCGGTAAATAGCATTGGGGAAATTGTGTCCCCCTGCCTTACACCCTTCTTGATTGGTATTCTGTTGCTTTCTTTATGAAGCACTATGGTAGCAGTTGATCCCCTGTAGATTTCTTCCAGAAAGTTTATATATATTTCATCTACGCCCTGATTCCTCAGTGTTTGCATGACGGCTGATATTTCTACTGAATCAAACGCCTTCTCGTAATCTATGAAGGCTATGTATAGTGGTTGGTTATACTCTGATCATTTTTCTATTACCTGATTGATAGTATGAATGTGGTCATTGAATGTGGTAGGCATATAAGCTGTCATAAATGATAGGTATGACATTAAGAGAATGGAAGCGAGCAGAGTAGATTAGAGAACAAAAGGGGTAGCCGAAATACTAGTTGACATTAAGAGGGAAAAGTAGACCTGGGCAGGTCAAGTAATACGAAGGAGAGATGAACATCTCAGAGAGCGACAGAATGAACACCAAGAAATTGAAAAAGAGGACGGCAGATGTTTAGATGGAGCGATAAAATCAAGAAACTTTCTGGCATAAAATGGAATCAGTTCGCGGAAGACAGGTCAAATTGGAAATCGTGGGGAGAGGTGTTCCACCTGCAGTGGACGCCGAAGAGACTGCTGAAGGGGATGATGATACTTAATGACATGAAGGTCACCCCATATTTTCGATCCCTTCCTTTCTTTTCCAATCTTGCCTTGTTGCTCCTTTTCCCCTCTTCTTGCTTCCCTTCAGCTGTTCTTAGACTCTCCTGATAACGATCGTGTTCCTTCTGTCTTATAGCCATTATACAGTAGTGTAATCTGCATATTCCGACGAAGGACGTGGGCAGCGTTTTTTCTGTGGGGGTGCAGAACTGTATTTCATCGTGATGATGGTGGAGGTGTGGACGCGGGTGAAGTTCGGGGTGAGGGTTGAGTACTTATTTCGCACACCTCTGCCGACGCTCATGACAACAACATAAGTACCGATATCCTACAGACTCTGCATCGTTGCCTGCGACCTTCACTGGAGAGTGCAATGATTCAAACAGGAATAAAAAGCAACCGCTACGCACTGTCTTAGCATGCGGATCGGCGAGTATTCCTTTATGCACTGAATCTTTACTTTAAAACGAAACAATAAAATTTAGATAATGAAGGACAGCGTCGTCAAACATTGTTGATCGTATCCAGCAACGTCCTCCGAAATTGAAATTCCTGACGCTGCTCCAGCCGTCAATGCTCATACACTCACCGTGTACGCACGCGTACCCGGTGGACGGTGCGGGGCGATTAAGACGTGTAAACCTTGCCCTTCCGTCATTCCGATGTTGCTCGACGACGGGGAATAACAGCATTAATGCTGAGATTTTAGTTTTCTTTTTTCAATAGTGCACGAGCACGAAGTACACGCACTCGTGGAGCCGCTGAAGGCGGCCGCGTGGATGTGTCCAAAGCACGGTTACGAAATCCGGCGTTCGACATCATGCTTCGCCGCCGACGTCGCTCCGCGCGCTGCGTTTCCGGCGGCCTGAAGCCCTCAAAGATCGGGAGCGCGATACCCAGTTTAGTTGTTGCCCCCCTTCCCCCCGACATCAGAATGCAAAAGGGAAAACGTACTATACGGTGTGCACTCGCAGAAGAACGCCATGCCTCTCTATCTTTCATCTCTCCCTTACCCTCGGGCAGGGGCATTTTCTTTTTCCGCATTACACTTCACGTTCTAAACAAACGGCGCGGGCTGCCGGAGGGGATGCTATATTTTATATTTAATTTGCGGCGAGTCACAAATGCCGGACGTCTAACTAGGCTGCGTGCCTGCAGGTCGCGAAAACGTGGGACCAACGCTGGCCGCATAGTATCCTTGTGTGCGATTTCGTATTGATTAGACCACTTGAATCAACGTCACAACAGAAAAAAAAAGAGAGAACGCCGGCAGAATATGTGTGTGTGCGTGTGTGCGTGTGTGTGTGCGTGCGTGCGTGCGTGCGCGTGTCTGTGTGTGCGTGCGTGCGTGCGGGTGTCTGTGTGTGCGTGCGTGCGCCTGTGTGTGTCTGTGTGTGCGTGCGTGCGCCTGTGTGTGTGTGTGTGTGGGCGTGCGTGCGCCTGTGTGTGTGTGTGTGTGTGTGTGTGTGTGTGCGTGTGCGTGTGCGTGTGTGTGTGTGTGTGTGTGTGTGTGTGTGTGTGTGTGTGTGTGTGTGTGTGTGTGTGTGTGGCACCGCTGCCCTCTCGTCAGTGTCCGCGCATGCTTCGCTTCATACAACGCAAAGAGCACAGTTCGTTGGGCATTGAAACAAAGAGGGCGGAACGGGAGAAGGTAAAACACGCACTGACGGGGCGGCACTGAACGAGAACCTAAGCTCGCGAAGCGTTTTCAAATTTACGGTGCCAGATTTGCTGTATAACATGGTGCAGCCTGGCGCAGTTTCATTGTTCTATTGATTTTGAACCGAAAAGTTCGTCGACAACACACGAGACATGTATGCACATATTAAAGATATACACACCACAGCCCACCTAGGAACCGTGGTTGAACAACATTGTCCTGCGAATTTAGAAACCACGGCGGAGCGCTTTGGGCGAAGACGCTCTCATACCTTTAAATTCTTCTAAGTAGATGCTTCTACCGCTAAGATTTCATGGCGCAGTTATAAAGAAATTAAGAGGATGATCTGCGGCACAGCGAGCTAAAGTGTGCTCTACACGTGCGACCGAGAGGTCAAACCTTTGCGTCTTTTGTGCGCTTTATTTTTTCAAAAATGTACACTGTAACATTTCTACCTACGTTTAGAACCTGCTAGTAAAATATGTTCTGATCTATGCATTGTTGAGCTCCTGCATGTCCAGCTTGCTTAGTAGCAGCAGCAGACAAAGCACTTACACCGGTCACATCACTCATTGTTCAGAAAGAACTTGCCTAGACTGTTTGTATTATTATTGAAAGAGTACTGTCAGTTGCATGACTCACGTGGACGCATCGTCATGCGGTAGACTCTGTTGATTAGATAGCGCGTCTTTTACATTATATAGTCGCTAGACCTCCGCTCATGTGCCCCTTTGTTTCCAACTAGGGTAAATTGGAAGATGCGCCAAACGCACACCTCGCCTATGAAATCATCGTGGGGTGGGGTGAATTTAGCCCACGTGGACGAAAAACGTCCCACCAGCATCTCTCGTATGTGAGTATCAAGGATCTGTTGGCCGGCATTCGTAATCTCTTCACCTCGCGGAAAGATAATAATCTGTCATTGAACTATCTTATCGACATTGCCCCTTCAAGGAAAACGACCTCTTAAAAAGCTTTAATGTCTAAAATTTTGTGGGCTGGACGCACCATCGCTTTTCTGTCTATGTTGAGCTGCGGGCCTAGCCAGTAGGTTATACATTAAGGTGCTTTCGCTAAATTTCATGGGGTCTCGCGTTCGTCAAGTATCCGTGCAACCAGCCCTCCGCTATAGAACTCGAGGTTCCGTCCCGCTATATGTGACGCTGAAAAAATGTACGCCAAGCAGTATGTATGCCCAATAGGCGCTTCTTCGGAAGTTTGGAACATCAAACCTTCGTAGGCGTCCGCGAATAGTGTGCCGCTTGTTAGTAGATATAGCTAGCTGACTTGAACATCACTGCAGGAGTGTGCATAATCGATCAGACTTGCCGGCCGACTTGAACATCAGTGTAGTAGTGTGCATAATCGATCAGACTCTTCAATTACCTAACAGCCATTCCTCTCACACGTATACCTATAGATTCCGAAGCTCTCTTCTCGCCCACCCAAGTCGTACCACAAAAATTTGTCAGGGTCGGTGTACTGCGCAAGTATCAGGCAGAGCCGAGGTACAACAACCTATACGCCGACAAAACCAGCCCTTGAATCAACAAACTTGCCACCATTTCTTCGCGACAATTTTGAGCCGAAAAAGCAAAAGAAAAGGAGCAAAAAACATTTAACAGCCAATATATACCAAGCCAGCAAAGGCAATGGCGAAGCAAGGGTTTTCACCATCGCGCTCACACAAAAGTTGCGTGTCGTAAATTGTTCCTTTTACGGATTCCCCGCATGACTGCCCGCGCAGCTTTTTCCTCTCGTCTATCTAGAAGTGGCTTTCCAGTCAAGCCACGTGCCTACCGAAAACTTCGCTGATGCGTCCATCCCTAAATCGATACACAATATTCCTGTGCCCGTGGTCCCGTTTTCGTCTCCTATATTGCCCCTTGCGCTTCTTTCCCTCTCTCCATTATGCGCTTGTGTCGCCGAGTGAAGATATGTGATGATATGTGGCGTGTAACGTCCCAAAACCACCATATGATTATGAAAGACGCCGCCGCGAAGGGCTCCGAGAATTTCGACCACTTGGGGTTCTTTAGCGTGTTCCCAAATCTGAGCACACGGGCCAACAGCAGCTTCGACTCCATCGAAAAAGCAGCCACCGCAGCCGGAATTCGATCCCGCGACTTGCGGGTCAGCAGCCGAGTACGTTAGCCACTAGACCACCACGGCGGGGCTGTGTCACCGAGTCAGCGCAGATTTCGAGATATAGCCTCTCTATAGTTCGGTATCGCTCCTCTATGCTATAACCTCCCTGCCTTTTTTTTCTTTGTTTATCTCCCCCACCCTATTTCTTTATTTCCGAGTACGTCCATCGGACAATTAAGCCGGCGCGATCGCTATCCTGCTACCGGAACTGCCATATACTCCGCTCAGCCCCAGAGACAGTGCTCGTGCTCTCAGCACGCGGCCTGAGGATCGCGTAGTCCCTTCCTTGCTCGTACTTTCCTCCCTTGTACAGCCCCATCGATAGGAGCAGCAGCCGTCAGTTCTGAGTCTTATCAGTGGAGCGGGATCTGAACGCGAGCCCCAGTGCCATTCGGAAAGACGCGGGGCCTGTCCGCGCACGCAGACACACAATGCTACGGGGTTTTACGACCTAATGATCTTTCCCAAGTCGTATCTGCGGTAGTGTACGAGCGATTCGGTACTGAAGAAGAGCGCGTCGTAGAAGCGGAAACAAGAACAGCGCTAAAGAAGTTATCCTACGACGCCCACACAATGGGAGAAAAAAATAAGAGAAATAAAAAGGGGGGAAGGATGAGGTGTTCAACATCAGTTGCGTGCTATAACCCGCCCCTCAAACAGGGCACTACATAGGGGATACTCAGCGCAGAGTGCCTTAACGTAGTACATGACACTGCCATACCTGGAAGTCAAGACACCTATAGATATAAGTCTGTCGTAAATTTCTGTACTAACTTGAACGAAAGATCAGCCATTCTCGCAGTTTAAGGAAATTAGTACTCCACAGGTTTTCCGGAAAGAAACATCTAGGCGTTAAAAGAAAAGAGAAAAAAAACATGACCTCGTATCTGCATGTTTCACTGCAAATGTCATCGAACGACGGAAGTATTGCGTGTGGACAGAGCGAACAAAGCGTTGATTCGATGTTCTGCGCGAGATAATCAGTGAATACTAATTGGAAAGGGCTGTGTTACAGAGTCTCGATCCCAGCAGCGAAGGCGAACGAGCGCATCGAGGCACGTAAGTCCCAAGCGCCATCTGGCAGTTATCTTCGAAAACGAAGGAAGGTCTGCGCGCTCACAGAGAAAGATGCACGCCTGTCTCGGAGGCGATAAGGTGTAAAACACTAAGTGATGGGCAGGTGCCGCCACCGTGTCATATTAGCAAAGCGTTAGAAACATTTGCCTTTTTGAGCATCGCGTTGCACTGTCAGCGCAGCGTGATAAACGCTACGGTCCCTGAAATTACCTATGTGTTCCTCCTCTAGTGTAAAGTCAACCATCAAAAATATCGACGTGCTGTTGTGGTGCCTTAGATATGCACAATAATTGCTTTTGAATTGATAATCGCACAAGTAAGAACGCTGAAACTTGAGCAATATTGGTGGCGCTGCAGATGGGGTTGGCCGGTTGACGTATTGTTGGGCGCGGTTTATAATATTGTTACGTGAGTAACGAGACAAAGTATTGCGAATATATTCGAAAAATATATTTGCAAGAGCGGTTGCAGCACTGGCCAGTCTGGCTCCGAGCTCGAGCAGCCAGCGAGCCTCATCTTCTTCGTCGGGCGCACACGCGCATTCGCACTATGGTTTGTGGCAGCCTACAGGTAGCATATAACCCCCGTCGGCAAAGGCGCCGTCTCGGCGCATCTAGATGTCAAGATCATTGGGCGAGTGGTACTGCTTCAGGCGTGCGACGTGTACGATGTCGCTGGCCCTAGGGGTGGATGAAGACGGCGAGGCAGCAGGAGTGATTTCATAAGTGACGGGAGTCACCTCACGAAGCACTCTGTAGGGCCCTGTGTACCGAGAGAGCAGCTTGTCAGACAGGCCAACGTGCCTGGTCGGAGACCACAGCAGAACCAACGAACCGGGCGAAAAGTGCACATCGCGGTGTCGTTGGTCGTACCGACGCCGTTGGTTTGCTTGGGAGGTCAGAAGGCGAGCACGAGCGGTTTCGCGTGCTTGGGCGGCCAGGCTGATGGCGTCCAGAGCATATTGTGAAGTTGGAGCTGCTGGTAACGGAATCGTCGTATCGAGGGGTAATGTGGGTTCGCGGCCGAACAGCAAGAAAAAAGGGGAGTAACCAGCCGTGTCGTGGCGCGAAGAATTGTAGGCAAATGTCACGTATGGTAAAGCGATGTCCCAGTCAGAGTGATCTGAGGAAACGTACTTTGCAAGCATGTCAGTTAGGGTTCGGTTCAGGCGTTCTGTGAGGCCATTTGTTTGCGGATGGTACGACGTAGTGAGCTTGTGGCGTGTTGCACAAGAGCGTAGAATGTCCGCTATGACTTTCGATAGAAATGTGCGGCCTCGGTCCGTGAGCAGCTGGCGTGGAGCACCATGTTGCAAGATCACGTCGTGTAGAAGAAAATCGGCGACGTCAGTGGCGCAACTTGTTGGAAGGGCGCGTGTGATTGCGTAGCGTGTGGCGTAGTCTGTGGCCACAGCTATCCACCTGTTGCCAGCAGAAGACAGAGGGAAAGGGCCGAGTAAGTCCAAGCCGACGCGAAAGAAAGGTTCAGTAGAAATATCGAGTGGTTGAAGGCGCCCAGCCGGAAGCGTCGATGGTGTTTTGCGGCGCTGACATTCCTGACACGCCGCGACGTATCTTCTGACGGACCGTGCCAGACCTGGCCAATAGAAGCGACGGCGAATCCGGTCGTATGTGCGGGACACACCTAGGTGACCGGCAGTAGGAACGTCATGAAGTTCGTGGAGTACAGCCAAGCGGAGGTGTTTGGGTATGGCAAGCAGCAGAGATGGGCCGTCTGGATGGAAGTTATGCCGGTATAATGTGCCATTCTGGAGTACGAACGAGCGATAGGATCGGTTCGATGGGGAGGAGTCGAGGCGCTCAATGATAGCTCGTAGGGCTGCATCACGGCGTTGCTCGTCGGCTATGTGGTTCAGTTGAGAAACGGAGCACACGCAGGCGTCGTTGTCAGGTATGGTGGCCGATGGGTCAACTGGATAGCGAGAAAGGCAATCGGCGTCCTGGTGCAGGCGTCCAGACTTGTATATCACAGAAAAGGTGTATTCTTGCAGTCGCAGAGCCCAGCGACCAAGTCGACCTGTAGGATCTCTTAAGGATGAAAGCCAGCAGAGCGCGTGGTGGTCGGTGACGACGGAAAAGTGAGTGCCATATAAATATGGACGGAATTTTGAGACCGCCCAGACAAGAGCAAGGCATTCTCGCTCTGTGATCGAATAGTTACGCTCTGCAGGTGTAAGGAGGCGGCTAGCATACGCGATAACGCGGTCGTGTCCCTGTTGGCATTGGGCGAGAACGGCTCCGATACCGTGACCACTGGCATCAGTTCGGACCTCAGTTCGGGCAGATGGGTCAAAGTGGGCGAGGATAGGGGGCGTCGTCAAAAGTGTTATGAGGTGAGAGAAGGCGGCAGCTTGAGTGGACCCCCACGAAAATGGAACGCCTTTCTTCAAAAGATCGGTAAGTGGTTGGGCGATTGCCGCAAAATTTTTCACGAACCGCCTAAAGTAGGAGCAAAGTCCCACAAAGCTCCGGACATCTTTGGCGGATTGGGGTACTGGGAAATTCGTGACGGCACGAATTTTCTCAGGGTCCGGTCTCACGCCAGAAGCATCGACAAGGTGGCCCAGCACGGTAATCTGTCGGCGGCCGAAGTGACACTTCGAGGAGTTCAACTGGAGGCCAGCTTTGCGGAAGACGTCGAGAATGGCCGACAGACGCTCAAGGTGGGTCTCAAACGTAGGTGCAAATACGAGGACGTCGTCTAGGTAACACAGGCATGTTGACCATTTGAACCCGTGTAGCAGAGAGTCCATCATACGTTCGAACGTGGCGGGGGCATTGCATAGGCCGAAGGGCATAACCTTGAATTGGTATAGGCCATCTGGAGTGATGAAGGCGGTCTTTTCTTGGTCTTTCTCGTCTACGGCAATCTGCCAATAACCAGAACGAAGGTCGATGGATGAAAAGTAGCGTGCGCCGTGGAGACAATCGAGGGCGTCATCAATACGTGGTAAAGGATACACGTCCTTTTTGGTGATTCGATTTAGATGCCGGTAATCGATGCAAAAACGCCATGTGTTGTCCTTCTTTTTAACCAGGACGACGGGTGACGCCCATGGGCTTGATGAGGGCTCAATAATGCCTTTAGTTAACATCTTATTGACTTCAGCTTGAATAATCTGGCGCTCCGACGCGGACACGCGATACGGTCGACGGTGAATGGGAGCAGCATCACCGGTGTTGATGCGGTGCTTTACAAGAGAAGTTTGGCCGAGTGGGCGGTCGTCAAGGTCGAAGATGTCACGGTAGGAAGCTAGAAGGCGTGCGAGAGCGGCTGATTGCGCTGGGGGAAGGTCAGGGTCGATCATGGGACGTATTGACATGTCGAGGCATGTGGCATCGAGTGGGCGACAAGGAAAATTGGGGCATGCGTCGGCTGCGAAAGTGGTGACGTGATCATCGGCTAAGGACCGCAACGTGGCAATTAGGATGCCTTCAGGGAGGACTTGCTTTGTGAAGCCGAAATTTATGACGGGTAGACGGGTCCGGTTGGAGGCTACAGTTACGATGCAGTGAGGGACGGTGACGTCACGTGCCAGTAGGACATCAGGAATCGGCGTGACGATGTAATTCCCATCCAATACGGGTGAGGTCGTGGCGAATTCGGTGAATGTGAGGGCTTTAGGCGGTAAGCGGAGGAAGTCTGTGGCAGAAAGGCCGTGTTGAGGTTCAGGGTGAATATCCGGCTGAAGAGGAAGGTCTAAGCAAAGAGTACCAGCGGAACAGTCGATCAGAGCAGAATGGGTCGACAGGAAGTCCATCCCTAAGATGAGGTCATGAGGACAGTTCTGGAGCACCGTGAATAGAACAGGGATGTAACGGTCGGCGATGCGTATGCGAGCCGTACACATGCCAATGACAGGAACAGTGCCGCCATCGGCCACACGTACAGCTTCGGTAGCAGGGGGCGTGAGTACTTTTCTTAAGCGGCGACAAAGATGAACGCTGATTATGGACACATGAGCGCCAGTATCGACTAGTGCCGACAGAGAAATACCGTCCACGTGTACATCGACAAGATTTTTGTTCGTATGAAGCGTCAATGGAGGGTTTGGTTCAGACAGGGATGATGCAGCACTACCTCCAGGGGCTGCACTGTCTAGTTTTCCGTCGGGTACGATGAAAAGTTAGGCGGCGAGTGATGGCGGCGTGGCTGGGGCGACGGGGAACGACGGCGTTGAGGGGACGGAGAACGAGCAGGAAGGCGGCTGTTAGACGTGTCGAAAGCAGGGGCGGTACGGCTGGACGAATACCGGCGAAGATCTTCATATGGGCTATAAGGTGCGAAAAACTGGCTCCTATGTGGCGGCGTCCAGGAGGCACGGCAGTAGCGGGAGACATGTCCAACGCGGTGGCACCGGAAGCAGATCGGTTTGTCGTCAGGAGTTCGCCATTCCGCCGGGTTGCGAGATCGTGGAGCAACAAATGGGTCACGTCGAGGTGCATTAATGGGAATTGGTCTGGAGGAGGGGCAAGAGATGGGGCAAGCATCAGGGAACCCGCGGTTGGCGAATTCTTGTCGTACGACCGCCTGAATAACGGAGATCGCGGGGGTTGTCGGTATCGTATGTTCGAAAGAAGTGGGCTGAAGCGGCGCTGGACTTGCTGCTTCAAGTTCCCGTCGAACGATACGCGTTACACTCTGCTCAAAGGGCGGTGTGACGGTAGAATCGGAGCAGGTGGACGTAGCCGCCGTGTTTGGCAACCGAGAAAAAGGAGGGCGCACCCGACGGCTTTTTGCTGTTTCGAAACGGCGGCATTCTTGAATTACACGGTCGATGGTCGAGACGTTAGTGTACACCAGCAAATTGAAGGCGTCGTCCGCGATCCCCTTCAAAACGTGTCCAACCTTTTCAGCCTCAGACATCGCCTCGTCCACTTTTCGGCAAAGAGCGAGAACTTCTTGGATGTATGATACATACGATTCAGTTGGCGACTGGACACGGGTAGCCAGCTCCTGTCGTGCAGCTGCGTGGCGACCGGTCGGGTCCCCAAAGATGTCACGTAGCTTCTCCTTGAACGTGTCCCAGCTGGTGAGTTCGGACTCATTTGTCTCGTACCAGACACGCGGGGTTCCGTCCAAGTAGAAGAGAACATTAGCGAGCATCATGGTAGGGTCCCAACGGTGAGTTTGACTGACCCGTTCATAAAGGCGAAGCCATTTGTCGACGTCGAGGCCAGGTTGCGCAGAAAATGTCCCGGGATCACGTGGTGTTTGGACGGCGACAAAGGTTGTCGGAGAAGCCGCAGATGATGAAGCGGACGCGTTGTCACTGGAAGCCATGGCGGGAAGCTGGAGGATGCGGCCACTGCGGAGCTGCGTGGTGAGGACGGGGATCGTTCCACCTCCACCAAATATGTTACGTGAGTAACGATATCATTAGCGCGGACAAACGGACAAATGTACAGACAGACAGACAGGCAGACAGACGAAAATATCGGCTTCGAAGGTCCCCAAGGAAAGCTGTCGTCTTTAAAAAGGCCTGTGCTTAGCACAGTTGAAGCTAAGGTCAAGGGGTCATCACGTGGTGCGATCGCTATGCACTTAGCGCACGAAAGGCAACTAATCTTGATTTTTATTATTTCTTCCCCTGCCATGCGTGAGCGCTTGGGATTAATGACGTAGGGCTATAAGTGTGCGGACATTTTTTTTCGTTTTTTCTTTGCTGTCCGCTCTAAATAAGCAGCCAATCGTGATGAAGGCACATAGTTAATCTCTCCGTCATCGCAGTAAAGGTTGAACATGCAGACATGGACTCCAGTGTTTACACACCCAACTTTCCTTTTTCTTCTTTACGGTCAGTCTTAACCAACTTCCCTAACTTTCTGTCGCTGAATGCTTCCCGTAACATTTTCCTTTGCCAGAGAGCCGAAGTGTTTATTTTACTGCATGAGATTCTCTACAGAATGATAACGCGTAAGGCATATACGGCACACATGGATCTGAAAAGATCAAGATTAATTAAGCATGCACAGGGGAAGGGGCCCCTCAGAGAGGATGGCAGCATGGCTAGAAAGGTGCACCACTATAATTACTTACAGTTCCTCCGTGCAAAAGTGCAAACAAGAAAGCACGGTGACTTAAGATCGGTACCAGCAGACGAGGGTGAGCTACTCTTAAGTGAAGGCATGAAAAATATGCACTACATCTAAGGATTGCGTTGTGTCAGGCTGTTTGCTGCACACTACTGGCAAAACCACATGAACACAAAACCGTCAGTGATCACCAAGTCACAGGAACTAGAGTTACATAAGTGAGTCAGCACTCATGGTTGGCCAGGAAGATTATCACATCTTTTGCACACAATGCCGTAGTTTCTGAGGAAGAAAACCTAACTACAAGATGTCACGCAACGCGGGAAATCGTTCTTTTTGCGCTACACGTACACCACTCACCGACGCACTTCCCGGGAAAGAACAAAATAAGGCCCCTTCACTCGTAACATTGTCGACGGTGAGAGTCACAGGGAAGTGGGTAATTCAGCGCCATGAATGTTTCTCTTTTGTCTCCTTATATCACGTCGCCTCTACAGTGACTGTTTGCCTCCAAATCATGAACCAACCTGTCTCACCAAGCCGCGGTATTGCGTAAATCACATGGCGACATGCTTCGGCTGTGTCAAAAAATCATAGCATATCCACGGAGTTCTGAATGATGATAAATGGGGGCGAAGCATCCGTCCGACCGCGAGACAATTCGTGCGTCCATCCATGCGTTCGTCTGCGTGTCCGTGCGTCAATCCGCCCGTACGTCCACGCGTCCGTCCATCTGTCCATCCATCCGTGCGTCGATCAAGTGAACACTCCAATACTACCATCTTACATCTCGCATCCTGGTGGCTATACGTATGACAACGACGGAGGATGGACAGACGCACGCCATAAGGAGCTTCGCCCCTAAAAAAAACTGCGCGATTTCGGTCAGAGTGGAGCTCTACAGCAGTGGCCAGTCAGGGCGCGCGAAATAAAAAAAAATTTCGAGAAAAGAGAAGTGGCGGACAGGAGCTGGAGGCCAAGAGGGACAGATAACCAACCATAGGGATGGCCGTAAACGCAAGCGACCCCAACCATTGTCGGCTGTATAGGTTTCCTCGAGCAGTGCAACTGTTGTATAGAGCATATATAGCGTACACGCTACGCTGTAGCCGTGCGTTTTCATAGTAAAACATGCATCGTTCGACTGGACCAAACCACAAGGAATCAAACACATCCACGCACGCCCCGGGGAGAGGTTGAAAGGAACGGTGCGAAAGAAAGACAGCGAGGAAGGCGAGAGGCGGGTATAAAGCGAGGCTGGAAGAAAGTGGCCACGGCGAACGCCGTAAAACGCGGGCGTCAAAGAGATAAAGACTGATGCAACGTGATCGGCTTATATGATCGAGAAAGCCATCAAGTTCAACATGGGGCTCTCATGCCAACGGAAGGACGCTGGTGGACGAAATAACAATTGGTTGGTTAAAAGTGTAACAGCTTGTGGTTAAGCATAAATTTCCCAGAACATTAGAAATGTCTTTATATGTGCCTCATTGCGAGAGCCTTGACAATGGCACTGATTGCTCAAATGGTGCTCGAAGGAATACCACAAAGGTCGACGGGGAATAGTACACTTGAACTATTAACGCGAGAGAGGTAAAAAGCTCGTTGCATTGAAATTCTAGTGTGGGCGTTGGTGTCGGTGTCGCTGTTGTCGGTTATCAGCGAAAAGTCATTTGGTCCCGGACCGAAAAACTGAAAAAGTTGCAATTACCATAAATGATGAAAATTTTCGCTTCGAAGTGAGAATCACAGCTCAGGCCACCTCCGTGGCAAGCAAGTGCTGTACAACACAGCCATATTTCTTAAAACTACTTCTGAAGAAAAAAAAACACTACATGAATATGATGTAGTAAAAAAATATTCATGTAGTAAAACACTACATGAATATGATGCGTAGTAAAAGCGTAGAAACGCGCGCCAAGCGTCAAAACGTGTCAGTTTCGCAACAACCGTGTGTTTATGAGGTCCACCCATCACCAAGGGCCCATGCGTTTATTCACCATCAACTGCAAAGCATCACCAAAGTGAGCAGCTGCGTAGGTTCACGTATTGCCTTACGGACGCGTACTGGACCCTTCACTGATTCGCAAAAGGTATTGTTATGGCGCAGTGGGCACTTCACAACCGTACTTGCAATAGGCATTCTGGAATATACCTTCCCAATGCCTGTGTTACGCGCACCTTCTTCCGTTTCCTTAGGCCAGGTTGAGGCATGCTACGGGATCAGAAGCAGGCCAGTGATTGAGAAGGCGATGCGCAGGGAGCCAAATTAGGCTATCGCGTTCTACTATTAAAAGCGAAGCTCAAGTGCCCTCCAAGTTTTTAGCTACGTGGTGCCGTTGCGTTGGTATGTGTCTGCTCAAGTCCTGTAGTCCGGTATATAAATTTAGCCAGATATTCAGGCAGCTTTTCATAGATGTGCTATCTTTAATAATAACAACAACAACAACAACAATAATAATAATAATATTAATAATAATAATAATATTAACAATAATAATAATAATAATAATAATAATAATAATAATAATAATAATAATAATAATAATAATAATCTGCAAGTTCCGGCAGGAACTTGGGGTCACCAGTGGAGCACCGTAATCACTGCACCACCACGGCGAACTGTGTTATATTTGTGGAAACACTTCTACATGCATGCTCAATCTTGATAATACATTTATGCATTTGCCGAGTAACTTCATCAGTGCATACAAATACCCATGAATCCAGTTCGGCGCTTCCTTGTTTGGCAAATATATAAGCGTATGAGCATAATACCACATTATTCAACGCGTCACGCGAAATTCCGTATCTCCACACATGTGCATAGACTTGGTGACGTGTCATTTACAGAAAAAAAAACAATACGCTTGGATGGAAATCTGTGAATATCCTCTGTAATTAGCATTATTCGTGTTTTTATCACTTCTGGAGAGTACTATAGAAGGGATTGTGGGACAATTCTCACATTCACGAGTCAACACAATTGTCTTTTCTGATTGGTTATCATGGCCCATGCTATGTGATAAATCGAAAGAACCAACGGTTAGAATAATACAGATAACTGTAACTAATTTCAAGTCTTTTCTGACTGCTTCCGAAATGAAGTATTTATTTCGTGAGTCTGTCTTTGACTTGCACAGTTTTCTTGATATACTACAAAAACTGTTCGTGGTGTATATTCGTAGTATGGCATAGTACGTGGTTTCAGTGAATACGGACATTAAAACTGAACATGCGCTATAAAATCTGCGTCAGAGTAGCTTCAATAGTAGTGACAAGCAGCACGAAGCGGGACACTTACCAGCTAAACGCTGCCTTTGTGACATTTGGACTGATTGTCAATATACCTTGTTTATACCCTAGTCATGCGGGCACCCGCCAACAACGTTTGACTCCCTCGTCCTTACGACAAGGGACATACGGTCCGAGTCACGGTGATGCTTACGCAAACGAAGGTAAGCGGAGCTTTTCGCAAAGGAAGTTTGGTGATCTCCCATTGCTGCAAAACGAGGTAATCTCCTCCCCAGTAATCCGTGGGGATGGATGGATGAAAAACTTTTATTGGGGCCCTGAAGGATTCCACCCCCGTTTTATAGGGGTAGGATCACGGGCCGCTCCCACGTTGGGACGGGGAGGCCCAGCCTCACCGCCACATCGTGGGCCTTCTGGACAGCCTTGAGTTGTTGTATGAGAACCGGACTCGTGAGCATTAAATGAAAAGAGTTCTCAGAAACTTCTTCATGTTTTCTTTGTAAAGAGGGGCACCTCCAGAGCATGTTAAAATCACTGCGATTCTGGCAGTCCGGACAAAGTTCTGAAATATCGGAGTAATGGCTATAGGTTACGAGGCTAGGGTATGTTCCCGTCTGAAGCATGCTAGGCCACAGGCAATCCGTGGGGCAGAAAAAAAAAAAACTGAGCGTTACATTACCGCAGTAAAACGAAAAATACATTTTCGCAATAGTAAATGCTTTTTCGTTGCAGTGCTCATTCATAACGTGTTTCTTTGCATGCACATACACACGCCAGAGCGCCGCTACTCTCCACTACTGATGCCATTCAAACCGTGCCTCTCGAGTCGGGCCGGGCACCGCCACTTAAAAGTATTTTGTCCGTGCGTGCTGTTGTTGCCGTCGCCGTGTTTGCATTTACCCATGAGATTAATGAGTGAGAGCACTGCAACTTTCGTACACGGGCTGCAAAACAACTAGTCGTCGAGCACGGTGCAATGGTAAACAAACATAGCGTTAGGCACAAGGTGGCCAGCATCGCTACATTAAGCGAATGCGTTTTCATTTCAAATAATATTAATTTTCATGTTCGCTTCAGACCTACTCAATAGTGTGCTTTTGTAAAAACTGCCAAACGAAGATTCACAAAAGAAAAAAAACAATTAGAGAAGAAATTACGATACTTCTTCGAAAATCAAACAACACCATCTGAGCCACTCGTGGCAACTAACTATTACAGCCTTGTCATTGCCATGTGACGGCAATGCCGTGTGAATTTGTCACAGTATAAATGGTCATCGCGATTCAAATTGGCTTGCTTTCAGTCACCGACCTCCTATTTCCCAACGAAAGTTTAGGCCTAATACCCTACAATGTTTTGCGTGCGTTAAGCGGTTCCGCACCAAACTCTTGTGCTCGCATACTGGTGCTGATGGCAAGAGAACTTGGTTCTCCTAATGAAAAGCCGTACACACGCTAAAGGATTGATTGATTGATATGTGTGGTTTAACGTCCCAAAACCACCATATGATTAGGAGAGACGCCATAGTGGAGGGCTCCGGAAATTTAGACCACCTGGGGTTCTTTAACGTGCACCCGAATCTGAGCATACGGGCCTACAAAATTTCCGCCTCCATCGCAAATGCAGCCGCCGTAGCCGGAATTCCCTCCCGCGACCAGCGGGTCAGCAGCCGAGTAGCTTAGCCACTTGACTACCGTGGCGGGGCACTCACGCTATAAGAGTGCCGTTACCTAAGGGGGCGACCCAGTCGTAAAGAACAATTTGTGATCAAAAACATGCCAATAATTTCGGCAAAATTGGGCAACACACACTAGCTCGTCTAAGGCATTAAGGACAAGTAGATAAGATTTTTCCAAGTCAAAAGAGATCGCCATCAATGTTACCTTTAGCCCGGATTACCTATTCTTAAACGGCTGCGTGAATTTTTCGCAGTCTCATTTGAGTTGACGTCTCGGTTACGCTTCAAGAGGGGGCATCACGTTGACATGTAGACATGCCAGCAACCAGTGCGAACAGTATGAATGAGAGGAAGAAACGCAATAGAGTTCACTTCCAAGGAAAGCCTGATACACACTGCAAAGCAGGCAGACCTCGAAATCGGCACAACGGCTTTATTCTGCTTCCCACACCGACAAAAAAAGTAAGAGCGCTCTTAGCAAGGGAAAAAAAAGAGAGAGACGCCTTGCCATAGCCACAAGTGAGAAGTGACAGCGGGCGTGAGGAAATCCCAGATAAGCAGCAGCAGCAGTAGCAACAACGTTAACGCACGGCCGTAACAGCACCAGAAGCGCTGGCGGAAATGGCGCATCGCGTCGCGTAATTGTGCGCACACGAGGGACGGTACCCAATACTGTCAGCCGCTGGCGACGCGTCCGGTGACGAAGCGCTGAAGCCGAGGCGGGTGCAGTGTCGGGTCGGCTGCTCGATTTGTCTCCGGCACTGCGGTGGCCGCCGCCGACGTAGCGCTCACTAGAAGCGCTGCGTTGACAAGGGAAAGGCGCGCACATGGAATTCTTGTGCGTCGCGTCGTCACTCTCTGCGCGTTCGTCTGTGCCTGTGTGTGTATTTGGGGGTCTGTGTGCACATGGCAAGGGGAGGAGGGGGGGGGGGCGAGTTTCTTTTACGAGAACGCTCGGCAATGTGTTGGTTGGCTCATGTCAGTTTTTAGTTCGCGGTCTGTTCTGTTCTCCTGTCGATTTAGTGCATCTCTTCTTACGCCAGGCGAGTTCACTTATCGCGTGTCTTCGTTTTCTCGCTCTACAGTTGTTCTGCTTGCACTGTTTGGACGTATGAGCGTCGTATATTTCGTTTCTCTTGGGCGGAACGGTTAAAGCAGCCAGAGGAACATTAATTCAACAGGCAAGTACATTTTTTGTGCAACGTCAGCTGTATATAATTTTCGTGGCGGAAAGGAGCACCTCCTCAATCGCGCCGCGCAGGAAAGTTATTGAACTGCAATTTTTCACTATTCAAGTTTACAGCGGCACCGCAAAGTCAGTAGGAAATTACGCGGTGCTAAATTTGATCGTTGTGTAGTTGTTGTAATGTGATATATCTCTCAATAAATGGGCTATACGAGCTGTATGTTTTTATAAATAAACTTCAGATGAGATACGCATGCCACTCTTGCAACATATTTGAATCCAAGGTGTTTCGAGCTCCACCATTTTGGAAGGCATGCATAAGGAAAAATGTTTTACTGCGAAGGCTGTATATGGCTAAGAGAAACGAAAAACCATCCGGCAGTGGTGTCGCGAGTGGTCTGCATTGGCTGTGTTATCTATTACGTCGTTCGAAGCGTCGTACCAAGCTCGCGCGCCATTGGCTGCGCTGTGAGTGACGTCGTCCATCCCGCCGCAGCCGTGGCGCCGAGCGCACGCGGATCAGTTCCTCCCGAAATCTTCCACATGGGTATGCCATAGAGTAATATGGCATAGCCAAACGACGAGTGTGGCTTATAGATGGCGCTGACTGTCACTCCTACTTCTAAATTCACATATAAACCCAAAAAAGTGGATGAAGGGAAGGCCGCTGTGGTAGTTCAGTGGTTAGAGCATCAAACGCGTTATTCGAAGGTCGTAGGTTCGATTCCTGCTCACGGCTGGTTATTTTTTCATCCACTTTTCTTTCTTCTTATTTACATTCCATTGGTTCTAATAACTTCCCCTGTACATTCCTTGGCATTACTGTCTGTTAGATCTCATTATTATTGTGTTAAAACACGGAAAAACGAGCCCTTAGGTATACACTTCTTTCCCTTCTATATATATATATATATATATATATATATATATATATATATATATATATATATATATATATGTGTGTGTGTGTGTGTGTGTGTGTGTGCCCTAAAGTCCAGCCTTCACAGGTTGCGGAAATTTTGCACAGCATTATGGTACAACCTGTCTTGCGCCATCACCTTAGCAAACATCCATTGGTAGCGCTGAAGTTTCTGTTGCATGCAATGGATGTGTGCTTTGAATTTGTCAAGCTGTGAGGAGCTGCATGCAGCAGCTGCCTGTTTGGAATATCACCTCTACACTTTTGGTACTCTCAGTACCTGTATAAACAAAAACGGTGAGCATTTCTCTTATCAGGCTTCTGTATTATCTATGCTGGCATGGAACTAGAAAGAGGAGGCCGGCATGCTCATTTTCATTAAATGCGTCGTTATTCATTGCAGCTATGTCAAAAGGTCTCACGCACACTGTCTATGAAGCCACTGTCTCCAGCTCAGCTGATGTTTCCCGTCGACGCTTGGTAGGCGGGCGAGCTCTGCATCTTTTCCCACTATAAAAATACGCCGTGAGCTCGTGAAAAATCCTCGGTACAGCTTCGGCAAAAGTTTCGGAACGTCCCAGTGACTTCACAAACTACCTACAATTAGCCACTGGTACATGCGAGTATTGTCACTCTCATCGAAATGCTTTTCCCACACGCGCACGTTCGGGGAAACAAATGTGAACCCACCAGTTTCTTGTCGGAGTATTGCGACGCGGTTCCACTTTTCCCGCCAATCACTGTCTGTAGGCAGCAAGAACTTGGAGACTTTCTTGTCATTCATTTTGTAACAGGATTGACAACCAGGTACACAGCAGGTATACGACATCCTTCCCGATCTTCAGGCACAACACACTAGGCACAATAGAAACCACATGGTGAACCCTGCGAGATGACACGCAACGATAATAAGTATGTATTGACCCCGTAGCAGCACCAGCAGCCAACTTCCCTCCGGTCTGCCCGACTCCCCGCGAGGTGATGCAGCGCTGCCCCGCGGCCGCCGCTCGCAGCGCACAAAGCTATCACACAGAGTTACGACGAATCTTCACGACCAGTAAATGTATTGAAAAACTCTGGTTGAACGTACTTCAGTACTTCTGATATGGCGTTGATTTCACGGAATACAAAAGCTGGTACATATTGCTTCGTAGAAGCGACCCAATTCTATGTGGGGTGGACTACCAAGCCCCGGACAAGGAATGCACGAGTCAATATTTTACCTCTCCCTTTTTAGAAAGTCTATATTTCACCTCTCTCTTTTTATACTGATCTATCGAGTGAGAACAGCATCGCGAACACCGAGTATATGATACGAATCAACCCGCAAAACAAACAGACACAGCAGAGAGCTCGAAGACGACTGTCGGTGGCATACAAAATCGGCGAGCTATAAAAAGCAAAAAGTCTGCTTTGGTTACCGCAGCAGTTTTCTTTCTCGGCGGTAAGCGTCCTTCGTTCTAAATTTCGCCTTACGGCACTTCTTTGTTTCCAGTCACTGGGTGAGAATAATAATAAATAAAGATCAAGCGTGCTTGTGTGTGCCCCTTTCCCTGTCATCCACCCAGTCCCCACTTTGATTCTCTTGGCGTTGTTTTGTGACTTCTGCAGATGTGCAACCAAAGTGCGGCTGGAACTCTTGTGCTCCATTATTGATTCGACGAGTTCCGCCAAAGCACCCCGACATTACTGCTGCTGCTGGTGCTGCTGATGCCGCTGCCTACAACAGAAAGGAGCTGCCAGCGGCACCAGCCGTCAGGCAGCGAACTTCCTTCTGCTGTTCTGCGAGCCGAATTCGAAACAACAGAGCGCGGCGGAAGCGAAAACGAGAAAAGAAGAAATAAATAGTGTGACAGCGTAGCTAGACACGCACACCGCCGCCTGCCCGAGAAGGAGGACCAGAGCCTATATTTCTTTTCACTTAATCAATTAGAAAGGAACCGTGCTCGGGTGTATTACCGCAAAATAATGATCAATTCATGTGCGCCGCAACGTCTTGCCTAACTCGCTACGGCGGCAATAAGAAGGCAGCTGCGGAATAAACGTTTGTTATAACGAGTGTCTGCGGGAATGATCGCCGTCCATGGCTGCTCGCTCCCGCACCGAAAGCTGATGCATTCCAAGTCCTGCGTGCCAATTGAGTGGATTGGGGCCGGCACCGGAGCTTTCGAAAATTACTTTTCTTGTGAAAGAAAAAAAATATTTCCTTCTATTAGCAATACAGTAGTCAAGACCACAATCTTGTGAAATGGCGTTAGTCTTTCCTTCATTGCGTTTTGCGTAACCGGAAATCATTGTTTTCTGATATGTTGCCGGCAATGTCATCTAAGTAATGAGTGCATCATTTAGGATTAATTATGTTTTTGAATAACAAGCCTAATCTAGATCAACTAGAAGTTTATGGTCCTTTTGTGTTGAGTATACAACCTGGTTCAGGTACACAGCATTGGGCAACAGATGGTCTAGTTGAGCGACAGCGGCACTTTCACAGCTTTCACAGTTACGATTAAGTGCAGCATATCTATATACTACAGACCAGTTTTCCAGTGTACGTTGTCAGTTATACGGCGTGGTCCATTATCAACTAGGGGCGGTAATTAGATAAGCGTATCATCAATCAGCCGACAAAAAGCCTCAAGTAGCATTTCATGGCTGCTACGCAAAAGCAGCAATATTGACAACAAACGTGCTGATAATGCTGCTAAGAATCCTCATGTAAATAGCTTGTAGAAAGCCGTTCTACTGCCAAGAGCTGACGAACCAACAAAGATTCGTTCGCGGGCGCGTAATATCTCACATTCGATGTGTAGTACGCCCGGATGTCTGCGTAACAGCCTGGACCCGTTGCTTCAACGTCATAATACACCTGGACAATCCCGATCCAAAACAACCGTTCTCTATAACCAGTGGCTCAGAGTATCGTTTACGAACACTTCGGCTGGCTGAATCAAAATGGCAGAGAGTGCTGCCCGTGACTCTCGTGGCAGTGGACAAACCGTTACCCCAATCCACGTTACTGTCCTCGCTACAGCTCCCAGAAACAGTCCTCTCAGCAACACGCCTCGATTACGAGCTGCTTTCCAAGCAACCAATCTTAGAGTGCCAGAACGTTCAGGTTTCTCATCAGAAAGCGACGAAGGCATTGATAAAGTTTCGGCGACTGTGTTATTTGAGTGTAAAAGTTGCACGATTTGCTCATGTCACAAGAACATACCCCTCCCACCGTGGCCTCTTATACCTACTCTTAATTTGCTCGTGGCAACTCTTTCGAGGCTTAATGCGATCACACTATTTTAATAGCCAAGCTTAACCGAAAAAACTCCCTGAAAGGCGATGAACACCTTGCGAGTCTTTGCTACCTCAAATGACTGCATTGACGTTCGCAACACCGGCTATTCATGCACGCGTACTAAAGCATACGTCGACACTTGACGCATACTACTGGATCCCGGCCTCCACCAAAGTGAGAGATCGAGCGGCCGTGAGTGGACAATCGAACAGCTAGCATGCGCTGTCAGTGCACACTTGTCACGCAGGAGTGTGCCTTGTTGCGTTCTGTTTGTACTTCATCACTATTTTACCCCTAAAGCGCGGATGAAAGAATTCACTCGTTTGACTCCTCGGAATGATCAGTAGAATAGAGACCAACACTTGACTTTATTAGACGTAACTAATAAGTGAGGAGGTTTAAATTTGCAGCATCCCCAAGGAGATCAGTGCGTATACATTATAAAGCATGAGCTCTTTTGCACATTTTTGCGCCAAGCCGGTAACGCTCTCATAACTCGGTCCATATTTACATATATTTGAAAAGCTCCATAATGAATCCGAAATCTCACATGCCGCCAGGAATTTTTTCGGTTCCCTTTTTCTGAAGGCTAAAACTAGGTAAACAAATGCAGCTTCGTAATGTCAGGTTCCAAGAACTTTTTATGATTTATATACGCGACCAACGTCGACCCTATTTTCGGAGCAGAGAAGTGAGGCAAAGACCATTGGAAAATGAGAAGCGCGAATCTCTAGGGCTCCGGACGGCTCTTTTTTTTCCTCCTCCCCAAGGTGTTTATTGCTTTCCAATGATCACTCTCTGCATGACGACTCACTCGACTGCTCACCCATTTCTTTTTTTTTTTCATCTCTTGGCGCACGCAGCTCGCCACTGACGACACATGCGCATAGCTCTGCCAGAGAGACGGCAGTATCTTTTTTGGCTGCGCACGCTGTCTTCGCGTACACACCAACAAACAATCGCGGCAGGCACTCTCGCCAAGCTCGATGCGACAGATCCAAAAGCGCGGCGCCGTTCCTGCTCGCCAGCCTAAATATTTAAGCAGATGCCCCGGACTTTCCCAACCGCCGCAATAGTGGCAACTCGAGTACCGACCCCGTACGGCTGCAGTATGAAGACCACACAGCTTGTCGCACCACTGCATGATGCTTTCATGGCGAGTCAGAGTTGCAGAAGTTCTTCCCGACATTCGCACTCCCTCCTTCCCTCTTGCTTTTCACAGCGAAGTTGTACGGTGTTCGCAACTTTTGCAGTCGTCGTCAGTTGGCGAAAAAGTGTGCGCAGATTCTGAAAATTGCGCAGCACAGGGTCAACCCGTGGCGGAGGGTAAAAGAGGATTTTCTATAGCTTAATTTCAGATTGTGGGTCAGCCCGGTATAGCGATCTTTTTTTTTCAACAGAAGAATAGAATGATGCACAGTCCGTCTCGTGTTCTGGCGACGTTTACAGTGTTATACATACATATATATATATATATATATATATATATATATATATATATATATATATATATATATATATATATATATATATATATATATATATATATATATATATATATACCCTACTGAAACGTTCCGTATGCGATGTCCAATAATTCCGTATGTTTCCGTAAGAATCTCACGGAAATATATGGAAAATATATAGGAAACATATGTATTTTTTACGGAAACATATGGAATTATTGGACTCGCATACGGAACTGAACGTTTCAGTAGGGCATATATATATATATTGTGAAGAAGAAAACGCATCGTTGGCGAGCAACATCGCCTCCGCTTGGGTACTGGGTCCTGGGCTTCGCTCGCTCGGCTCGTGCTGATCATCGCCGGCATCTGCTTGACCATTGCTCTTTCCCGATCGTGTTTCATTATAGGACCACCGTCGGAACAGTCACCAATAAACCCCTTTTACAATATATATATATATATATATATATATATATATATATATATATATATATATATATATATATAAGTCACTTCACAGTTTTTTATCGATAACTAACTACCATTCATCCTGTAATAAAGCCGAGCATGCTGTTCCTCAAGGTGGCCTGCTTGGCTAGTTGCTGTTCATTAATATAATAAAGATCTGATAGAAACTGACTCTAGTGTGCAATACATTATAAATGCATACGACACTAGCTTATTCTTATCGGGTTCAAATGCAGATTATTTAGTGAGTCAGGCCAATATTATCCTAAATAAGTTAGTCTTGGTCTCTTCAAGTTCTCTTCTGAATTAATGCAATAGAACAAAGGCTACATTTTTCATAGCGAAAAATAAAGCTGTTTTTGTCAGCACTACTCTTACCTTAGAATAAAATGGCATAAAAATCATTAAGTAACCTCAATCGAGATAGGCAGGGCTCTGACGCAACATGAAGTGTATACCCACTGCAACTTGAGTGCACTTTCCCCAATGCGAGACACGCCGTACAAGGTCCCAGAAAGAGGACATTTCGAAAGCTATAAGAAACCTCGCGCCTATACTACACCAAACAGGCGACGCCACCCTCTGCAGCGATGCGTTTACCTTGACGAGCCATCGCCATCCACACACAAATATGCCCCCCTCCCCCCACGCTCATGAAACGCGAAAGCCCTGCGCCACTGCGTGTAGCCGTTCTCTTCGCCCAAGATGCTCGGATCATGTCACTCATTCGAATGCTGCTCGGAGCTCTTTGCATCCGAGGATGCGTCGACAGCCGAAATGCCTGATATGGTGGCATGCTCTTTCCCGTGCATGTGTTTATATATAGCCCTCTCTCCTGTCAGGCTTCGTCAACTCCTGGGGTGTATTGTAGGGGCCAGCACCAGCTATGAGTCACACGTTTCACGCGGTGAAAAGATCTTGGAATTTCGACTTCCGCGTCTGTTGGAGTCTATACACACTGCTCTTTTCTGGCCGTCCACTCAGGCTCTCCCACCGTGCCGCGATGCAGGAAAATTGCAGCGACACAACAAAGCAAAGCAACAACAGTAATATATATATATATATATATATATATATATATATATATATATATATATATATATATATATATATATATATATATATATATATATGACGTATGAAGTGATGGCTGGTAGAGGCAGAGGAAGACGAAGAGCTTATGGAATAAACATGGCGTATGAGACAGGCCACGTCGCCCAGTCATCATAGCGTCACACGAGTCGACAGGATGAAGAACTGGCCGCCACTTCATCAACCAGCCACCATCTTCGAACATCTCAGCAAGACGCAGTGACGGAACGTGGACCACAAAATTACATTCCAACTCTACACCAAGACCAGCATCATGACAGCACCATCAGACGACCTTGACATCCCCAAGTACACCGTATCAGCGGACGACGGACCCGTACAGGACTGGGTTAACCTATTCGTGCTCCACGCTGCCGCTGCATCCTGGTCGGAACGGGAGATGGTCACAAACTTCACTGACTACATCTCAGGTGAGGCATTCAAGTTTTACCTCACCCACATCTTTGAAAATGACGAATCATGGCAAAAAATCAAGGAGGAGATGATTACCCGTTTTAACGACTATGACCAAGACCTGCTCAATGCCAACCATCTAGAGACAACCACACACTATCGTCAATTCCTTAAGCTTTCCTCAACCATTCGAAAGCCCAGCGCGAATCGACAACTGCCTCAAGACGAAGTGGCACATGAGTTTACTTACATAAGGCGATGCGTATATTGGGAAAAATCTAACCGTCAAGCATGCCTCCTTTCTGCGCGAAAGTCAGCATTTCCGAAGTCATCGCTTCAGCATATGACCCGAGACGTTGCTCAATCACCTGATGCCCTTCACTCTTCGTCTCGCATACGTGGTCCATTACCTGGGTTTTCGTCACGCGGAGGAGGAGGTAAAACTTTATTAGACCAAGGAATTTGGGCACTTACGTCCCAGGGTCCCCGCACGACCCCACTGCGCTATGCGTTCATGAGTTCATGCAGTTCCATGACGTGGGCGGCCCGGTCAGTGGCGATTTTCTGCTTGGCCGGGTCCGTCGAGCGCAGCAAGGTCTCCCATTCCTCCCATGTGGTCAGTGGCTCCGGGCCCCGCGGGGGAGGGTCCGCCGGGCATTCCATGAGAATGTGGGTAAGGGTAGCGTGGGGGTGAGTGCATTGAGCACAGGACGGGGCGTACGCTCCCGGGTAAATGCGGGAAAGAAAATAGGGGGAGGGAAGGGTGCGGGTCTGAAGGCGACGCCATAATATTTGGTGAAAATTTTTCAGGGATCGGTGGGGTGGTGGGTATAGCTGGCGTTCGGCGCGATATGACTGGGTGATCTCGTTGAACGAATGCATGCGCTCCCTGGAAGAGCCCGACTCCGATTCCGCCGCCGCCCGGTTGATGAGACCTCGGGCGTGGTCATTGGCGGCTTCATTGCCGGGATTTCCAGAGTGCGCAGGCACCCAGATCAGCTCCACATGGCGGGCCGGGTTTTTGGTGGGCGAGCTGAGAATTCTGAAAGCGCTCTCGTGGACTCGTCCTCGCGCGAAATTTAGGATCGCGGTTTTCGAGTCGGAAAGGACGTACCGGGCATCAGTGTGTGCGAGGGCAAGCGCGATCGCCGCTTCTTCCGAGAATTCCGGGGTGGATGCAGGAGGAAGGTGGAGAGTTGCAATGGGTTGGAGTGTGCGATCAACGACTGCAACTGCCGCGTCGTTGCCCGTGCAAGCTGCATCCACCCATACGGCGTCCTCTTCAGAACCGTAGTATTTGTGGAGAGCCTTTGCACGGGCCTTGCGGCGGGCCGAATGGTAGGTAACGTGGGTGTTTCTTGGTAGAGGTTTAACTATTATCTGTGTGTGTATGGGTCGGGGGATTGGTAGAAGTGTGGGGTCGGCTGGTGGTATGTGAATATTGAGGGTGTTAAGTATGTAGCGTCCGGTGAAAGTCTGAGCTAAACGAGTGTATTGCGCTCGTCTGTGGGCCTCAATGAGTTCGTGTGTGGTGTTATGGAGCCCAAGCTGAAGAAGTTTAGTGGTCTGTGTGTTAGGGGGGAGGTGTAAGGCCACCTTGTAGGCTTTACGAAGCATGGCATCCAGGGTGGCTATTTCTTCTTGTCGAAGTCGGAGATACGGGATTGTATAAAGGAAGCGGCTCAGTATGAAGGCATGAATGAGACGGCACAAATCGTGTTCCTTCATGCCATAGTGTTTTCCAGAAACTCTGCGGATGAGGTGCGAGAGCGCATCCGTCACTCGCTTGAGTTTCCGGATAGTGAAAGTGTTACGGCCGTTATTTTGGATGTGAAGGCCCAAGATTCGGATTGTGTCGACCTCTGGGATAGGGCGCCCGTCCAGAGTAACGGTGATGGGGGCAGTGGGAAGAGTACGTGGTGAAGGGCGTATGAGAAGCAGCTCAGATTTTTCCGGGGAACAGGAGAGACCAATGCTTTGTGCGTGTTGTTGTGTAATGTTTGCGGCGGTTTGTAAGGTTTCCTATATGTCGCCATCACTACCGTGGGTAGTCCACAGTGTGATGTCGTCTGCATAGAGGGTGTGGTGAAGGTGAGGGATATTGTGAAGAGCACGGGCTAAGGGAATGAGTGTGGCATTGAAGAGAAAAGGGGAAAGGACCGAACCTTGCGGAGTGCCTAGACCACTGAGGGTATATGGAGGAGACGCATGGGGGCCCATATGAACCTCGGTTGTGCGTCCTGATAGGAAGGCTTGTATGTAGGCGTACATACGAACGCCCACATTGAGGGGGGAGAGAGCCGCCATGATCGCTCGGTGTTCTACTCGATCAAAGGCCTTGGTTAAGTCCAGGGCCAAGACGGCTTTAGTATGAGCGGGGATGAGAGGATCAAGAATTCCGTGCGTCAGTTGAAGCATGGCATCTTGGGCGGAGAGACACGGGCGGAAGCCCACCATGCTATGCGGGTATAGGTTGTGGTCGTGCATGTGTTGAGTCAGTCTGTTTAAAGCAACGTGCTCGAGAAGCTTCCCGAGACACGATGTGAGTGAAATGGGGCGGAGGTTTGATATGGTAAGGGGTTTGTTAGGTTTAGGGATGAATACAATCTTGGCATGGCGCCAGGATTGCGGCAAGGTGCCTTCCTTCCAGCATTTATTAAAGTAATCTGTAATCTGTGCAATCGATTGATCATCCAGATTACGGAGCATGGAGTTAGTTATCCCGTCTTTCCCCGGTGCAGAGCTTGTTCGGATGTTCTGGAGGGCCATACGGACCTCTTGCTCCGATATGTCGTTGTCCAGGGCTTCATTCGGGGCTCCCGTGTACGCGGTTTTTTCAAGCGCTCCTATCGCTCACCATTCGCCTCACAAGGACGCCGCAACCTCGGTAGACGACCTAACGCTTCACGAAAATACTCTGTCAAGCCATGCTCTTTCCGGACATGTTCATTCATCACCGTGCGGTGCACACACACTGGACAGTCGAAGCAAAGCAGAAGGCTCAGACGCATCGAACGTCGCGAGCTACCAGGCACAAGAACCACTCGCAGTGAACTGCGAAGAAGCCTCTGAAGAGCTTCGTGTCATTTCTGCGGCACCACAGACTTGCCAAAATCTGCAGTTAAACCTAGTAATGCCACGTCACCTGTGGTATCCCCATACAGTGCTTACAGCTCAAAGAACCAAAAAAATGCAGAAGTAATACATACACCAAACGTCACACGCAGCTGTCTGTCCGAAGCGTTCATACTGGAACACCTTACCGAAGTCTTTGAAGAGCATAATGATGGCAGATTACCAACTATGCCCGATAAGCAAGACACCAGCTCACCATGCATCAGCAATCTACAGGACGCGTCTAACCTCGAAGGAAATGAATGCCCGATTCCAGAAGAGGCGCCCCTACAGCCATCTCCTGAGCAGCACCAGCAAAGCAAGCAAAACGAAGTTCACAAACTCAGAAAACAACGACAGATACTGCAACGAGGGCATCGGCGAACACCAAATTCAATGGGAGCGTGTTCACCAGTTGAAGAACATCGAAAAATAGGATCTCCAAACCAACAAGACGTCAGACACTTTCGGACAAAGAAAAGTCGCCAGAAACGCTCCCAGCGCCTGCTATTCCGCCGACTGCAACACCACAGAAAGCGCCGAGAAAGACGCGGAAGCACTGCTTGCAAACCGCAAGCACTTAGGCACTCCATCACAGTCTGTCGAGAAGCACGCAAGCAAGAAGCATCAGGATTGCACCATTCACGGCGAAAAATACAACCCCGACGACATCCGAGCTGCCGATGTAACAAGGCGTTCCAACCTTGGTCAGCCCGAACAAGAGTTCTAGCAGTACTGTCAGTATACACGTGTATCCCGCTCTGTCCGGAACGCAACACTCAGCCTCGCCCACCAGAGTTGTTATAGAATTCACCGGACTGCTCCCTCGGGCTTGAAGATTTAAAGAAGAGACTGTGGAACTCCATCGGGACGTGATACTGCGAATTTGCACATTGTCTGTTTATTGGCTTCTTTATTTTTTGTAGGTTATAAACGGTGCCATCTTTCGGGGAGAGGGGGAATCGTGTGACGTATGAAGTGATGGTTGGCAAAGACAGAGGAAGACGAAGAGCTTATGGAATAAACATGGCGTATGAGCCAGGCCACGTCGCCCAGTCATCATAGCGTCATATATATATATACACTTCACCTGCCGAAGTCAAAATGCCTGCAGCATCTGCAAGCTGTTAAGAGGTACGTACTTCAGGGTGCAAGATTATGTATACCTAGGTAATTTACTAATAGGGGAGCCACTCATGCAACGGAGATTCACCAACGAGAAAAGGATGAGCTCCGCTGCATACGGCAGGCATGACAGGTAACCTCCAGATGTCCTTAAAATGGAAAGTGTTCCACCCATCTAATTAGCAATACACGTTGGGCAGAAACTTGGAAAGGTAAGTTAGAAACCCGGTAGGTTAGGATCCATACAGAGTGCGGTAGAACAGAAAGTTATGACAAAAGCAGATCAGAAGACAGCAGAATGGGCCAGAAAACAAACAGACTGTTTCAACCAAGGACTCCGTCCAGAGTTTGTGAAAGGTCGGCCCTCAAGGGCGCCCTTGTCTCTCACCTGTATATAGTTCAAATAAATGTTTTTCACCACAACTACAAATGCTGTAGAGTCGACATTTAAGGAAATAAGTGGACCTGGCTGGAACATACAATGCGTAGGACAGATAACCGGTGATCAGCTATGAGCGACGGCATCGATACCATTAAATGACAAGCACAGTCATTAACGGCAGCAAATTAGTTAGAGTGACGAAATGAAGAGGTTCTCAGGGAGAAAAATGAAATAATCTGGCACAAGATGTGGTGAATTGGAGATTATATTTGGAAGGCTTCGCCCTGAAGTGAATATCATAAATAAGATGAAAGCAATGATGGTAATACCTAAAGATAACTGCAAGAAAGCCGCAACCAGACTGCGGAAAAATTGCAGCGCCCCGCCACGGCTGTTTAGTGGCTAAGGTACTCGGCTGCTGACCCGCAGGTCACGGGATCGAATCCCGGCTGCGTCGGCAGCTTTTCCGATGGAGGCGGAAGTGTTGTAGGCCCATGTGCTCAGATTTGGGTGCACGTTAAAGAACCCCAGGTGGTGTAAACTTCTGGAACCCCCACTACAGCGTCTCTCATAATCATATGATGGTTTTGGGACGTTAAACCCTACATATGAAATCAAAAATTAAAAACAAATGCAGCACCGACACGTCTTCGACTGAAACGTTGAGAGATTTCGCCACGGGTGTCGAGGATACATTTCTCCCGAATCAGAGCACTCAGAACACGAGATTTTTGGTATGTTGCTAAGATTTCCGTCACTGTGCGGCATGAATTGCGTAATCTAGAGGAATTGTTTATGTAATTATTTAAAGCGTCAATCAGTAAAACGTGTGTGCCGGCTAACATTACATAACGATTTAATCCCGCAGGTAAACGTCGGCCCCTCCTATAGTATATGAATTTCTGCTTATATAAGACAGACAGCATTACACAGCACAAATACACACGCACACACATGCTACGCACAAACACATGGTCACGCATGAATCGCATATATACAAAACACTCGCCACATTACTGTCTGCCTACACATCTTGGCATTATGGCGCTGTCACTTGACTTGGATTAGCAGGGTGCTCATGAGCTACTTGACGAACGTCCTAGCAAACAATTCTATCCTACTGGAGACATATGACCCTGCTATTCCCGAGGGAAAGTACAAATACGTCTTGTATGAGACGAAACGCAGATTATTGTAGTTTTAGCCACCGCTCTCAAACCAGACAAATAAAAGAAAAAAAAAAGTAATGGATATTCTGACATCACTTACTTTACATGCTTGTGTTTTTTTGTTGTTGTTTTTTTGTTCTGGTTGCATATATGGTTCACTAATCAAGTCAGAAATAAACAAATGCCCTTGCCCGTATTAGTGCGATTCTGTTATACTATATATATATACTATCATTGCAGAATAATGCATGCTTATTCTTCGTATCACGTTTTTATTCCCCTCAATTCTTACTCTAATGCATTTTCATACGTACCACTACATCTGTAATCCCAGCAACCTTCAGGATACTACTAAATAAATAAATATGTAGATAAATCAACTAATAAATAAATAAATAAATAGCTGAGAGAGCGAGAGAAACAGACACACGAAGAGGAAGACATGTGATGAGCGTGCTTAATTAAGATGTTAAAAAGGATATGGAGGCCCTCTAAGACCCTTGTTATACCCATGTTACACAAGCAAAGCAAGTGTGGTTACGACCAACCACAGTTGACCGCGTTGAAGCGCGGTTAGCGCCAACCACAGTTCGCCGATGTTACACAGCGCGAAAGCATCCTCGGTTAATGGCGAACGCCCTCTGGCGTAGAACAATCAACAGAGCCACTTCCTTGCGTATATATGCTCCGAATACATTCAACAGCAACCAGGAAAAAAAAGTCATATGTACCCCCTAGTATATTCATGTACTTACTGCGACTTGTTTAGATTGTATACGTTCTCCCGGACTTGCTTTGGCTTAAATTGTTCTGTGTCAGGCGGAAGTTCGGCGTTCAAATCGGCCGCGTACGCCTTTGCATTGCATGACGTGCTTCGGATATCACTCACATGATTTTCCCATATCTTTATCAGGCTTTACGCATGGTTCGTGCCATCCATCTCGTCCATTTTTCACGCGCGCTCGCCGGCATGCACTCATCGGTGGTGAGCGACGCCATTTTCTCGGTTATCAGCCTAACCGAGGTTGCACAGCTCGGTTGATTGATATGTGGGGTTTAACGTCCCAAAACCACTTCATGATTATGAGAGACGCCGTAGTGGAGGGCTCCGGAAATTTCGACCACCTGGGGTTCTTTAACGTGCACCCAAATCTGAGCACACGGGCCTACAACATTTCCGCCTCCATCGGAAATGCAGCCGCCGCAGCCGGGATTCGAACCCGCGCCATGCGGGTCAGCAGCGGAGTACCTTAGCCACTAGACCACCGCGGCGGGGCGTCGCACAGCTCGGTTTCTTAAAACCACGGTTAGCGGCATAACCAGGCTTTCGTGTGCCGTATAACGTCAGCGATCCGCGGTTAACGTAACCATGGTTAGCGTAACCGTGGTTTAGGCTGCCTGTGTAACAAGGGTATTACTTGCCCAAGTTAACCGCGGTTACGACCAACCACGGTTAACCGCAATGAAACGCCCTTAGCGCCAATGGTCGATGTCACACAGCGCTAATACGTCCTCGGTTAGGCGGTTAACGCCCCCTTGCACAAGCTCGCCGGCGTGCACCAATCCTCCATGTACGCCGCGCTTTCCGCGCTTAACCACCCAACCAAGGTTGCCGAGCTCGGTTTCCCAAAACCGCGGTGAGCCTCACAACCATGGTTTCTCGAACTGCCGTTACGTTGACTGCAGTTGAGGTGCAACAAGTCTTCGAGTCCCCGCAGTAACAGTCGACTATGAGAAGTATTTCTGCCGAGCAACTATAATCAGGTGCCTTGCTAGTTTTCCATTCTTTATTATCACCACGGGGCTGGCATTTTTTTTCCGGTCGAGACTGGCAATCGCACTATGAACGTCACAAAATATTCTTGATACGCAGACTACACGAGCGTGTCGAGGTCAAGCACGGTCGATCCAGCCTAACCGACCATGCTCGCATGCAGTATAGGGCGACTCCGCCGTCTTCGATGCGCGCTTCGTTTGGCCGATGAGTGCTTACGTTTAATCGAAGACTGATTTGACACTAACTTGAGCCGGCTTGGTGAAGTTCACGTAAAGTACGCGCGTACATGCATTCACACGTTGTTGCGGCGTTTAGCGGGTGGCATTTGTTGAAGCAGATATACACCGGTGGATATCGCAACCAGCTTAAAGAAGGAAAAGAAGAATGCGCACATGTACTATACGACCACTGGATCAGCCTTCCTGCGGAACAAGGAGTGCATCAGTGCCGACCACGAAAGGGGCCCACTTGCTAGACTCTCGGTGATCCCACCGGGCCCAAGCGTCAGGCTTAAGAGTCCATTATTGATTCTGCACCGCACGGGCCCTCGCGAAAGCTCGCCCGTGTTTTTTCCCCTCACGCGGTGCGCATAAAAAAAGTAAGGATAAAAAAATAATAAACCGCGCGTGTGCCGCACATTCGAAACGTGACGGCCGCACGGCTACCGCAACGCGCGCCGCCTGTAGTACGATGTTTTGCTTGTGTATACGCGCGGCACTGCGCCGATGCCGTGTACTGCGCGGCTGCCAACTCTCTTCCGCGCGGGCATGCCATGGCGCTAGATCGGCGCGGGAGAGGCTCTCTTTTGGTGCGTGGCCGGAATGCCGAGCCCGCTTTAGAAAGCGCCAGCTCGGCAGGGCTCGCGTTGGTGGTGTAGTGGGCGGCGGTGGGAGTTAAACGTAAACGCGCCGCACTCGAACCGCGCTCCACAAGAGGCGAACTGCGAGCGCACGCGGCGCAGTGGAAGAAAAAAAAAATAAAACAGTGCTGTTTCGACTGGCTTCGTTGCCCATCCCAGACTTGTGTCTGCTCAGCGAGAGTGCCACTGTGTGTGTGTGGGTAAGCGGCGCGCGAACGCACAGCTTCATCTCGAGCGTTAGTGCTGCGTGCAGCTCATGAGAGTATGTATGTACATACAAAGTCACACCGTGATCTATGGAGAAAGGCGTCAGTGTGACTGAATGCGCACGCAGTGCGCACAGTTTGGCCCGCAGACAAAAAGGGGGACTGGTGACGCGCAACTGGGATAAGGGGGAAACGCAGACGAAATCAAGGTCCACACGCACGGCCAGAGAAGGCTTGGAACAACCGACTGTTGTCTGCCAGAGCAGCGCAGTCCTGCTGCGCCACTGTCGAGTGTGTGCTGCCGGCACTTGTAGCTAATCCCCGCCCCCCATCCCACTCTGAAGCGTGCGTGCGCTTTCGTGCGCGCTATTAGGCGTCCTAGCGACGGCAAATATTATCAGTCCTGGTGAATGGTTGCCGAATACACGTAATAACCGTAATTGCATTAACGCTCGGGCACTCCGATCTCCCCCGTCCTCAAGTCGCAAACAAAGGAACTGCGGAGAAGAGAGTGACTGAACGATACGGTGCATACCTACTTCATTGTACAGTTCGCATGCGTCTGTGTGACGCGCTGGTGTCTTGTTTGCTTGTCAGCGCGCACGAGTTCTGCATACTAAATTGCTGGCGTGGTACAAAACAGTGGAGAGTACAGACAAACAGCGTGTCCTCGCTGGAAAGGACCCCGCATGGATGAACTAAACGACAGAAAAGTCACAATATACAGTACAGGCCGTATATAGTGTAGGACGCACTGTTTTTCACTGTTATAGCCATCGCTAAACCCGGTGCTGCCAGATCGGTATATTCGCTTCTTCACTATAAGCAGGAACTCGGCAAGGTTAGACTAACCGAAGCCGTTAAACCAACGGATGAATGGTTCGTCCAACAGGGACTAAATGCATGACAGTGCGTGTCGTGCGCAAACGCCCGGCAGTGAAGGGACCAACGGGGAGGGTAACTGCGCCGCGATCGTATTCTGTCGATGCTGCACTGCAATGCTCGGCGCGGTCGGCGATCACGAAAACAAGTTATGTCGGTGATACGCCACTGTGAAGGCGAAGCACTATGAAGTGAACAGAAAATGCTATGAGAGGTAACACGCAGTCAGTGCACACAGCAAGCGCCCTCGCGTTTCCGCCATGCCGGCACGGGCAGGCCGAAATCATGTGAAATTCTCCCATCATGGGCAATGCGGATAACTCGCTTCATCATGCAGTGTGCTGAATTAGTTAGAACTACGAAGAACACTGAGAACGCTAATAAAAGTAAGCTGCTCGTCAGCGGTCGTGTACCCGTACAGTCACTGGCCAGAACTTCAGAGCGATACATAGAAAAAGTAGGCTTCGAACGTCATCGGTATCAAGCTGGCTGCCAGTGTGAGTGCATTGCCGGTACATGATAAGGAAACGTCGCATACAATTTCTTTCACCGAAAATAATGTCTCCTGCACTAAAGCTCAGATCAACCTACGTCTTCTTCTGTATGCGACAATCGTTGTCAAACATCAAGCGTGAACGCGATCGCGGATACGACTAAACGTGCGGCCGGCGGTGCACAGCGCGCGACTTATTAGCACGATTAAAGAACCGTGCCTGCGAAAGGTCTCGTCGCTGTAAAAATACAGCTATCTACATCACTCCGTATGACTCCGCGAGCATTGGAAACCTACCAATGGTTCATTTGTGACTATAAAATAACTATAAGATAACGATGACGAAAATTCCACGCGATCCGCATGTTGCGATCGCTGGTGGTCGTTTAGCCGTACTGTACTAGCCGTACTCCTCGTACGCCTAGCGACGCCATCGGCAGGCCGACACGGTATGGCATCGGCGGGGTGCCTGGCTGCTTCGCCGGCTTTCCTGCATAATTTTCGCTGCTATGTTTGTGTTTGCGGACTCATTCACCAGCACTACGAGTGGTGATTTGGCCGGCATTATCAAATTCCAGCTGATAATTTATATTTTCTGACTGGACGGATGTTGAAGATGTGTAGTTGGATCCATATTAAATGATCGGTGCGTTTCGGTGCTACAAGTTAACCCATGTTAATTTTCACGTTACGTTGTCCTTATTTATTGTTTTTTAAGCCGCGTAAAAGTCGCCCACTGGCACTGCATGGGAGGTCAAAATACTGTGCTATATATATATCTCCGACAGTTCGTTCTCTGTTGTGTAGCGCGGGCAATCAGTGCTTCCAAGCGATGTTTGACAATCAAATAACGGTGCGTCTATATATATATATATATATATATATATATATATATATATATAAAATATTCTCGACATACATAAAAATTCTCGACAAGTGCAGGGTCGCCACTTTTTTTTTCATTCGTCCAGACGGTTCAACTGTTAGTCCCACTAGAGCATTATACTTGCACCAATATTTAAACCAAGTGAAGTAAGTGCTACGTGGTAACAGTTGGACCCTTGCAGTTGCTCCCGCAGTTAGTCCAAATTGGTTCGAAATCAATGGCAGCCCATTAAGCCCCCTAAAGGACCAATGGCATATACCCCACTTAAGTCCTTTTCAGCTTAGTGTTCCAAGTGATGGAATGTTCTATGTTCATCTGAGTGTGCATAAACCATTATCAGTGCTCGCTGACGTCTCGCGGCAGTATATATAACATTGCGCATCGTGAGGGCCGCGGACCAACCCAACCTATATTTGGCGTGGATCTTACCAAACGATACATAGTAGCTGTGAACTCAAGCATTAGGACAGACACGCTAATATCGAGAGTCGCGTCGTTTTCCATGCATACCGTGTCATACGGTGAGCGTTAACTACCGGAGGGATTTCTGTGGGGCATGCGGCTAGGATGGACAGAAAGAGAGAGAGGAAGAGAGAGAGAAATACGTTTGGAACTGCTGCAGTATTCTAGGCACGCTTAGGGATTCCGGATTGCCAACCCCTGTCAAAAATGTATGGCTCCACAAGTATTAGCCTGAACATCTGCCAAGGGAAGACGGCTGGCTTCAAGTACGACTTCCTAATGTCGGTGAAAGAAAACTGCGATGCGCAACCATTCAACAAAGTTAAATTAACAAAAATGAATGTGTGGCTGTACGCGCACTAACGAAACTTCTCATTATACCTTGTGAAACACAGGGGCGTAGCGAGACATTTTTGTGAACATCCGGCACCCTTTACGTGTGTTCGTGCGTGTGTTTGCAAAGGAAGGAATACAAGTGAGAGGAAAAGCAGATATGTTAACCAGTTCGGCATAAATGGTATATACGGTAAAGATACACGTACAAGATGCAGAAATCTCGGTGGTTGGAGAGGGAAGGGGCGTTGAACCCTCTAAACCAACACTCTCGGCTTATAAGCCCCTGGTAAATGGCATTTCTAAGCGTATGATACATGAATGATACGGATGCCCAATAGTGGATCGACGGGTTATAAGCGTCGCTTGTAGACTATTGGCATGCCACCCTGTTTTCATGCCACTCACGAAGGTCGTCAAACCACCAACGCCGCGAGCTAAACTGCCGCACGTGACATGCCTTAAGCACTAAGATTTCGACATTTTACTTTTTTGCTTTTACCATCCATAAGGATTTCTATGCCAGCTCACCGATGAAACCGGCCCAACTGTCCGTTCGCCGTCTCTCTGTCTCTTTGGCGAATCGCTAAACACACACACACACACACACACACACACACACACACACACACACACACACACACACACACGCACACACACACACACACACACACACACACACGCGCGCACGCACACGCACACGCACACACACACACTAATGAAACGTGTCTTCAAACATGTAATTGGCTGTTTACAGTGCATTGATATATAAGAGCTATAGTACAATGCCTATTGGTGTTAGGAAGATAGAGCATTGCTTTATTTGGACCCGACCACGTTGACGCCTAGCGACGCATCTTCCTTCCAACGCTTAATGGACACGATAATAATTTAATATTTGCGGTAGCTGAAGTTGTAAACGTACAGCTGGACACCACATATGGTGAATCCCGCGCTAAGATGGCAACGACAAGGGCATAAGAAACACTAATACTCGGTATGCGTTCCTTTAAACCTTCGTGAAACGCAAAGGGAACCACCACGCACGTCGTGTATTCCCTATATCCCGGTCGCGATTTCACACAAGTTGAGAGCGGAATGTTGCGCGATAGCCAGGTGAGCGACGGAGAGCTATGGGTTGTCTAATATGATGATAGTTATGAGCCAGGCTGAGGTTAAAGCCGCCTCCTCCCGGTGTGTCAAAACGTTGACAAAATTACGCTTCTATTCGCAACTCTAGAGAACGCTCCGTGTGCTGGCAACACAGGTAAAAAAAAAAGATGGCACTTAGGCTTGGCGCTGCGCTGAATTTTCTAGATTGTGGCGTCAGATAGCATTGCTTCGTTGAAGGCAAATGGGTGCTGTAGCCGCAGACCACCTTATTCTCATCGGCATAATAGATTGCACGGGCGGAACAGCGGGAATAGTTCCGCTGTGCGCGAAAACATCGAGCTTCTTCGGCGAACTGCATCAGATTTACTTCAAGTTGAAGAACCTGTCTAGCGAGCCCGAGGTTGCAGGAGGCAACTGCTCCTGTAGTGGGCCTCTCAGAAAGGTGCTAGCACTTTGGCGCTGCGTTGCTATACACTGATACAGGCAAGACCTTAACAGTTTTTGAGGTAACTACACTGCGACTCATGCTGCCGATCGAGGCACCCTAATCACGAGCGCTATCTGGCACTTACCTCCAAAAACAAAGAAAGGCGTGCGGTCGCCTGTCTCGGAGGCGATAGGGTGTAGAACGCAAAGCGACGGGCAGGTGCCGCCACCGGGTAGTGTCGTTTTAGCAAAGCGTTCGAAACAGTTGCCTTTTTGAGCATTGCGTTGTATTGTCAGCACAGCGTGATAAACGCTATAGTTCTTAGAATTACTGATGTATGCCTTCTCTAGTATAAAGCCACACAAAGAAAATATTGACGTGTTGTTATGGTGCCTCAGATATGCGCACTAATCCCTTTTTAATTGACAATCGCACAAGTATGACCACTGATACTTGAGCAATATTGGTGGGCGCTGCGGATGGGGTCGGCCGTTTGGGGTATCGTTTCGTGCAGTTTAGGTTGTTGTTAAGGGTGGATAAACAGAGAATGTACAGACACACCAAAATGTTTGCTTCGAACGTCCCCAAGAAAGACTATTGTCTTTAGAAGACTCGAGAGAACTGTGGCGCCATATGGGGTCTCGGGAGCTGCAACGCGTGGTGTTTCAGCGAGCATGGGTATGATGGGTAATACATAGATTTTCCTAATCTTTGTGCTTTCAGCTCAATTTGGCTTCGTGTTGCTTAAAGCGGCTCTGTCGCGAGACGACAGTCAGCAAATGTTCAGCAGTTGCAGTTCACTAGCTGAACATTTTAGGGTCCCTATTGAAAAACCGTCCACCATAGGAATGGTGGATTCCACCATCCACCATTTTGCTGGATTATGACTGTGGAAATGTTGGTGGCACATGGAGTGTGGTGGCGTATATATGGTGAATGGCGCGCTCCAACCGGCAGTGGTGGAGCGCGAAGCAGCGCCAGAACCACGGTGACAAGCTGCCACTAAAGAAATAATAAAAATAATTGTATAAAAACCATGCAGAAAGCACCCGCAAAAAAAAAAGTACGACAGCGCGGAACCCAACCTGCCACCTTCGGATTTTTAATTGAGCACACTAACCACGGCGCCAGCCGACAGATGGCGGATGTGCTGTTAAACAAGTAGTCAACTCACAGACTCACTCTTGCGCTTCAGTTTTGTTAGTCGCTTACTCGAGATTGACGGGATCTGCACCTGCTACTAACATTTGCACATTTCATAAACACGAACAAGTGCTGCCTGTAACGATTGCCTCTGCGATAATGTCAACAGCCCTATGTTTTTCTTACAATTTACAACCGCAAAAAAATAAACAACTCAGTGGACTGAGCAGCAAGTAGAGTTTATCGGCGGTTACTGCCAAGTTTAATATCCATTTCTCGCTCCTTCCAAGGGGCGATAGAATCTGTTCAGGCTTTATGACGCTTCTATGCTCATTCGACAGATACGCCCGCACAATTGATTGTGATGTTTTTCACGCAACGCCTAGCGCAGTCATGCCAGCGCACCGCTGTTGCTCTGTCATTAGGAACAACTACATAACGGCTTGGCCAAAACGAATGCAGTGCGCAAGAAACATTGTGCAATCATATTGGTTCAGTGAGCATACGAATTGACGAGTCTTTGTTTTTGCATAAGAGCCAGTGAAGTGCCGGCGAGTGCGACCGGCGGCTGTCGGTGAGGGGAGGCGTAAATTTGGTGGAAATGCTGCAAGCGCGTCGCATCGATGTTTGTCGCTTATTTTGTGGACACTGTACGCAATAAAAAGGCTTCAGTTAGGTTAAATGATACCACAGCTGTGCTGTATTGTCATTTTTACCTGTCAAAATTGTGTACACTGAAACCCAGAAGCGCCGATAACACTTGTACGGGCTCGGTCGGTAGGATTAGCCTTTAGTGGAAATCATGGTGGTAGAACAGAAGGGTGAAAGTGGATTTCACTGGGGCTCATTTTGACGCATGTCGAAAGTGAAAGTTTATGCATATTCGCACGCACTTTGTTAGCTTAAAAGTACGGGTCAAGCAATACAGTGTGCAAGAATTGCCAGGGTTGCGTTTCTAGCGTGGTCACATCAAACCACCGCTGTGTTCTGCTCTAACATTGAAAGTGGCAACTGCGAACTGAAGCTCATTTATTTCTCGACAACTGCGCGCTGATGTAAAACATTTATTGTCACTGTTCACAGTGACACCTCTAGTCTTCTAAACATCACAACAAAGAAACACATCGCGGATGTCAAACTGATGTAAGTACGTGCGCGAAATATAAACATATATTCCCGGCTGCATATTCTACGCCCCACAAAAATTGAAGCGTTGTTGACACCACTAGAATAAAAAAATAAACGTGCTAGAAAGCGGGATGAGCAGCGTTGGCTTCTTTCGACCATAAACATATTTCTCTGAGTATACAAGAATGAAACGCTAAAAATAAGTGATTTTCCATACTGTCATTTGATTTTTCATTATGCCGCCATCATCCACCAAGCTTCCATCACGCCACCGTCATCCACCTTGCTCACCAAACCGTCCACCGAAGACGTTTTGCCTCGTCACCATCTGCCGGCATTTTCCACCGTCACCACCATTGGTTCGCCACCACTACCACCCTCTGCCACCAATTTTTTCCCTCTAGCCGTCATCAGCCAGCGTTTTCTACCATCACCACCATTGGCTTGCCACAACCAGCACCATCTTCCATCATTTTTTTCCACTCTCGCCGTCATCAACCATTATGCCCACTACAGTTTCCACTATATCCACTAATATTTCCGCCATATCCACTATTATTTCAACCATATCAACCAATGATTCCAGCATCCACCAACCCAGGATTTTCAATAGGGGTCACCTTTTCAAATCGGGTCACCAAGTTCACGTTTTTTTTTTATTGGGGCAAAACCGAAACACTGCAATGAACACAGCCACAAGTGTATTCGCCACCCGCAAGCACGAAGAATGGGAAAATTCATCTATTAACCAAGTTTCCCATGGTCGCTAAACAATTGCAGCGCCGGAGTCTCCTCTAGCTAATTTTATGACACTATGAATGGGACGGTAGAAACAATAACACGTCGAGCTAGTGGCGGGGGTCGCGCGTAACTTAACTCATCAGTTTCTAGACGGCGACACCACCCTGCTGCATTTTCTATGGAGGCGAAAATGCTGTAGGCCCGTATGCTCCCATTTTGGTGCACGTTAAAGAATACCAGGTGGTAGAAATGTCCGGATCCCTCCACTACGGTATGTCTCAAAATCATATGGTGGTTTTGGAACGTTAAACCCAATATTTCAATCAAATCAATTAACACCACTCTGCGAACAGGAGCACTATGAAACAGATAAAAAGCGAATTCAAGCAGCTTTCTCCATAGCTTTGGCCGTAGGGTATACTGGGTTAAACGTTCGCCGGCTATCGACGTGTACCGAGAAGTCTACTACCAACGGAACAGTCTCTTTGCCCTCTGACTGCGTTCATTTTTGCATATTTCCGTGACGGAAATACGTCATGAAAGTCGTCGTGGATGCCAGCATAAACCATTTTCATGTTAAAAACAAAACAAAAAAGTCGCTATATTTGTTGTGGCTTTCGAAAGTACCACCACAAGATTAACTTGGTCAAACCTATACACTTCCAAAAGGTGGATACATCGTAACCACGTCAGTATATTGCGCTGGCCGAACTGTAGTGACCGTGTGCTCATATTTGGGTACACGTTAAAGAACCCCAGGTGGTCGAAATTTCCGAAGCCCTCCACTACGGCGTCTCTCATAATCATATGGTGGTTTTGGGACGTTAAACCCCACATATCAATTAATCAATCGAACTGCAGTGAAGCTTTGATGAATTCGAGCCACACATATCCATCAATCAATCGAACTGCAGTGAAGTTTTGATAAATTCGAGAAAGACAATATTGTTGTGGTTCAACGTCCCAATATCACGACATGATTATGAGAAGCAATTCTAGAAAAAAGGGGATGACACCCTGCTAATATTTCCCGACGATAGTGTTCCAGAGTCTGCTTCGATGGTTACCGTGCTCGACTGCTGACCGAAGATCAGGAGTTCTATCTCGGCGGAGGCGGTCGCGTTTATACGGAGGCAAAATGCTACGGACCTGTGTACTGTGTGATCGATGTCAGTGCAATGTTAAGGAACGACAGATGGTCGAAGCTTTCGAAGCCTTCCACTAGCACATTTATTATTAGCATTACCGATATTCTAAAGAAGGCGGCAACGCACAACTAGGGTGAGAAACCCAAGCCCGATGTACTGGACGTCAGTGGGAGCAAAGAACTCGATGCGCAGTACTCGTTGCAACACAGCCGCATACAATGACGAAGCAACAGCTAAGGCTTGCGCATCGGATACACAACTCCCTTAGGGACAAGTTATGCGTTGAATTTTCTTCCTTTTTTCTTCGCAACTGGACGCGTCGTTGAAAGAAACCGTACACGCATTCGTTGACTGAGCGAGGGGACGCTCATTTCGCATTAAAGCGACCATAATGTGAATAGGGTGCAACGTGAACACCCACGCGTGTAAACCCTCGCATCATTACCAAGAGGATGCGCTTTCTACGTGGACAGTAAGCGTAGCGAAACACCCCATGCGTCATCACACCTAATCGCACTGAGACAGCAAGAAAGCCACGAGAAAAACATGCATGCCACACCCACGAAATTGCAATGTAAAGAGATATGCCACGCCCGAAGCTGCAGCAAAAGCAACGCTTAGTAGCTTACTCCAACAGATTTAACATGGAAAGTCGATGGTGCCAACTGAAGAGCACGAACAATGCATACAATAAACGACTTGGAAATACCACGACGCAGCGGACAGTGTACATTTGACAACAAAAGCTCATCTCTCATCCGTGCGACGTATCGCTTAATTTTCAGTTGCTCTGACAATAGTTCTCAAACAAGAATGCAGCAGCACGAAACGCTACACTGTTGGCTAAGCAAGTGGTCAGACCACAGCATGACTATCCCTGATCACCTACGCCGAGACCTATACGAAGCAGTCAGCCAACGTTTAAAGGCTTTCCTTTCACCCAATTTTCACAAGTTTGATTCTCAGTTCTGTATTGCAGATGCACTGAATGATATAGAGCGTGAAAGTTTGAAGGCTGTTTCACCACAGTGTTACAAGTTGACATTTTTTTTTTGAAGTCATTACAGAGATACAATGTGTGGTATGGAATGCAGGAAAAAAGCTGCGATACAAACGTAGCTTGACTAGCCCCACATCCCAACAAAACAAGGCAGAAAATGTTACAGCATTCATCCGGTCAACAAGTAAACAGACACAAATACGTCACAAATAGTGGCACAATAAGAAATATTTCATACATATAGACAAGATTGCTGCGCTCTTCGAAGAAATAAACAGTAGAAATAAGCAAAATACAAAAGATCTCTTTTTTTCCCTCTTGCGTCATGCAACTGAAATAGATTGGACATGTCCTGTCGTGAAAGATGGCACAATCTCTTGCCACGAAAGACTAAATTTCTTTAGTATGTGTGGGAGTGAATGTGTTGGAGGTGAAGCATTTGAAGACCGTAGTTCGGCCTCGAGGAACATTCTGATAATCGCTCTGTCTAGTAGGTCGAGACGAAGTGCTGCATGAACTCTAAGCATGCTATGGAGACAAGGTTTTTATTGTTTTTTCTGACTTTCTGTTTTTAGATGCGCTATTAAGCAATATTCATAGCGTTTCATTTGCAGTGCCTCTTACAAGAATTCATAAACAAGAATGCGAAAGCAGGAAACGCTTCTGTTGACTAAGCATGCTTTAAGAAGTACCTGCCCCTTGCTGCTGTCTTAACGCGTATTCGACAGACCCCATTGGAATCTCCAGAACGCTTTGAGAAAAAGAAATAAGGAAGGTATATATGCCACTCTTCTCGTGAGCCCTGCCTTGCCACGTATACGATTCTCTTTCGAGAGACAGGCTAACTCTCTTCTGGGCCCAAAAACTCCTCGAAGAGAGTGTAACAATCTCTAAAAAAAGTTAATGTCTCTTTTTTATAGAGAGACACCTGGCGGTTAAGAACTTACAAAGAAGTCTGAAATTAACTTTGGTTTCTTTTATAGTGTATATTAACCAGACTCCTGCAACCATACGGAGTATGTTATCTAAAAGGGAAATAATTTTTTATTTATTTACTCTTTTATTTATTGATTGATTTTTTTATTTTTTTATTCATTTATTTCTGCGTACTCCAGTATACCGCAGCAGAATTATTTCAGTAATGGGTTAATACAGTCGTAAAAACACAGAAAAATGTTTTTACAACATTCGCAATTTTAGCTTTCAGGAACACACATTTCTTCAAGAAGAGCATGTTGAAAATGATTTAACGGTAGTGAACAAAAGTATAGGGAAGTATGGGATTCACGTCGATAGTACAATAGTTACCATGCTCGGCTACTGATCTTGAATGTCGCGTTTAGAATGCGAAGCATTTCTTAGCAAACTTCGGCTACATTGAGCGTATCTATCTATCTATCTATCTATCTATCTATCTATCTATCTATCTATCTATCTATCTATCTATCTATCTATCTATCTATCTATCTATCTATCTATCTATCCATCTATCTATCCATCTATCCACCTACGTCTGGGTGCTCTACTGATGACCTCCTTAACCTTTAGGGTAGACTAAAATTAGCATGGGAGGGTAAGAGAATTTGACGATTATTTCTGGCTGGTAAAGAGATGAATTACGTGAAAATCCGGCGAGTACGGCACCACGCCCTTTACTTCACACACTTGTGGTACATACTTGTATACCAAGGGCCGTGGTAAGTGGGTATGATCCACAGGTGATTGACAGTCTATATCCAGCCAGGAACAGCTATATTTCATTCAAATGTGAGTGCGTTAAGAGAAAACTACATCCGCATCGTTTACCCTACGAATGCAAAGAATAAATATATGGGTCCCAGCAGGAATCAAACTCAAGCAGTGCTAGTGGCTATTAAGTATTCTACCACATAGCCACTATAGTTTTTAAAACTCGGTTGAAAAAAGAGTTAGTACTCCGACCCGTCACGCCGAGTTAACATCAATTGTAGTTAGGTGTTATCCATTGAAGTTTGCTGGTCTACGTAGCATTATGCAGTGCTGCCGTCCTCACAAGCACAAGTTCTTTTACTGCTTCTGGCGTTGGTAATACCCACGTTGCTGTTAGCATCGTTATGCAGCTGTAAACAGCTCGTTACATAAAACATTTGCCTTTGGTGAACATATGTCTGAGCTTACAGTTTGTGTCTCCATGTTAAGCGCCATTTTTTTAATGTCTTGTTGAAAAAAAAATATTAAGCATATCTGCTTCCCTCCATATGCTTTGCATGACGTTGATTTTATGGCACGTGGTATATGCGAAACTCATTTTAAATCCCGACCACGGAGGTCGCATTTCGATAGAGGCGACATGCTATATATATAGAGGCCCACGGACCGTGCCATATAAGTGCAGCCGAAGCTGCAACCTTCGAAGTTTGCATGCAGCTTCAGATTCCGCGGACGGAGAGGCTGATTTTTCGTTCGCTAGTTCATTGCGATTTACGTCATAATTGCTATGCTAGAGTTCAGGGCTACAGCTATTGTCTGCTGCAGCTTTTTCTGGCCTAAACGCGTAACTGTTGGGCTCATTTGATTCTAACGAAGAAAAGAGCCTTTAAGAAAAAAAATTCCCTTTGTATAAATTTGGTGTTGTATCATTCAGTGAACATACTTGAGATCCTAATTTATTGATATGCAGGGTTTAACGTCCCGTAACCACCATATGATTATGAGGGACGCCATAGTGGAGAACTCCGGAAATTTAGACCACCTAGGGTTTATTAACGTGCTCCCAAATCTGAGCACACGGGCCTACAGCATTTTCGCCTCCATCGAAAATTGAGCCGCCACAGCCGGGATTTTATTCCGCGATCTGTGCACAGTAGCCGAGTACCTTAGCCACTAAATCACCGCCGTGGAGCCGAACTTGAGATCCTCAATCTAACAAAAAAAATTTAAACAACTCCTGCGGGGCCATTCAAATACCGACACTGATGTTAGTTTAGACAATGTCCTGAATGCACTTACGCGTCACGCCGCAAGAGACATCAGCAGTCACGATTACTCGAGTACGTGAAGAACAACTTGCCTACAACATCATCGTACCTCGCGTTCATCTTTAAGACACCTGTTGCATTGCAGTTTCTTCAGATAAGTACGCTACAAGCACTGAATGCGGAAGAAACAAATGAGAGGGTGTGAAGAAACAGAAGAAAATTGAAAATATATACAGTAAAACAAATGCGAGCTTGCTAGTAAACGACAGCGTGAGGCAGCCTGCCAAGCAATCCTAAAGCGGCAGGGATATAAAAAAATGAGACAACAAATAATGTAATAATGAAGGGACGGGGGTATAGTGCGCGAAAGACGGCAGTGTTGTCGTCGTCGAGGCATTGAAATCCAATTCACGTCCGAGCTACGGTACCCTTGCCTTCTACGTATTGTACGCCCATGTTTTTGCCCCGCTTTTACACCGGTTGATCTCCTATCACCGTCTTTTCATGCCACCGCATCGGTTGATCCGTCCTTCCTTTCTCATTCAAGTGTCGCGCACTGTGAGCTGTAGCCAAGGCAAGCACCGCAATGCGTGCGCCGCTTAAATATATACCTACCCGCGCGAGTCTGTATGTATACGCATGTCTGTGTTGTGTGTAGCACGGCCGTGCCTGCTTGGGTGAACGCATTTCGCAATGTGTTATCGCGCCTACCTGTGCTTTACTTAATCGCTTCGTTCGACGTGCTTGCTTTATTGATAGCCGAACGACCGTCACCGCGTGCTTCGACTTCTGATTTTTAATTTTTTTCTCTTTATTTATGCAAGCGGTTTCCGTTTCATCGCCTTCTGGCTGTGTTGTAACTTTTCTTCTTTTGCTTTGCTTGCAAACTTTCGCCTCCACTGACACGCGCGCGCAGCTCTGCGATCCGCGCGAAGGCGCTTACATGCGGAATGCGACGAACGTTGCCAAACAGCAGCGATACTGCGGTCGCTTTGCAGAAACCCACGCGTTTGGAATAACAAGGGCGGCATGTATACGAGCTTTGCACTCTCTGTTGACTTACCTTTATTTCATTATTATAGTTTTCGTATTATTCTGCCTCTTCATTGTTTAACTTTTTTTTTTGTCTGGCATGCCTGAGCTAACGTACGCCCTTCTCAACCAAACGGTCTCTTTTTTTTTTTGTATTTGCACAAGAAGGGGCGCGGATTAATTCCGACAGCACATGAGAAAGTTTTAAGGCTAAGGAGGAAGAAAGCAAGGGCTGAAGACTGGCAATAAAAACAATTCCCGAAGTAGTAAATTAGCGTGAACCACACAGATGACGCTTGAACGATATGTTGTTGTTGCTGCTGTACAAAAACAAACGCATTTATTTGTCTCACTTTGTGTTAGCCGTCTCATTTTGTGATATGTTGCATCTTCCGCAGTGCAGAACCAACTGGGCAAATAAGTCCTTTCGATAAGAAAATGAAATGCGCGGCGCGCGTATTCTGAAATACGACGGACATGATTTCCTTAGTTGCTACAAAGAAAGTGATGTGATTTGCGTGCGTGTGTGTAAACACGCTCGCACACGCACACGGGCAAAACTTCCAGTGCTTCGCCGCAAAATGAGGCGAGGCACTGGAGGTATTAAAGACGGATGTTCGAATTGCGCGACACAAATACGACAGGCAAGACCAAGAACAAACAAGCGAAAGTGGTAGAGAAATAATAATTGGGAGGGCGTTTTACGCCATTGCCAAAACGACTCGACGGAAAAAAAAACTTAATGGCGGTTTATTTAAGACTGAAACATCCCGTTATATTGCGACGAGCCTTTTGGCTCTTCCTTCTATGCATATTGCAAGCCTACCGGCCGGGTCTCCTCTGGCGTTGAATATATACTTCTTGGGCCCAATACAGAGTCCCTGGCTCGGCTTTGTCATTCGGACGCTTTTTCTATACGTTATACTCATTAGCGGCTGAAATGCAAGCGGCATGCCGCACACGGTGAGCGGTGCGTTTGCCGCACGAGGCGACAGCCTCGAGCGGCCAACGTGCAAATGCGTGCGAGACCGAATGTTTTAGGCCGCCCCGCCACGGTGGTCTATCAGCTAAGGTACTCGGCTGCTGACCCGCAGGTCGCAAGATCGAATCCCGGCTGCGGCTGCTGCATTTCTGACAGAGGCGGAAGTGTTGTAGACCCGGGTGCTCAGACTTTGGTGCACGTTAAAAAACCCCAGGTGGCCGAAATTTCCGGAGCCCTTCACTACGGCGTCTCTCATAATCATATGGTGGTTTTGGGACATTAAACGCCACATATGTATCTAACGAAATTTCGGGACACGCCGCAAAATAAGAACCAATCAGAAGCTAGCCACTCAGTTGCGGCGTCACCTATCTGCACGCCAAGAAATATAATATTCTGAGGCTGCATGAAAAACGTGACACGAACGCCCTAAAATCTCAGAGGTTGTGCACACACAACAGGCTCTCGATAAAGAATGTTGTCTGCGCTTCATTGCCGAGTATATGGTGGAGCCGTGCAATGCCCTCAAACATATTTTTAAGTAACCATAAAATATATCACTGGAAGAGCTTATTGTCTCACCAGTTCAACGCCGCAAAATTTTTAGGAATCCGTCCAGTACGAGTGGAGTTAAAAAGATTTGTCACACGCTGCAATCGCATTCTCTCTTCTCTCGTCCTGACGAATTCCCTGAGGGCTAGGTACGGAGGAATCGGAGGGGATGAACAAAACATGCAACTCGCGCCTCGTGACCTTGAGCACGGTTTTATTACTATTTTTTTTTCTTGGAATACTCGGCTTTCTCAGTGCGATCGCGCGCCCACGCGTGGACAAGTGACGGTCTCCCGCGGTGATCTCTGTAACGACCAAGCGCGCCATGTTCAAATCAGCGATTGGCTGATAGATGGGCATTCTACGAGTGATTTTTGAGCGTCTCCCGTCATTTGTCGAGAGAACAGAAAAAAATTTTTAGCTGATTTTTATAATTTATTGTGTATTCCAGGCCACGTGCTACGCTATAACATTTGGCTCGCGTGTTCTCGGGAGCCTCTACTACAGATTGGCAAAGTTTTCTGACCATGCTCAAAAATTGTTGCAGGCCCCCTTTAAAGCAGTGATGAACGGAAGAGCAGGCACGGATAGGGAATATTCGAAGCAAAAAAACGAGTATATAGTAATAAACACAATATGGGGTTATCGAGAAATATCGAACGCAACGAGATAACGCGAGACGGCAGGCATCAATGCAGCGTCGCGTAAAACGCGAATGAGAACACGAAAGCACGTGCCTGCCGCCAACGCGCTTGCCGCGTGCGTTTTTGTCGCTGGTCAGTATGTACTGGTTGGAGGGGGGGGGGGGTCGAAATTTCCAGGCCACTCTCTCATGTATTTTCATGGAAGCGTGGCTCGGGAACTCTCGACCAAGACTGTACGGGCCCTTACACAACAACCATCAGTAGGCTGACCCCAGTATTCTAGAACGTCCCTTCACTCAACGCTTCACCTTCACGTGAGAGAGCCGATGGGAGTGCCGTCTCTAGGCACAGCAAGTCACTGCATATCAGCGATAATCTGCTGCGATTCCTAAGTAGCGCAGCGTCATTTTCTGCCGAGCGGTGGCGCAGTGCTCAACTCTCTCAAGTGAAGGGTAGAAGTTGAGTCGAGGAGCGTTAGTGAATACAGGGGTGAGTCAAGCGAACGCCGTCCGTGCCACGCGTGCGCCACAAGCCACGCTTGCTAGGTCACGTGAAGTTTATTGCAATAGAAAATATAAAGACTCTATCGCCGCATTTTCGCCGTCGCCATCATGTCCCAGATATGTATATGTACAAGTATATGTGTTTGTATTTCTATGCATAAATATCGGAATCAGGGCATCGGCGAAGCCTATATAACATACGGAAAATTATTTATACAGCGGATCCACAGCCTCCATATATAATCCCCCATAAAGAAAGCCTAAGACCATCTATGAAAAAAGACGTAAGGCTAGAATACACGGTCTCTACAATAATATTCACCGTATGTGTGCAGGAGGTATCCAGGGCCCCAATTGGGAAGAGCTATAGTAATAAGAGTTAATCGAGTGCATGGTAACCTGCGATTTACTGATGACATGGCATTGATGAGTACCTCAGGGGACCAATTACAACTCATCGTTACTGAACTGTACGCAGAAAGCAGAAGAGCATGCAGGTCTGAACTAATGTGCAATGGTAACGGCAGAGAACAGTGCTTTGCGATAAAGGGTGAGACACTGGAAGTTTTAGAGGCATATATCTCTACTTAGGACAGGTATTAACCAGGGGGCTGAACCACGAGAATGAAATAAGTTGAATAAGAATGGGGTGGAGCACATTCAGCATGCATTCTCAAATCATGAAAGACAGTCTACAACTATCCATGAGGAGCAAGGTATTGCAGCTGCATCTCACCGGTGCTTACCTAAGGAGCAGAAACCTGAAAGCTTACAAGGAGTGCTCAACTTGAACTCCACACGACGCAGCGAGCGATGGAAAAGAAAATTGTAGGTGCAATCTTAAGAGACAGAAAGAAAGTGGAGTGAATAAGAGAACAAACGGTGGTTAAGGATATCATAGTTTAATGGAGGAATAAATTGATATGGGCTGGGCATGTAGCGCGCAGGCAGTATAACCGCTGGTCATTAAGGGTAACTGACTGGGAAACTGTGACTTCTTTGGTGCCTTTTCCTGTCAACGCCGCGGTCTTCGTTTAAGGTCACGCGTGCATGACACATGCAAGGCTTTCGACATAATAAGAGAAAATAAATGCCAATCCGGGAGGAGCGTGGAGAACGAAGGGACAAATCGGGCCCAACCGCGAAGCTTCTGGCCAAATAATAGTGAGAAAAACCACGCAAGGCATGTATGATCACAAGAGACGAATCGGACTGGTGTAAAGGGAGAGAGTGAGGAAGAAGTTGCGAAGACCGGCTACGTCTCAGAGGTTAGAAGAACAGTCGTCAGCTTCCAGCGTCCTAGTGATTAAGCAAAGCCTTGGGCAACTTGAGGTGAAACAAACTAGCACAACATCGCACTAGTACCAAATTCACTGCAGCTCATCGTTTTGAGGCATCACTAAGAAACGTACAAAACGCCTGATTTATTAAAGTTCCGGCGGATTGGCCATCCTCTGTCCGAACGGACAGAGTACAACACGATACTGGCCTTACATATCACCATGCAGCTTTACACTTTGCCGCAGTCATCTGCGGGTCATCACGCATTGAAAATGGGTGGCAGTCACCGAGGACACTGACTGTGACTTTTTGGCTAAAGAGTATGCGTACGGCAGTACCATCTTTATGACGGGCATAAATCGCTGTATCGTGCAAGCGAAGAAGCGAATGATGGTCGAAAAAAAGCGTGTTGAAGTAGAGCCAAACAGAAAAGTATACTCGCAATGACAAAATGAGGAATACTATGCCGACGACTGGCACTCGGATTTCGGCACCCTCCCCATTACGCCTAAATGAGTTACGGCTTGCTTTTACTCTTCATTATGCAAGCCATTTCTCGGCCGCACCGAGATTTAGTGACGCCTTTGTGGAAGGGTAGAATTATAAGACAGCGCCTGTTCACATAGCCCCCCCCCCCCCGCGCGCCACTTTCGAAGCTTGCACAGTGCACTAGCTATAGGTAGGCGGGCTCCTCTATCGCGGTCCCGCAGATGGGAATTACTGTCGCGTGGCTGAGCACTTACACCAGAAACCTCAAAGTAACCTGAGCTGGTGGACCGCAGTCAGAAAAATTAGTCCCTCAATGGCCGGTACAGTGAAGAAGGTTGTGGTATGAAAGGGAGAGGTAAACATTCAAGAGGCTGACTTCGTTTGTCCGAACTTTATTATAAGGCATTCTAGGTTAATACGCCAGAAATACCATTTTTGTGGATGAAGCCTTAGCGGACGTCTCCGGAATAACATTTGAGTGCCTTCGATGCTATGAACTTAATTACATTGTCGTTATCTGTCTGTCTGTCTCTATTTTTTTTTATTTCGCCCCATTTACATTGCGGTCTCTATGCATGGAACGCGCGGCCTCGAGCTCAGCGGCACCTTAAAGTTTCTCATCTATACACCACATTGGTGCACACATAGATTCGTAACACTTTCTTCGTAATGAGAGAAACGAACATAAAAAAAGCAGAAAGCCTTCACTCTGTTTGATTCACTGCATTATACACACGAATAGGATAGTTCCATACCATGCCTAAACAAGCTGCAATTCAGTGTTTGAATGTGATAGTATAGGAGGCACTCTGTTTCTACAGACTATAGTAGCCTCGAATATACACCTATATAAGAGGTCACAATTAGACCCAATACTCGTAAAACGAGTTTCTTTTGTCACACTTGTGCGAACTCTGCGCTTATATGTTCCACTCCTGGGTACATGGAACTCTCTCTCAAGCATATATGCCCATGCATATAGCACTGTAGGGACAACATCAGTACCTCGGCGCATGATCGAAATGGACAGCTGCACAACGCGCATTACGCCACCTTGATCTCTATTTGCCCTCGTTCTTTAGAACGAAAGATTGTGAGACGTGCCGAGCGTTGTATAACGCTCACGAGGGCTGATGCCTGTACACGCGATTTTACGCAAGACACGCGAGCAGCCACATTGAGCTTATAAACGAATGTTTTCAAAATGTTGCGAATCCCTACGTAAACTGTTTAGGTAATGAAACGTCGAATGCACCAACCCAAGCGTTTTTATGCGTATATGCGTCTAACATAACACGGTTTGGTTATTCGTTATATGTACAAATCGTGGAGGTGACAGCCCCATAAGGTGGCACAGAAACAAATCTGCAATATAGTGTATAATAAACTTCTATGCCCCAGTCTCACAGTAAATCTATCATGCGCTTGTAAGGTTTCGATAGGGACGCGAACTCTTTGCCACAGTTTGTTATATGTGGATGGAGCTGGCATCGCATTTGCGAAGCTTCGCGTTCACGAGTGTCAGATAATCTATACCGTTGATATATTGACTATTCCCTATTCGCTAAGTGCAGCACCGCGTGAGGACTGGCCAAAATTCAAATTTTACAAGGAATTCTACCTTCGTAAGCTTTTTCTGGGCATCTGCGGTCTTAAAAGGAAAGGAAAAGAGGATGGTCCCAGTTTGCAGCCGACTCAGTAGTGGAACTCCTTGAAGGTCGATAAATATCCGTTGGCCACACGTTACAGCTGCACGCGCATTCGTGGCATGTGCGCACCAACAACAGCACAAACAAAAAAACTGTACTTCAGAGTTTCCAAACGTCATGCGCGCTATAGGGAAGACGCAAGACGAGGGAAAGAAAGCGCGCCCCATGGAAGAAACCCGGGTCCCAGCTCGCGGCGCAGGGTTGTACATTCCATACATCTTCCCATCGTATGCGCATAAATCGGCGGACCGGAATTCCAAATGCGCAGCGCCATACATTTTTGAGGCTGGCCGGAGAAGGCGCACACCGCGACGAAATTGAGTAGTCGTCTGCACATCTGTTATGAGTTTGTCGCGCGCGCCCGGCTATCGAGACTGTGCGGAGTACGCCTGCGAGGTATTTATTTTTCTTCCCGCTATTATTAGCGTTATTTGCTTTGCACGAAGTAGTGGGGGCTGGCCTATGCCTGCCAGCAAGGGCTATGTTATGACACGCGCGTTCGGTATTCGACGCATGCAGCGTGCTTGCGTCAATTTTTTTAGGCACACACACCAGCAACATACCGAGAGAAAAGTATGCATGTTTTCTCATTGTTTTGGTAAATACTAAGGGAGAATATACAGTGCATGCGGAGAAATCCTGACTGAAAGATTCTCATACTCCTTCTCATGACTCACGCACACCACTGCAAATTATACGTGAATCCACTCACATCTGGAAAGAAATATACGTTGGCCTGGCTGGCAGGTGCCTAAAAGAAAGACTGAAAGAGCCCTACAACAATGTGTATAAGTCGGTGCAAGGCCACTTATAGGCTTGCATTGTCCACATTAAGAATGCCAGCCGGATTTCCGTAAAGCTAAGGTGGTCGCTCAGCACAGTAATCAGATGACGCGCGAAATAATTGAGGCGTCTGAGATTATCCACCTGAAAGATGACTGCGTCAGCATGGCTTCTTTGGCACTGACACCGAAAAAAAAATGATGTATCTTAACCAATAATGCAAGATGTGTGATAGGTGTTTGTTACCTCGGCATGACTGGCCATTTAAAGGGGTCATCCAAAAATTCACGCTTTTCGACTAAAAACGCAGGTATATATAGATGGTCAAATATGCCTGTACAGGTGTGAAATCTCGACCATAGGGGATTATTTTAGTCTAAAATAAGCCATAGAAGTCATCGGCTGCAAACTTCGCCCACCACCAGCGACCACCAATTCGTCAAGGCGTGTGTGACGTCACAAGGCGAAGAAGCAGTGTCGTCGTCTGCTACAAGCAGCACCTTTCGCACGCGGTAGAGTGTTGCGAGTGTTGAATGCCGCGTGGTTCGCACGTGGCAGTGGGGTGCAAATGTTGCGGTGGGTTACCGGTACCATCACCATAAGCGGCGAGCGACAACGTCGTGTACATTGATTTGGACTCCATCACCGCCAGCTAAAAGGAGAAAGAAAGCGTCGAAGACGGTGTGAACGAATATTTCAAGGACCTCGCCGTTGTGGCAGACGGCTTTGCGCAGTGGTAAGTACCTTTATTTCAAGCGTGTAAGGTTAAAAAGCGAGCTTAAACCATTATCTCTTCCCCAGTGCAGGGTAGCAAACCGGATGTGCGTCTGGTCAACCTCCCTGCCTTTCCTTGCATCTTTATCTCTCTCTCTCTTAAACTACGGGGGTCCGTTTACGCTGCATTCGTTGCATTCGCGAGCAGTTAAACGCAAATGTACATCGCACGCGCTTCCTTCTAAAATAACAAAAAAAGTAGTTTTCAGCCAATAATTCATGCACCACACACTAAAGTGATGTGTGCCTGCGACTATGCCGCTAGTGTTCGTAAAGAATATGTTACTGAAAGTAACGAGTGCTCTCAGTATCGGCCTTCAGCGATTGAATCGAAAATGTAGCAGCAGCCTGTTTGAAGAGAAAGAGAGGTCTTTGTTTTTTTTGTTACTTTGTTGTTTTTGTTTAATGATTGCTATGTATAGCTAAGGCCATTGATATGCGGTCGTTCAAGGGCACGGTTCCTCCAGGCCGAACACGCGAATTTGATTTCGATTAGATTAAGTGGCGTAGATGTGCGGGAGAAGGGAGGGATGAAATAAGAGCAGAGTGAAACTGAGCCTGGCCGCAAAGTGTCGAAGGAGCAGGCCCTCCCATCAACCTTTACATAAGATTAAGTAAACGAAATATGAGCGGCTGGCCCGTACAGCACAAATAAACAAAAGGAAGGGGCCGAGCACAGAATCAGCACCGAGGCTGACACGCAAAAAAACGAAAACACTCAAAGGCAACAATAATATCTCTTTTATCACAGCTTTTTCGACAGAACTTCCACGGCGACCGAGAAAAGCGCGAGGGGCGACTAGAGAGTCGTTGAAGGGCGAGGAGGAGCAGTCTTATTTGCCCTAGTCTCCCTCACTCTTTCTACGTGCGCTACGTAACTTATTCACTTCCCTTTCGAGTTTGTATCTCTGCACCTGTTTCTTTTTTTTTGTTATTGATCGTCTCTTCATTTCTTTTTACGTTCGTGGTTTGATATATCGGAAATGACTTCCTTCTCTACGGGTGGTCGCTGCAGTGAATTGAGCGAAACACTATACGTGAGGCCATTTTCACGCGCTCTCGGGGCATTCATTATAGACGCCCTGCCACCGCCACCGCCACGGAGGTACTTCGAAAGTAATTGAATTCGTTTATATATATATATATATATATATATATATATATATATATATATATATATATATATATATATATATATATATATATATATATATATATATATATATATAATACTAGGAGAGATATATTCTGGAAAATGAAGGTGGCGCGGACGTTCTCGTATATACTTTGCTCATTGCATATTACATCCTCGGGTGCATGTGGCTTCAGCGCATTCTTTTATTGTTGTTGTATTTGACAACGAAAATAAAGCTCCTAATCTATTCGTAGCTTCCCTTCCATTTAACGTTTTCTTCGTTTTGTATTTTTTTTTTCATTTTTCACGCGCTGTGTTTCGTTGTGGAAAAAAAAACTAGAAATCCGGAGGACGCAGTTTTCCTTCCGATGATTCGTCCTCACGCTCGAGTCAGCCAGATTCGGGAGCGACGATTTTGTGAATACCAGCCGCCCGTGGCTTATCTTCGCGTGCTCTTTTTCTATGGCCTAGTCGTCGTTTTACTCTACACTGCACACTGCTATTCGTCCGGTTGCCCCTCTCTCCAAACCACTTGCTGGCTCGGTTGTGTGTTCGAGTTTATAGAGGAAAAAATATTCGCGCTCTATCAATGACGAGCCATTTCATTGGACACTGGATGATAAGATGTACAATTTAGTCTTCTTATGCCTTGCTTTGTGTGTGCGTGTGTGTCCTTTATAGTTTTTTTTTATCTCAAAGCACTACGCTTTCACGACTATGATAGTTCATGCATTTGTTTTTTAACTTGCTTCATTTTTCGGACACATAGTAAAATCTGCCTTTTTCTCGACGCCACGGCGCATGCGCCCTTCCCTAGCGGGAACGTTGCAAAACGCCTCCCCGTCTTCGGAGACCTTCGTTCTTGCAATGCCTGTTCTCTCAGCCATTACCAAAACAGCAAAGAGCCACACAGTAAAATAAAAAAAACGTGCATTATAGACGATAAACTCGATCACTTCAAGCGATGGGCTTTGCTTGTGCAAGAAAACCGAACCTGTCTGGCTGGTAATTATAAATAACAATTGAGTATAAACTATTTATTTTTATGAAACCAACTAGAAGTAATAAAATGCAAGTGTTATAATGAAATACCTCAACGCTTCCGTTACTTTGGCCCTCAAATGCAACAAACTTCTTTGGCTAAAAAGAAGTCATTTAACCACACGCGAACAGTTTATGAACGTGGGCAACACTCCGTCTATCCTACGGACATAACAGGGAGGGTATAGTGGACTCGCTCTCTGGATTTCGTGCCTACCGGTTGTGCCTCCGCGATCTCCGACGACAGCGCAGCTCTGGCCGACTGGCTCGCCCTATGCCATCTCCTGACGCCCGACAAAAGCTCTCGCCGAGTTTTGCCCCGTCCACGCACTTCTTTGACCATGTCCATCTTTCCTATTTTCTCTTTACTTTCGTCGTTTGCTGTTGTTCGCTGTCCCTGTGCTTCACTCCCCCCTTCCTCTATCTATTTACTTTTTAATCCTATCCTTTTAACTCTCCTCACCCCCATCCCTCGTGAGCTACTGTTGAGGTGTCGGACTCTGATTACAGTTACGGGACTCACTTTTCTCTTCTTTTTTCTTTAAGAATCACACAAGAGGGTATAGTGGCACAAGGACGTCGACAGAGCGCTATCCTGCTTCTGGTGTGCTCAAATGGCGTTGATAATAGACAGTTTAGTTTAACGTTAGCGTGATAGCAGGGATTAAGAAGATGGCATTACCGTGTAGCAATCATTCGTTGCGGACAGCATCTTATTGTTTAGCGGGATTGCATTTATGTGGTTCACGTGGCCCAGCTGAGATGGTGGCGCCAGCTATCAGATTGTTGATAAATTAAAAAGGAAAAGAAAACGAGAGTGTTTGCTTGTGTGACCATCCGTAGCATTGTTACAAGTTTATTTTAGTAATAATAAAAGTAAATGAATATGAACGACGCACCAAACGCAAAAGCATTTGTGTTGCCGATTTGTTTACATCGATCTTCTAGTTAGCCCTATACAGACGTTTGAAGTGGGAAGCTATTTCAAAAATTACACTAGCTTGTTCGTAATATTCGGTCATCGAAGCTAACTGAAGGCAAGTGAAGCCATTTTAAACAGTTCTTTGCTGCGATCGAAGCGAATCTTTAAACAATACGCTAAAATCACTTTGAAGCGGGCGTCCGAAAATGCCGCTATGTTTACGTACACCGCGCTAACACGGTAACGTTATATCTGAAAAATAGCGCGTCTACAGTAAGCGATACGGCTAACGTACGTATCGGTGAATACGCACTATGTTCCCGCTACCACGGTAAGCCCGCTATCCCACTAAGTCAGGTACACTACAGAGAGTTATAGTATACCGGGCTTACCGTGATACCGGGCGTACCGTGATACCGGAATCGAAGTGCGCATGCGCAGATACGTACGTTACGCGTACCGCTTACCGTACGCGCGGTATTTTTCAGATTTAAGGTAGCGTAGGTGCACGTAGTGTACGTAAACATGGCGGTGCTCTCGGACGCCCGCTTCGAAGTGATTTTGGCGTAGTTGTTGAAAGATTCACCCTGTTCGCAGCAAACGACTGTTCAAAGTGGCTTCGCTTGCCTTCAGTTAGCTTCGATGACTGAGTATTACGGATAAGTTGGCGTAGTTTTTGAGATAGCTTCCCATTTCGAACGCGCCTAGGCCTAACTACAAGATCAATGTAAACAAATCGGCAACGTAGATTTTTTCGCGTTTTGTACGTGGTTCATATTTATTTACTTTTATTATCACAAAAATAAACTTCTAACAATGCTTCGCGCGGTAGCATAGGCAAATATTCTCGTTTTATTTTCATTTTCATTGTTTAACTTATTAACCATCTAATAGGCGGCGCCACCATCCCAGCTGGGGCACGTAAACCACGTAAACGCTATTCCGCTAAGCTATAAGACGCTGCCCACAACGAACGTTTGCTGCACGGTAACGCCATTTCCTTAACCTACGCTATCACGCTAACGCTAAACTATAACTGTCTTATAACTGTCTAATAATGTAGCCTAACGTTTAAACACGACTATTTGCACGGGAGCCTCCGGCACGCTCCCCGACACGCTGTGCTCGGAGGTAGCTTTGCAGAGTCAGTGGTCACGTGATCACACAGGGTGGTGCTCTTGGTCGGGCGGAGCTTACGCACCGCAACTTCACAAGCAATCAAGGTGGAAATGTTGTAGGCCCGTGTGCTCAGATTTGGGTGCACGTTAAAGAACCCCAAGTGGTCCAAATTTCCGGAGCCCTCCACTACGGCGTCTCTCATAATCATATGGTGGTTTTGGGACGTTAAACCCCACAAATCGAATCACTACAACCACCCGTTGACGGCCCCTACCGCTGTTTAAAAAATATGAAATGGGTCTACAGAGTGGTCATTGATGGCAAGAACGAAATCCCGACACGAGGCCGCCGTAACCCAGCCTGATTGATGATTGATTGATTTGTGGGGTTTAACGTCCCAAAACCACCATATGATTATGAGAGACGCCGTAGTGGAGGGCTCCGGAAATTTTGACCACCTGGGGTTCTTTAACGTGCACCCAAATCTGAGCACACGGGCCTCGACATTTCCGCCTCCATCGGAAATGCAGCCGCCGCAGCCGGGATTTGAACCCGCGACCTGCGGGTCAGCAGCCGAGTACCTTAGCCACTAGACCACCGCGGCGGGGCGCCGTAACCCAGCCTACTCTGGATGAACGAAGACAATTCCAAGGGTGTTGTGTTGCTATCTGTTTTACGGCGCGTGAAATGCATCACTGAACAGATTGTTAGTGACGTCAGCATGTTATGGCACGTGCGCCAGTGGTCTGTGGGCGTATAGACCCATTGCATGTTTGTAAACACAGGTAGGCCGATGTCTGCATTTTGGGTAAAATTATAGCGACGTCCACACGTAACTTCCGGCATAAGCGCTGAGGGCTGCGATGTGCGCCAACAAACAAAACTAAGTTGAGAGGCGTGACTCACATCCAACCGCGACGCAGCTCGTCGGCATGCCGTTTTTTTTCTCGTTGCTTGATTGAGAACATCACATGCACCATTGAAAACCCAGCAGAAACTGCGGTAGGCAGAGCGTCTTTTGCCTACCAAGACAGCACCACTGAATTTTCGTGACGTAAGCCCGGTGGACTTTGTCTATATACTCTGGTTCTTGTTCTGTTGCTGTGAGAACCGTTGCTTTGCGCTGCCAGCATGCAGTACCATAAATCGAGGTGTTCCGTGAGTCCCTGGCCTTTCTCTAAATTTCCACGGATGCAATAAAGGGCTCGTTTCTTTGACACGCAACCTTTGTAAAATACACCCTTATATAGATAACGAAGTAAAAAAAAAAGACGTAAGAGAAGTCATTCGCACTGTTTCAGGTGAAATGTAGCAATCGTGATATAGGTGTGAAAAAAAGCAAAGTTATTGATTGATACGTGGGTTTTAACGTCCCAAAACCACCATATGATTATGAGAGACGCCGTAGTGGAGGGCTCCGGAAATTTAGACCACCTGGGTTAAGAAAGTAAAGTAGACCAAAAGATAACTTACCACCGGAAGGGACCAAACCTGCAAATTTCAGAGTCAAGCGAAGGTCTATCAACACGAACGTTCCGTAAGACATCTGGGCGCCGCCATTTTGGGTTGCTAACTTTATCTTTCCTTGAATTTTCCCATTGCGACGTGAATAAATAAGGCCGTATATGAACCCCTAACCCAAATGTTTTCATGCGTATGCCTTATAACTGTATAACCTTGCTCGCTTAGTTGTTATTGATACAAAACGCGCAAGTTAACAGCCAAATATAGCAGCACTCAAACCAATTTGTAAAATACCCTATAAAAGGTCGTGTGGCTAACTAGCAGCGTTCCATTTCTTTATAGCATCTGCCCACGGGGACCTTCTAGAAAATGCGGAATGGGCTAGGGTGCACCTTGTTGGTGGCGCGCCAAACTCTATTGGCGAAATCTAGCAAGGTCGCTTGAGGCAATGAAAGCAGAAAATGAAAGTGGGCAGAACAATCTCTGTCCGCTTTCACTATCTATCTCTTCAAAGGCCTCGGAACATCTACCAACCAACTAGGTCAACTCAAATGGGTCGAAAGCCCGCCCAATTGTAGTGCTGCCGGCGCTACCTCGAGGCCATGTCGAGGCCGCTGCACAGCTGATGCTGCCTGCACAAAAAATGGTGACGTCACGCACACTGGAATTACGTCTGCTAGGAGCGCACATGCAGTCAGTACAGCTGTGTCTCTGATGATGTAGACTAGAGCCCCTCCATGCGTTTTCCGCCGGCTAGGTTAAGTAGCGCCAACTCGTTCTTCCCTTCTCCCTTTAGCCCCGGCCTTGGGCAGGGGCAGCTCGTACTGCCAGTGAAATCTAACTGGTTCGCTGACACAGGATTTACCCTGTAGCAGCACAGCGAAAAGTAAAGCGAGCAAATGCGGCAGTTCTTCACAGGTGTCCAGTTTCTCTGTTCATTGGCGCGTACAAAGTCAACCCACTGGCTGCGTTGAGGTTCGTGGCTTGGAAAGGCATGAAACGCCACGCCATTTCAGCTTTTTCGGCGCCTCGACGAGCAGGGTGGTTCCCCGACATTCTGGCACGTATTGTCACTCTGAATGATCGCACTCACGCTGTGGAGCACGTGCACGTAAAATCAGTCGCTGCGACACGATGAATCGCACGCACGCTTCAACACAGCAAGGAGAGCCATTAGTGAGAGCATGGCCGGGAGTCGGCTCCAATCACACTGAGATCGTCGACGACATTGTTACTAGTGTATCGTCACTCAGCATGGTATACCTGTGGAATGTATCACACCGAACACGTAGCACTAGTGTCCATGTCGCAGGGAAGTCCATTTTACGTCTTTTTTCCTCCGTAGATTTTCTACGCTGCTTGACATCGAATTAAAATAACTTCCACGCGACGGATGCCATTCAAATTTGGCCAAGAAGACCTATGAATACCAAGCGATCGAATGATGGGCACATCTCGATCTTGAAATTTGAGGTCAATGCTCCTTTAAGAGAATGTGTACCCAACTCGAAGAGAGCTGAACAGCGCCGCAGAGTGCCGGTACACTATATACTTGCGGTGAGTATAGAGCACATGCTCTGCGCAGTGTGAAATATATATTCGACAATGAAGCGGCGCCCACACACCGTAGCTTGCGGTATAATCGACGCGGTACCAAAGGGAAATGAACTGGGCGGCCTGGGACAGTGCCCGGCTATACACGAACAAAGCGTACCTCAACGAAGCACGAGAAGGGAAGAGGAGCGCGCGAAAAAGTGTGCATCTCGGATTCGGCGTCGATGAATCCGTATGCGGCTCGCACCGATCGGCCCCGACAGGCGAGCAAGAGCACGTGTGAAATATGCAGGCTCCCTGACCGGAATGAAGCTCATTTCCCGCCACTATAGGGGCACCCATGCACGTGTGTACAAAGCGCGGGAAGGTCGACCTGCACGTGAAAGAGTGAGAGAAAGGTAAATACATTGTATGCAAGAATATAAAGCGCGACAGCAAAACCATCGCTTTTATGTTACGAATCGAATAGGCCACGTGCAATCAGGAAATTAGAAATGGCGGAATCATTCGGCCACAGCGCAGTAAACAAAACAAAAAAATTGGGAAAAAAAAAGCAAGCGGTGGAGGCGCACGTGCACATATAGGAAATGTGTAACCATTCGCGACGAGATCCGGCTATAGGTTGGCTATCCGCACTTCCCCCCGGAAATGTGGATTGGCGGTCGGCGGCATGTACACAACGCAGTGGCGCTTCGCTGCATGTGGTTTGAGCCGATTGTCGGTGAATGAAATGCGTTGACTGCAGTTTACTGATAATATTTACGTTCCTATCTGCTGAATCGACGCACGAAGCCCATGCAGCGTTACTAGCGTGTCAAGCTCGCCCTGGCTGGCTGACTGCGCGCTTTCGCACTAAATCACACTTGTATTGTGTTGTTGGTACGCATTTCGCTTACGTTCCACCAACTACAAACTCCTCATGCACGACTGCACTACTTATTAACATCTTGCTAATCTGAATACTATACAATAAAAAGAAGGAAACATCGAAAAACGCCCTCATATCGGTGCGACGCGTTCCGTGTCACTGTTTGCACCGAATACGCATGTGCATTTTTTGCCTCATTCTGTTCCCCATTAAATGTGGGACAGTCGATAAGTCTAGCCAGGAAAGCTTCAAGGCTGCCAGCGCTTTGCGTTACATTCACGTTTAACACGTACACACATGTTCACGCACCAGTAAAACTTTCAAGCTCATAAGAGTTCTGCAGAAAGCTTTCATGGAAGGATTACGTGCCTATGACAGTGACAAAACAACGGTCTACTCATTTCATCCATGGGAAGGACACGTTTTCTTGTTCACTTTTTTTTCGATCGAAAAAAAAATTACCCGCTTTCTTCCATCAGACAATAACAAGGCCACACAAACGCTCAAGAGAGTATGAAAAAAGATGACATTTCAGGTGAAAATATACAACAGTAATGTGAGGCACGTCGTCTCAATTTATTTTAACGTCTTGGTTTCTCAAAGCATTTAAAATCTAAGCACACGGGTGTTTCAGCGTAAACTTCGATGCGTAAATTTTGCCCCAAGTTATAAAATGGAGCTAGGCAACTCCGTTTAAAAAGAGTTTACGTGCCGAAGTGTCACGCTTTACTTGATATATTTACATCACTGTAGTACTATGGCCAGATAAACATAGCTATAGCTCATCGTATAGTTGTTGAAATATATACAGTGCATTAGTTATACAGCGAACAACAAGGTGCAAGTGCGTGGCCTAGGGCATTGTTTTTGTTCTCGACTAAGTTGCTCAAACGCTGCATTCACTCACCATTTAAGAGTCTTCATGTTTGAGACGATTCCAAGTGCATTTTACGATGTGCTTGAAGCAGAAAGCGTCACTCACACTGAAATGATTCTGGTAAATGAAGGGTACGACGAAAATATACGTAGCCCTCCGGAAAGTTGCACATCGCGCATCTTATTGCAGTGCATTACCAGCCGAGCAAGACCACCTGCTTTCACACGTCGTTTCAGGCGTACGTACAAGCAGTTAATTAAGCTCGCGCTAACATGTACAAAAAAATTGGGGACCCTTAAGCTTCACTTTAAGAGTTGAACGCGATAGCTAAATACGGCCCCTAGTGCACGCTTAAGCCACTAAGTGCCTACTTATTCATATGTTTTGTTACATACACATGCACGCACACAAACACGTGCAGAGTAGATTGATCCAGCGCACGCTATTATCGCCGAATGGGCTCGTTTTCGTCATGACACCTGTCGAAGAAATTGCGTTCAAGGGTCCCTGAAACATTTTTTTCAAGTAACAATGAAATGAATTCACGAGAAGCGCTTATTGTCTCACGAATTCAACGCCAAAAAATTTTAACAATCCGTCCAGTGCGAATGGAATTACAAAGGTTTGTCGCTTGCTGCAATTGCATTATCTCTTCTCTCGTCCCGACGAAAGCTCTACAAAGAAACTGCCATGCCTCGTGTCCTGAGCACTTTTTTTTTTCTTCGAATGCGCGGCTTTCTCAATGTGATACCTCACGCACGCGTGGACAAGTAGCGGCCTCCCACGGCTATCTCGGTAACTTGATTTTTCGGTCACAGACACACAGACAATTTTTCCCTCACAACCAACGGGGCCGACACCGGCGGTGGGTTTTCTGCGACACGAGCTCACGTTAAAAAAAAACGCCCTTTGCGAACGCACACCACCAACTGCTGCCCCATGAAAACACGACGTGGCTAGCAGACGACGCAGGGAGTAGTCCACACCACGGCCGGGCTAGACAGCACCTGCGCGCGCTCAGGTGCAGTCTAGCCCGGCTGTGTCCAGACATCGCTGTTTCGGCCAGTTGTCGTGAGGCGGCGCCTCTTTTCAATCTCGCGGCCAAGTGCGCGCTATGTAAAACTGAGACGCTGAAAGGGAGCACAGACGGCACGCGCGCGTATACACGCGAACAATTGTGGAGACGCGTTGGATCGTCAGGAAGGAGGCGGCGAGAAAGTGTACATATAAGGTTGCGAGAGCACACCGATATTTCGGCGCCTAGAAAGTAATGATTATGTGGGAAGTTTTCACTCCGGCTTACCACTGTTGTTTCGTGTCGACGACGTTGTTAGCCCGGCACGCGTGGTATACAGTTGGAGAAACGAAATTATACTCCTGTCACATGGCCACCCCTGAGCTCTGTTAAACTCCGTCAACGTAAATCTCCCCTAGGGAGTTCGACGGAGATTAAGTTGTGGGAGTGTCACACGGCAATGACAAGTTGCCGCGAGGGGGCTCAGCCAGTGCTGTTGGATTTTCGCAGAAGTATCCTAATTTCATCTCTAGATGATTTTTGTGGATCTTCGTTACATTTTTTTACGCTACGTTTGTTTACATTCCGGCGCTCTCGACGAATAGTTGTTTTTGAGCCCGTGTATGAAAGTTATTGTGTTTTCTGCTATCGCGAGCGCACTCCAAGTTGCCCTTGATTAAGGTCGGGTCCTATTAGCCATTCCTGCAGCTGTCGAAGCAGGTGACGATAATGCAACGCTGCCAGTCATTCCTCTCACGAGCAAACTTAAAGACGGCGACGACAACAACCGCACGCATGGACTAAATATTTTTGAATGGCGGCGCCCGGCCCGACTGGCGCGGCACGGTGTGAAGGGCATCGGTGTGGAAAATAGCTGCACTCCGGCAAGCGTATATATATGCAAACAAACACGTTATGAATGAGTACTGCAACAAAGAGAAACGTTTAATATTGCCAAAATGTTATATCATACTCCTTTTGCCTTCATACTCCTTTTGCAAAATGTTATAAATGCTCCTTTTGCCTTCGATTGCGTAAGGATGGCCATGTGCCACGGACCCCGTCTCCTTTGTCGTAAGGACGAGGGAGCTAAACGGTGTTCGTGAGTGCCCGTGTGACAGGGGTATTACGCGGGCTGATGACGGGTGCGGCTGTGACCGGATGCGTATATATATATATATATATATATATATATATATATATATATATATATATATATATATATATCTTGGCCGCACGTGCCGGCTTTTAGCATGCATCATGCAAATCAGCCGTGCGGAAACTGGTAAGCTCTATGGAGGCAGCTCTATGAAAAGTGATTCCCTCTAACAAGAGCTTCTACCTTTTTTTTCTCACGCGAAGCATCTGAAGGGCAAGGCTTATCCGTTCACGGTGTCCATTAAAGTGGCTACGTTGTATGGGACAACGCTCTGGTGGTGTACGCTATACACAAACCATATGTGAGGCACAAAGAAATGTTTAACTTAATCACAATTGTGACAGACTAATATAAAACACCTACATGCACAACTCATCAGACTAGTCGGCGACTTCACTGTAGACGTGTTCAACCTTGTAGGACCTATAGCTTCGTCGTCGACTCTGTACGTCAATCTATGTCACTCAACTTACGTTATGTGAAGCAATGCTCGACTAACGTATGGTCATTCACGGATACAATACCCAGACCTTTGCCCACTCGTCGCGATTCACTTCGGCGTTTCGAGAAGCTACAGCGAAGTAACATATATACGGTAAAACTAGTCCATCCTTCTTGGTGCAAATATGCACATTTACCTGTATTTATTTATTTTTTACTGTAAAGAAGTTTTCCCTTCGTATACGCACTCATCGTGAGCACCGTTGCGACGCTTCGAAACATACTCGTGCCTGCCGGCTTCTTTTGGAATTTTCAGACCATACTAATAACACTTTCTACATCGTACCTGCTTCAATGGAGTGGAATTTGTGGTGCGAGCTGTCGATACTATCCAAATACCATATGGCATAAGGGTGCACAGCGTGCTAGTCGGCGGCGGCGTGCTGTACAGGCAAACAAGCCGAGGCGAACCACGTTTCGCAATAATTACCGATGCGCTAGCACGCCCTGCATCAGTTGCCACACCACCAGCGCGGGCGCAAGGGTGCGCTTTATTTCAACAGCGTTGCTGTGTAAACTCGGCTCGCTACCGTGCAGCGTTTTTGAAAACTATTCGGTGATTACAGCGACGCAAGCGGCGCCACGCGGCTTTCCTCCGAACCTACCACACGGTGATAAGACTGCGGCGTAGTTTGGTCTCGCGGTATTCATAAGCTCTGATTCGTTTTTATTGAAACATCTATGCCTCTCTTAAGCGAGGGAAAGTGTTGTCTGCAGCGAAACAAGGGAGCCTGACCGTCGCACCGCCTATAGTAGCTGGAATAATCGTATAATCACGTGAACGGCTCTCGCAATATTTGTCCTCTTCTTCGTCTCTCACTTCATCGCCTTCAAACACGGCGAGCTACATTTACCTTCGTCATCTTCTTCGGCTGCTGCATTGCTTCACGAAGACGGACGCTCTGCGGCTGAGCCAGTTTTTTTTTCGGCGTGGGATGCAATAACTCTAATGGGTGAGAAAGCGACTACCGAAACAGCGAATGAACGCGTTTTGCTATCGGCCACAAAAACGATAACCACTGTGACTGCTTATCGCTGTCATCAACTGGTGCGAGGGCAGCGTGTCGTTCGTACGCGGAACGTTAGGGAGCACTAGAATCATCGTGCGGATTGACGAGTGAGCGGGTTTGTCACGAGGTATTTTTTTTATTTCTCGGGCATTCGTAATTAGCAGAAAAACACTAGTACCTAACAGATATAAAGTTCAAAACTATCTATTTGAACGGTTTCCAAACCGATCTACAACTTTCTCATTGAATTTTTTTATTTTTCTTCGTTCCGTCAAAAGTTAGTTAAGTAAACAGATCTAATTAAACAGTACTTGAGAACACAAAAAATAGTCTGACTAACTCCAGGCAACGGTGAGCAACATGCATTTGGTCCCGTCGTAATTACGTGTTCCAGCACATTTTTTTAAACTCTGGCTACAGATACATGAGACAGCATATATATATATATATATATATATATATATATATATATATATATATATATATATATATATATATATATATATATATATATATATATATATATATATATATATCCGCAGTGAGGCGCAGTGTGGCGCACGCACGGGGTCAAATGTTGCCACCCGAACCGCGCTGCTTCGTTAGCTCCATTCACGTGCGTTTGCTGGCGACCCCGAGACTTCCATTATCTCGTTACCGTCCAACCTTTGGCGCCGCGGATGGAGCATCCTCCCCTTCAAATCCTTTTCACCAATCACACAATAGCGACTCCTCCATTATATTTCGCAAAATATTTTGTGCTGCCTAGAGGGCGCTTATGACTGGGCAGTCGTGCGTGCTCTTAAGAACGACGCCTTCGCACCCACACGCGTGTATATAAACATTCTAGACAGGGTACAGGTCGCGGAACGCAAACAATGCGGCTGCGGCCAATTTGGAAGGCACCAACCACATAATCCGGCCTATAAAGTGCGTAAAAGTATGTGCGGCTGTGTATCCCCGCTAAGACAAAAGACAGGTGCTCTTTTTTATATACGCCTACATGGCTATCGTTATATCCAGGGGCGCAACCACTCATATTTCCAGCCGCGCAGTTATTTATGACCAACAGCTAGGTTCTTTTGGTTGCAAGCACTTACCTTTTTACTTTATTTTAGCTTTCTTGCCAGGGGGTGATGAGAATCCCCTAATACCCAAAGGGGTCGTCAGGTTACTGTATGCTCTCACATATCATGTATAGTATCTCGAACGTGCACGCCACCTCCATTATACGTGTGTGTCCGCCCTGCAGCAGTGTTCCTCGGTTTTGCCTAGCACGTTGCTAACATGACATGGGGAAACATGAAGGGCCACCAACACGTTTTATTTTAAAACGCAGTATAGGAGCCGCAAAAGCCTTGAAGAATTATATACCCATATGCTTATTTTTAGTATGATACAAAATGCCGTGAAAATAGTTTTCAAACAGAATAAGAACAACACTTCACTTTCATTAACCCAGAGAGCCGTCTAGCTTCAGTACAGAGCACTCCAAAGTGGAATTCAGCCACTCGATCAATCAATTGATTGAACAATGTACCCAATGAAAGAAGCTGTTGATATAGCGCTTTTCGTATACTAAGAAGTCATTCGACATAGCAGACTATCGGCAGCTATAGAGGCAATGCATCACCAACGAGCGGAATCAAAGGAAGAGGTGTGACAGAGGAAGGGGGTGTGACAGCCAGCAGAGCATCGCTGAAAGGACGCCGAACTCCCGTCATGTTGAAGTATTGCACGCCCCTGCTCGACTGGAGGGGAACGCAACGCGCGTCGTGTCTACCCTGTTGGCCGGCCGCCATTTTTTTATAGCCCAAACTCCATAAGCGCGAAAATGCACGCGACAGCGACGAGCGATGCTATGAGCGACGAAACAGGGCGTTCGCGCGACGTGTCGCGTGCTCGTTTTCGCGCGATCGCTCGGTTCTCCAGATTTGGAAACCGTCGCTCATCGCCCGGAAGTGCTGGGCTCAAGCAGCCAATAGCGAAAAACCGGAAAAGACGAAGACTACATAGGTGCACCTGACCCTGCCCGAGTCACGTATGCGCAACAAGAAATAACGCAATGTTTATTAAGCATGCGTATATAAAAAATGCTGCAAGGCAATAATAAACACTTTACGTTCCATTACACAACAATATATCTTATTTTTAAATTGGAAACCGCTCGCTACGCGGTTTTCTTGGTGCGAGTTGACGGCCTCATGCCAGCAACAGTGGAATTCGCTCGCCGAAGCCGTCGCGTGAATGAGGTTTGCCTGCGCTAGCGACTGATCGCGCGACGCCGATCTGCGTCGCGTCGCTCGTCGCTGTCGCGTGAATTTTCGCGCTTATGGAGTTTGGGCTTTATAGTGTGAGCGTAACTGGGGAACACGGGGATATAGCCAGGCAACAGGCGCGCGTCGCAAAGCTATTTTGGGTATGGATGTATGCTATGAGTGAAGCCGACGCTTGGGCCAAGGTCGCCTCCTGGCGGTTTGTTAAGGCGTCTACAAAACTGCTCTTCTGTTACAAACGCGCCGAGAAGACGAGCACGTAGAAATTACGTATAGAAAGAGCTAATCACGGCTGTTACCGTCGTGATGCATTATTCCCCTTTACCAAGCGCACTGTGACTGGCCAGTGTTAGATATAAAATGCGCGTTTGTAAGGCACCTACAGGGTAAGTGGCAGTGGCGCAGTGGGTATACCTTGCCCGGCATATGTTGTGGAGATCATGGGCTTGATTGCCATTGATGGAATTTTTCTTTGCTTTCTGATCATGAGTATTCTTTCGACATCACTTTCGTGATGGAAATGCGTGAGCCCCATCGCGTTGATCTAGTGGCTAAGGTACTCGACTGCTGACCCGCAGATCACGGGATCGAGTACCGGCTGCGGCAGCTGCATTTTGGATGGAGGCGAAAATGCTGTAAGCCCGTAACTCAGATTTCGGTGCACGTTAAAGAACCCCTTCGGTGCACGTTAAAGAACCCCATGGTGGTTTCACTTTCCGGAGCCCTCCAATACGGCGTCTCTCATAATCTTATGACGGTTTTGGGACGTTAATCTACATATCAATAAAATAAACGAAATCGACGGCAATACGTCACGAGTCTTGGTGGAGCAACGAGTCCTGATGGAGAACGAGTCCTGGTCTAGAACCGTCCACTCAGGAAGCAGAAAAACAATTAAATAAACATTCTACAAGCGTGAGCTACTGACCGTGGATGCGGACTACCGCATAACCAACTTTGCATCAACTTTCGTTCTTTTCATAAGCAGTATACCATGCACTATGTCATCCGTGAACGCTATTTTCACTGAAATGCACTCTGTGCCTACAGCAAAATAGACTACACGTGACACTTCAGTACATCAAAGTGTGAAATTTGACACGAGTTGCAATCAAAGGACAGTTGACAAACAAGCAAGAAAAAAAAAGCGGCGAACACCATATGATTTTTTTTCTTTCCACTATCAATTAGATCTCGCAAGGGCATATTCCGTGTGATGTACACACCGTGTGTGCCCACATAACTACGTATTTATTTTGTAATTTAACCAGCATGTAACTATCTGAAGCAATCATCGTGTCAGTTTTCGTTTATTGAATGCAGCGCCTCTCTCTATTTCTGGCAGGAAGGTCGCCGCCACTCCAGTTTCTACACTAATAGGTGCATTACACTAACCGATATCGACCAGTTGCAAACGTAGCACAACCTGATTGATGTATAAGTACGCGCCGACTGCGGGAGCCCGGCACACACCCTTCACCAAGACAAAGACCATCGTCCGCGGTAACGCACAGTGCTGTGTCTCAAAGCACTCTCATACATTACCTCCGACCTAATATCATTTCTGGTAGAAAATGAAGAAGAGAAACGAATGCGCGGTCTCAGCTATGTAATACGCTAACATAAGCGCGTTCTACGCTGCACATAACTGCGCCACTCCCTTACAGCGGATCAAATCGGCGTTGTATGTGCGTGTAACAGGGCGACTATGTTCGTCTGTACACGGTACACCAGCCCGAACACGCGGGCCCTCGACTTTTCACTTGTGTCGTCAACGTACAACGAACATCCGGAAACACAATCAGACAGAGTCTATAGAGCCCCGACCATTCGTCTCAGGCAGCCAGGGATCGCGAGGGGCGGAAATAGAGAAAGTATAGAGCGAGAAGTAGGGTGATAGAGTCGCCTTCTTCGAGCTGCGCAACGTAGACAACAAGCGCGACGCGAAAATCACCGCCCCATTCGGGTCGTGGTCCACTCAAACTACCGGCCAGAAAGCTGCTCTAAAGGGACACCAGCGAAAATGGCCGATAACAAAGCGGGGGGAGGTTTTGGATGAGCGAGGGGGGCTCTGCTAAGAACGACTCGAAACGGCTCCTAGTCGTCGTCCTCCTTGGTCGGCTCCCGGCGACAGTATAAAGAACGTTACGGGCTGACGTACAGGGGAAAAAAATAAAAGAAAGGGTAGAAACGAAAATAGCGATATCGACCCAGGGTCAAAATAAAGATGAAGCCATGTCCGGCAACGCGCTGTTGCGAGCCCTTTATATATTGCCCAGGCAAGAGGTTGGGCGGAGGGTGCGACAGACCGGCAGAGGGAGCCACTTCCGACGACAACAAATTTGAGCGCGCGGATAAAATACACACAGGAAATAAAAGCGGAAGGACGCTGTTGTCGTCTGACGAATTCTCGCTCGGAAGAAAAAGGTGAAGAGGGCCAGCCCGTATAATAGCGGCGTCGTCCGGTGAACGGTTGTATTGGTTTAGCGCGTCCGTTGGGGCCCCACAACCACCCTAGGCACGGACACCGAAAGCTAGGGTTGGAAAAAGGTGGGACTGGGCATAGGAGGGGGCGGGCGGATGGTCCGGCTGCTGTTTACCGGTACGGGAGCAGTTGGTGAAAAGTCTTCCGGAAACGGTTTCTTTGCCCGAGACATTTCCATCGCCGCCGCCGCCGGAAGCGTACGCACCGAGGGAGTTGAAGGGACGCTAATCGCACTCTCGGGTCCTGAAAGATCCAGTTAGCGGCCGACCGCGCCCTCCTACTCACGCTTTCTTCTGTATACACGCTCGACACCGCAAGTCCACTGGTCCCCGACCGCCGGCGGGCGAATCTGCAGGGACTGCTTGTTCCCTTCGCGGTGACGAATATCAGCTATAGCCGTTTACTCTCTACAGCATGCATGCGAATACTTCGCGCGCTACCTTTACGCGATATCTAAATGCAAGTAGGAAAAAGAAAGGAGCCGAGACGAACAGTGGGGAAGGCGCTGGCGCGTACAACTAGCCCATTGTGCCACGGATGGAGAAAGAAAATGGCTGAAGCGTGCCGGAACACCTTGCACTAGCCGTTCCTATCTGATCACACACATCTGCGTAGTAGCACGGCGCACTGCCGTCACGGCCGCGCTCCGTCGACCCTTCCTCTTCCGGAAGCTGGCGCAACACTGCCAACTTCAAAACACATTGCGGTAGTTTCACGCCCGAACAAGGACTGTGCACAGCGGCCGATGGAGGCGATATACGGAACTCCCAGAATACACCAACGGGACGACCGTCTCTTAGAGGAAGTGTAGCTCCAGTTTCTCATTTCTTTTTTATTTTTATTTTTGTTATGTTTTGCACCTGTCTTTCAAATTTGTCTTTTTTTTTGCGTGGCTACTGCAGGCCCACGCGGTCATTTCCGTTAGCGCGATAAGTGCTAACACGGCCGCAAGCGCGCGGCTCTCTGGTGTGGTACGTAGTGTGAGTAGTGCTACGCAGCTGATCCCAGTGTGTTATCTATAAGGCACTACTAGCGATGGGAGTTGCGCGCGCCACAACTTCCGAGCTTGGTGCCATTCTGCACAAAAAAAAACAAGAAAAAATCTTAACATATGTCGCCCGTGGTAATATCGCCGACCGAGACGAGGACATCGTATACGCGCGAGCATTTGTATAAAGATACCGCGGTGCAGCCAAGCGTCGGCTTGCAGTGTCACGTGCTTGCAATATCCCACCCTGTCGCTTCGCCCCTAAAGATGAAAGCTGAAGAAAATCTAAATAACTCCAGACAAAATAATTTTCATGAGACCTCCTGTCAATCGCGCGCGCATGGAGAAAACCGCGCACTCGTAACGCGATTTCCTTAACTTTTGATGTTCTGGTTATTTCTCTGGGCGATATATTTTGAGATGGTCGCTATCACCTGGAAATTCTTCCCTACCGCCTTTCTGACGTCACCATCACTTCGAGTCTGCCATTTGCACAGGTCCCGTAATTACCACTTTATATTCCGCGCATATATGAGATAATTATAAAGTTGTCTACATCACTGTTTTCGAGTTGAGGTACATCAAAGCCGAGCGTTCTTTGAAAACGTGCCCGGATTTTGCTGACAGTAATATCGCGGCGGCCAGCCGAATGGCTCACACACGGACAAAAATATTGACAGAAAAGCTCATCGCTATTCGGGGCGGCACCACCGAGGAGTATGAGGGGAGGCTGGAGCCCCCTTCGAAAAAATTTTCCCCTGCACACCCTTCGCCCTCACCCCTTGAGCAAGCATAGTAAAAAAAAAAAACAACTCATACGCTATTTTCCTCCCTGCACCCTTCACGAAACTCGGTCGCGGTTGTCGCAAATGCCTCCCCCCCCCCCCGCCCTGGTGTGGAAACATTCCGGCGCCACCCCTGATCATACAGATGGACACTGAAAAAAGGAGTTGTTGGTGTCGTAACAACGCGCCCATGTTCGTTACGCTGGGGCAGCGGAAACGCTTGTCTCCCCCCCCCCCCCACCCACCCACCCCACCTCCTCAACCATTCCACGGGAAGATTCTTCTTGGTCAGTGCGCTACAGCCGCCTCGGTGGTCTATAGTGCTCAAGGTGATTGACTGCTGACCGGAAGGTCGCAGCATCGAATTCCACGGCCGCACATCGATGGAGGCAACACGCTATAGAGGCCCATGTGCTTAGATTCAGGTGCACACGAAAGAATCCCAGATGGTTTCTCTTAATCAGGTCGTGGTTTTGGTGTGTTACACTCCAATAGTTATTATTAGTCAAGACTAGTCAAGAAAACTGGCGAACGTCCACATTGTGTGCAGCACCCCTGAAGGGGATTCGCACGCTATGTGAGCCCGTCAATTAAGTTCGATTACTTCCGCGACATCTCCACAAAAGACAAACCCTTTCAGTTTGCCGTTGTCTCTCGGAAAGAATGTGTTTAGGCGCGTGCATACAGATAACGTGGGGATCGGTTTGCCTCTCGGAGCTCGCATTGAATTCTCAGGTTGTCGAGTGTTTGTTGCGAACGTTTGGACGGCGTCTAACTTTACCATAGCGTCATCAAAAAGCTTCGCCGTTCGCGCGAAACTCACAGGAGGTTGCGTTGCGGCATAAGAGAAACGAAGCGTGTACACCTTGAGAGAAAAGTAAAACCAATCAGTTGAATAACGCCGCAAAAGTCCACACAGACGCTCACAAAACAAATCCCGCTACCGATAAGGGGCACAACCGCAAGGAAACTAGAGCACTCGAGGAACTGCGCGATCTCACCACGCCGCCACGCTTATCTGCAGTTGGCGCGAACCGACCTTATCGGACTTTCTCCTCGCTGGGCTGGATCGAGATCGGTCGCTGTCGCTGCATATGCTTATCTCGCCGCGTCACCCTTCCGTGCACCTAATTTCTCGCGCGTGTATACGCGTTCCAGTACGTGAGTCGCGCTCACCGTGCTGTTCGCTCATTATTAAAGGGCGGAATAGTTTTCTTTCAACAGTGCTGGACTTATTAATTTTTTTCTCTCATTTTCACGGGACATAATGCGAGCGGTGTCCCAGTGACACATTGCCTACAATCTATGCGCGCAAGAGACGCGACCCGCATTCGCTTCAACTGTCGCCTTCGAACGCATAACCGCGCTAATCTATAGGCTGACGGCGCATTAATGAGGCATCGTGACACGCTCGACATGCTTGGGGGGAATTGAATAATGACCGGCACTACATAGCCCAATCATGATGTTCGGACTTTACTCCTATTTTATTAGCAACAATAATAGCACCGGCACAGCTAGCGTCCAGCTGTAACATGTGCAACGAATACACCAGCTTCAAAACATCAGTTCGCAATGTGAGCATCGCAAGCACTATTTAAAGCAATGGTTCTTCATGACTTCCTTTCAACAACAACAACAAAAAGTATATATATACTAGCAAAGTCCTCGCTGGAAATTATGACTGATCAGCCTCATTAAAACAGAAATTAATTGCCGTTAGAGACTGCTACAGAAAACAAAAATCATTCGGTTTAGTGTGTGCCATGGAAGGTGTTCAGCGTCTCGTGCACGCTTATCAAGACGCGGACAAGACTAGACGCCGGGAAACGACCACTCCACTGTTTTCCTATAACGAGATTATTCACACACACACAAATACATACATACATACATACATACATACATACATACATACATACATACATACATACATACATACATACATACATACATACATACATACATACATACATACATACATACATACATACATACATACATACATACATACAGCGGAGCGACAGACTCACGCAATCAGGAGCTTCGCCCATAAAAAAATCACAGCAGATCCACGGAGTGAATGATCAGTGGGCCGAAGCGTCCATCCGTGTAACCGTCCGTCCATGCTTGCACTCATGCATCCGAACACGTTCGAGATGACGGCGCGTGGGTAACACCCACGAGACGCGGGCCAAGGAAGCCGAGCGCAAGCGTCTTCAGTGCGCCCGCCACTCTGCTCCGTCCATGCTCAACCAACAATCCGCCACGTATGGTGACTATCCAGGAGACTGAGAAAGGCACTCGTTGGCAAAGCGCGCGCAGCAGCCAGTCGGAGAGTAGCGGCCCTTCGAAGTGTAGCTAAGACTAAGTGTAGCTAAGACTTTTTATTCTCGTCTCTTTTCTCGGTTACGCGTGACTAGTCAAAAGGTTAGACTATAGGAGCTTCGCCCCTAAAGATGAAAGCCGAAGAAAATCTAAATAACTCCAGACAAAATAATTTTTATGAGACCTCCTATTCATTTTGGTAAGTTTGTGCTCTGGTCTGCTATACTATTTTCACTTTGGAAAGAGTGTATATGGGGCGAGCTGCAAACTAAGCATAATAATTTTTTGATTATTTGATGTGTGAGGTTTAACGTCCCAAAACCACCTAATCTTAATGATGATGGGGTGATCGACCGAAATTTCCGCGTCACGGCACCTGAAAATGCCGGATGTCGAGTCGTGCGCGACTTGTAGAAGTGCTATGCTCGGCTTGTGGCCCTGACAATGAAAGGAAGGCCGCGAAGCATCGCGTTTGACTATGGTTGCTCTTGAAGGGGCAAAGGACTGGCAAGCGACAATTCCATTGAAGGATGGACGCTTCTCCCTCTCCCGGTGGCACCCCTTGCTACAAGACTAGACGCGATAGCGGGAAGACCTGGCTTTCGCTCGGGTTAGCCGCGGGATTACCTAACGGGCACACAACTACGCAGGCTCTTGTGTATCTCGTTCACGTGTATATGCCACCAGAGATCGAACCCTCGAACCTTTAAACAACAGCAGCACCTTGTCGCACTACCTTCCACTCTTAACTCGTCAAAGTGGTGATACTTTGAGCGGCCATTGTAGTGCGTCATCAGCAAGTCGATGAAAGCGGGTAGCATATTGGCATCGTGTTAATGCAAGAACAGGGAAAGCAGTCAATGAACACACGAATGGGGCAAGCTAGGCAAAATAGTGACATGCAGGGCAGAATAAAAACCTCTATTTTATTGTTCTACATTCGGAGAAATGAAAGGAGTGGAAAAGAACGGAAAAAACAATTTTAGTCCATTGAATAGGCCAACAGAAAATTTAATGCATTCACTCCATTGCCTGTTGCGTACGCTATTCGTTGCGGTTCTTGGTACTTGGGAAGTAAAAACAGCGCAAAAACATAGACAAGAACACAGGAAAAGACGACACCGCGCTGACATCAGCGCGGGGGCGTCTCTTTCTTTGTCCTTGTCTACATTTTTTGCGCTGTTTTTACTTCCCAAGTATATGAACCACCAACTAGCCCAACTTTCGCTATTATTGCAATTTAGTTCTTGGTATTTTCCTAGGGTGCAGCTGGGAGCAAAAAGGAACGCAAGAGCATGCGTATACGCAAGCCGCTATAGGGGTCCCCGGCACTGAAACTAATAGAGCATTTAGTGAACTGTTGCTTGAGGTTGTCTTAAGTCTTTCGCGGTCGTAAGTCACGTGAAGTCTTTTCAGCTCAAGTGATCCGCGTCACAAACGTATAATTAGTGTTAAAACGTCTCAGCAGTGCGTGTGTCTATGCCCTTGCTCGTTAAAAAAAAGCTGTGTGTTGAGCGACGAGCATCTTAATTATAATTCTTCCCGTATAACCAGCCATATATGCCTGCCTGCAGTCATTCTTCTTCTATCGCTAAGCTCGGCGCGAGTTAAGCCGTTTTGTTGTCTTGCTGATTTCTTTAGGGGTCATCATTCATTAACCTTGTCGAGAACGTCTGACATTGAGCGCGCGCGCACGCGTTTAGGGTGATTAAATTAGCGATTAAACTTACACTCGCTTAGATGACGCATACGCGCAGACTAGTGAGAGCTGTGGAACGCATACTACATCGGCCGTGCTCTTTCCAACTACTGGCCAAGGGCATGGCACGCGGAAGCGCTCGGTCCTTCATAATGCCTGCAAGGCTCTAGAAACCACTCGAGACCTCAAAGCTCCGATAACGCTTCATTCAGCCCGACGATTAGGGGTGCCCAGCCGTGGCAAATGGGCAAATTCGGGTCTTCACAGACGGTCGCACAAGACTGCATAGCTCTATTAGTGTATTTACTGTACATACCTCCAAACCAAAACCGTGAATGCTATAGTTATACAAGGCCGCTTTTTTTTCCTTAATATTCGCTCCCTAGAACAAATTCAAAGCGTGCTTTGTCTGGATCATTATTTCGGCGTGCTCGCGCCACTGCCGCGGTGAAGAGCTGACCATTACACGCTCACGTGTTCGAACGGTGGCTTAGATTTCCGCGATTCAATTTTTAGCGACGAAAAGTGTGCTCGAGTGCCGAGGTAAACGCGCTGCTCGGGCTTTGTCTCTCGACTCCGCAAGAAAAGCCGCTCAACTGAGGGTGACGAGACAGCCTTAACACGTGTATGTCTTGCGTATACAGTTAAGGAACAACGAAGTCCACCGAGTCTGCCCCTAGCTCGTTTACAGCGGCTTCACAGGTTCTGTTGTGCCGCTTCAAGAGGCTCCATTGTGCAGCGCTCATCGAAGCGGTAGGTAAACAGCGTCGCTCGCATGCTCGTCTCGCTTGTGAGCATGTTGTTGAAAGAGGAGGTTTGTCGCGTCGCTACCATGTGCGCTACCGATCTTTCTTCACTTGGATTTGTACGCAGTTCGTGTACGTCCCACTAAGCTGCTCTTGTTTTTTTTTTCTTTCCTCATGCAGCCTTCTTCAAATCTTCATCGAGCCACTTCGGTACGCAGCCCGTATATAGTAGAACACTCGCGAAACGCACGCATCGCGCGATCGCAGAGTTCGTATATTCACCGTGCGAAAACAAACTGAGTCTGTGATCCGAGCATTATGTTTCGAAGAAACAAGCCACTCTAGACACCTTCATGGGCTTCAGGGCTCTCAATTTCTTGTCACTCAGTGATTCACACGCAGTGTTCACATTTGAATGCGAGTCGCTTTGTTGCGCGATTATGCACGTGGGACGCCCGAGTCACAAGATCGTACGCGCTACTTGGAGAATGAAGTATGTGATGGGGACATGGACTGGACGGTCTCGACATGAATCAAGCACGAATTGTGGATTAACTTAACACAAAAGCGTTTATGTCGGGATCCACCAAAGATTCCCGACGTCATACCCGCACCGGAAATGACGCCGGGCAGCTTTAGCCTTGACCGTCCACAGGTTAGGACGAGGTTGTGCAGGCTGAGACGGTCCAACAGCATTAAGTGTCGTCGCTCGTTAGTGTCATGATGCTGTATGCTTGCTTCACGGCACTTACATGGCTCAGTTTTTTTGGTCGCTTCATATTCTTGCTGTTTCATGCCTCTTTCTATTTATCACTTGTTTCCGTCTTATTTCTATCTTTTTTCACTCTTTCTCTCTTTTTCTACATTTTGCCATTTCTTTCTTCCTCGTTCTTACCTCCTTAATCCCTCCTTTTTACCCTCGCATCTGTCCTCCTCACGCTCACAATCCTTTCCAACAACCCTGCTATTGTAGACTATACAAAGACATCCCTTACAAAAATCCTATATATGGACCTATATAAAAATCCCCATATATGGCTACATCAGGAATTGGGCATATCTGGCCCATATATGGAATCCCCATATATGGGCCGTATATAACCTGATATGTCCAAATCCTGATATAGCCATATATGGGCCTTATATCCCCATATATGGGTGTTGCTGTATATGGCCATATATGGCTATATATAGAAGCATCCATATAAGGTCTTATATGGATGCTTTCATATATGGCCTTATATGGATACTTTTATATAAAGCCATTAAAATGATTCATCTATATTAGTTCAGCCTGTGTCACCGGCAAAAAATATAGCTGCTCAAATCATTCTTCAGCTAGAAATATACCTGTTTGTTGAAAGGTCTGCATGCAGTCACTATCATCTCCAAAATAAAGGCAGTACATACCCCCTGAACATTCTTGTTCAATTAAGTTATCCTCATTATATCTCAAGTTATTCTCAACAACTATTGCTAGAATGTAACTTGGCATCATATTTAAAGTTTGTGGTGGGCACATGTCACTGTTAGTCCACTTTTCCTGAAGAGATACATTCTTTGTGCTTAAATTTATTGCTTACTTATCGACACTTTTTATTTATCTATTTATTTCATTACCCACAGCACCAATTGGCATTACATTGGGGGAGCATTTACGAAAAGTAGAATACAAAAAATACATAGTCAGCCAAACAAATAATCAAAGTCACCTGAATCACAATCTGCAAGAGAAATTCATATATAAATCGGAACATGTTCTAACATATAAATCGGAACAAGTCTAACATGAAATAAAACAAATATTTGGGAGTGTAGAGGCAATGCTAGAAGGCAGCTGGTTTCATCTTGTAATTTTTTTTGTAAAAATCATTTTGAAACACGTCAGTCTTGCATGCGATTATTCTTATCTTGAACCTATGGTCAACACGGTCTGAGAAATAGTACAGTGCAAGTAAATATTCCGCTTTATCGATTCCGACTTGACAAAAATAAGTAGCATAAAAGAACCCAATTTGAGTTTCGTAAAGATATTTTTCAGAGTGTGTTATGTTTAAAACTTTTCTCGCGTGTCAATGGAGCGTTCATAGTCAGTCAAAACGAAATATTGACTTGCTATTGACAATATGAACTGCGTGTGCATTGAATAACTTAAATGAGTTGATAATCAACTTTTAAGGAGTTCGGTAGAAAGTGATTGGTATGCAAGCTTGTTATGTACAAGTATTGTGACTAATGACCTATAGAACGACTGCTAAAACTGGTGTCTATAGGTCTCTGTGCGCGTGGGAACGGAGGCATTTAACAATATTTCTTGCCAACGGGACACTAAAAATGTACTTTGTAAACGTAATACGCTTTCCATTTTGCCAATAATGCATCATTAACGTAACAGTGGTAAAGAGCTCATTCTGCAGAAATTATGGCGTAGGCATCGGTGGCTCTCCATGAAAAATCGTCTTGTCAATGATCGAAAATTGAGAGAATGCAAATAAAACAAATATTGTAAATTTTCGGGTTTGAGTGATGATCGAAATCATGCAGGCAATTTGCATGGCATGCAAGTGCTCTACCACACAGCTGTGCATCTGCTTGGAAATAAAGCATGAATAACTTCCTCTTGTTGTAAATGCAAGAAAATAACTGTCATGCTTAACAAATACATGTATCCTGCATACAGGTTTCACAACACAACATTTATTATTGCAGCTATATTGCATGATACAAGTGTGCATTGTCATCAAGTATCACAACACGTTATTACCAACGTGACTTTGCGGTCTAAAGACAGCCAACCATTACAAAAGGTACACTGGTTACTGCACGTATTCCCTCATGACTGCGTAGTGGGTGCATAAAGTTCTAAAACATGTTACACACATTATATTGAGAAGCACGTTCTGCTGGGCGAGTTGGTACTTCATCTTAACTTAGTTGCGCGAAAAAATTTGAAGTGCGAAAGGAAGACACGTGGACACAGCGCACACTAACAACTGAAACTTCATTGGAGAAAACAGACATATGTATGTGGTTACGACAACAGGTGAGGTGGAAAAAAATGACTAGATGAGCAGACATCTCATCATTTTCTTTCACAGTGTGGACATCGTGTGGTGGACGGCACTGCGCTGTCGTGTGGGAAGTATTATTTAGAATTTATTGATATAATTGTAGATCACAAAGCTTCTCTAAAGGAATTAACAACCATTCTCTAACCAATCATCATATTGTAGAGAGTGTGGCTGCGCGCCCTTGTTTGGAATACGGTAGTTAAAGCTAGATTCAGTGACACGGTATAGCGCGGGAAATCGGAGAGGTGTATTTCATAAACAAAGCTGGGGATTCATGTGTCACGTAACTCTCACCTATGTTGCTTGCTACTGAGGTAGCTTTCCTGGAAGCGCATCATTTATACAATCTGTCTGCTCATCTAATCCTTTTCTTTCACCGCACGTGTTCTCGTAACCGCATATATACGTATGTCTGTTTTCTCCAACAATGTTTCAGTTGTCAGTGTGTGCTGCGTCTAGGTGTCTTCCTTCTGTATTTCAATTTTTTCGCGCAACTCGGTAATTACATAATATTTCTTGTTCTTTAAACTATGTTACACCTTTTTTACACAAAATGCAGCCATGTGCGAAACCTTCATTGAGACACTTTCAACCTTCTCAATTACACAGTACTATTCCACAATTAAATTTGTTCAAGTAGCATCATGCAATAAAGAGTACACACTAAGTGATTGAATTACGCACAAGAAACAGGATCGATACTGCTATCACGTTCAACTGTGAAAACGGAGCTTAACGGTCCCCCAATTTTTTCAAACAGTAGCAAGCCCTAATGCATCATACCAGTTTATTTGTCGGCTTGCGTAAAACTATCTACAGTGCTCACGGATTAAAACGTGACATCACATTATTTTGTGTAACTATGTATGCGGGTATGCGCAGTTCCTCAAGATAACTACGCGATTTTGCGACATCAGTAACGATAATGTCGCCTGTGATGTACGCATTCCAGTCAAATTTACACTTATATCACCCTGATTGTAGATGGCGGAAACAAAATTACGGGCTATTCTTGAGTTTTTCCATTTGGATCCGTGACATAGCACCCTGTTTTGAAGAATCAAACTAGCAACAAAATTTTAACTGCGTGTCCTTATCAAAACACACGTAAATATAAAAACAAGTGGAACGTAGACGAATAAAGATAAATTCAAACGCAAGCAAATTCAAACGTGGGCTCATAAATCTCATGACACCCTTGGAGTTGGAGATATGCAACTCTTTTTTATTTGTAATTGCGCAAGTTGTAATTTATCCTTGGTTTTTCCTCAAGCGTTAAAATGAGAAAAATACAACACAAGTATATTTACATCAATATATTTATGAAAAGTACAATGGCACGAAACCAACAATTTCCTGGCGTAGATTTTTTGATTAAATAGAGCACTGTCTGGATCAAGTGAAAAAAAAAGAAAGTGTTGTCGTATCGCTTAAACAAAACAGCCTAATGACGTAACCACGATTAGCATAAAGTTATTTACTCAGCAAGCATGCAATGTGGTATGTTTTCGAGTTATCATAATATTTATGAACAACGTGCGAAGGTAATGAAAATGATGAACTTACCTTAACATTTAACCGAGACTTGTCTTTCAAGGAGCCTGTTAATCCTGATAATCTATTCACACCTTAAAGCCACCACGTACATTCGTACTGCTTTAGGAAGAAGTTTTGAAGGAACGCTTGCCCGCAGGCGTAGGTATCCATTTTTTTCTCGCACGAAAAGTTCACGATCGCCAATCCAGCAGCGTACAGACGCACACGCACACAAAAACACTTCCACGTCCGTCCACAATTTCGCCACGTACAGCGAAGTAGATTCCTGAGAGCTGCGCGATTATCTTGTGTAAATTGGAGCAGTAGTTGAACACGAAATATAAAGCAGAAGGAATGAAAATTAACAAACTCGATCAGCACAGCACCCATGACTCCGGCGGGCAAAAAAGCAACAATGGCGCGGATGGATACAGTGCATGCCATGCACATCACAATGAACATTACATTACTCCTTGAGATCAATGGTTTACGCACTTTTCACTAGAACTAAATTTTCCTGAGCTTATTGGCGAACGACGTTTCATTTTTTAACAATTATTGACGCAATGTTATTACCATACGACTGAATGTTTGTGCAAACTATTTTTTTCGTCGTTACTTGAAATGGGCCGCGGCACTCTCTTTCCTGCTGTGTGGACAGACTGGTGTAAGCTACGGCAGGGCTGCAGGGCACACGTGCGCTTCTTCGAACTACGTTCTCCGAATTGTCCACCCATCGGATGGGCGCCCTTTTTTGTATTTTTTTTTACTGTGCGCACCCCTTGCAACCAATGCAGTCAGGCGAGTTTTTTCGAACAATGGATTTCAACTTGCTCCCGCGAGCCGAAAAAGCTGCACGTGGAGGACCTTTGAGACAGGCATTCCGTGGAGCTGAAATCACTGCTTCGTGTACGCTGGCTACGAAGACGCGTTTCAGCCAAATTTTCATCTTATTTCACAAGGACTTATAATGATAACAATATTATTCAATCAACCAATAATCAATAAATCATTTTTAACGTATCCAAGAACAACCACAGGGTTTTTAACGCTGGCGCGCGCAAAAATAAAACAATAATGAACAACACATTACAGGCTGTCCACAGAAAAGCAAATCAATGAAGAGAGCAAAAACGAGCTGTCGAAAAAAATCAATGCACAATGGGACAACAAACAAAAGAGTAGATATTCATGGAATGGGACTGAAAAATAATGTGGAATATACACAACCGTGCCGAAGGCTTCCTGAAAGACGGAAAAGGAAAGAATCTGTGCATAAGCAAATCTACGTTAGGACAGGGCAGCCCTCACTGACAAAACAAAATGACTGTAGACTATGAAAAACATAACGAATCAAGAAAGTTGACGTTAGAGAGACTCGGTATTCTGTAAAGGATAGAGTGTTGAAAGAAGCTGGTAGGTACATGCAACGGTCGATTCTCTCTCGATAACTTACGCAAAGTTTGAAAATTATTACAACCGAGAAGGGCAGAATATCTCACCCTGAACTAGCTTGTAAATAAATAACAGCTCAGCGCGATTCTGCCGGTCATTAACTGGTGGCAAATATAATATTCCAGCAGTGTTGAAAAGATTATAGTGAAACGATGGGGGTAAATGCTTATGAAATTTTTCTGGACTCACTCAGTGGCGCTACTGCTGGATTTAGCAAGGCCATTCCAAATCAGATATGCATATGTACTCATTTTGAGCACGACATCTCACGGTGTACCATTAGTAGAAGGCTGTAGAAGAACCGGATTCTCGCGAGATGTCGAGCCAACAGGAAGAGAATGAAGGCCTCGCATGGCAGCACATTTAATGCAAGTAGAAAAAATTCAGCATGCTATCACAAAGAACACCAAGATAACTGATCTCATAAAACTTACATAACGACACAGTATGACAGCATATGGATTTGCTGTTGGAGTTTTGCGAAATACAACAACAACAACAACAACAACATTAATAATAATAATAATAATAATAATAATAATAATACACTCATATCATTCTGACATGGCCGAAAATATCTAGCCACATTGAATGAAATGCCAGTGTCCTGGTGCCCATGAATCTCTATACGCGAGTGTGCACTTGCGCAGTTTGGTGAGTATGTACCGACATACATATCTTATAAGTAAGTGCACTACCGTGTTGGTGTTGAAAGGATATGGTCGCAAGCAGTTTGAATCGTTACGCGCCTGCACAGCAAAGGGATGTTTACATAATGTAGAGTTTGGCTTAGGTATCACGCCAGCCCGCAAAAAAATGTGTCATACTAATTGTATTCACAAGGCAATGTTTAGGCTAATCATGATGATGGCACGTGCGCTTTAGTGACCTCGACCAAGTAATGACACACCGACACAAAATAGAAGTTTTGTGAATTCGGCAGCCTACGTTAAATGTTGCTATAAAGCTTCAGCATTTCATTACATGGTCCATTAAATATGTGTCACGTGTGAGTCAGTTGCACCTTTCTTAACGTACATGTCTATGACGTGAGATTTATTTCACGCTTGAAAACATTACAATAAATTAATTGTTCACTTGCGCAATCATAATTTTTTTGATAAATTTACTATGTGCACAGCCAGGAACATTATACGTAGCCAAAGGAAACGCAAGATGTATTTTGCAATAAATTAGTACAACTTCCATCTTGATTGTAATCATAATAGTGCCTGCAAGTTGCATTCACGTAAGTTCTTTTTGTTTTTGAAAATACTCCCTTAAATATTGCACTGCGCATGCAATTTTAGTAAATGGCTGCTGAAAGCAATCGCAGATGAGGGGTCAACAGGATTAATAGAAATCTTGTTATATGAAGGGAGCATATAGCCATCAAAACTTTCAAATAATCAGAAATTTTGTCCACCGATGTGGAAGCTAAAAGTGCATTGAAATTACTATTTCTTGCTGCCACTTTAAACAATGCATTAATGTGAACAATATAAGTTGCATGCATTTTGTCTTTACATAATACTATAAAGGATTGCTCTATAATAATAGCGAGGTTCGGAAGCTTCAATACGTTTTGTGACTTGACACGATCCCTTCCTCGTAAAACATGTCTGCTCTTGTATACATTATTTACGTCGTATTAATTGCAACTTATTGTTTCAAACCTAAATGCCATGAAAAATGTACGAGTTAAATTACACGAATGCATGCATATATGCATTCAACTGAGTTGCAACTATCACGAACACAAAGCTGACCTGAAATTTCGGTTTTCTTGCATGGCAGAAACAACATATATATTTAATACTCCTATTGTTATGAAAAATAAGCAGGTCAGCTTTGTGTACAAATTGTTATAAATTACAATTCGCATAAAAGTGTGATCACGGTGCTAAATATATACGTGGTTCATCCCAAATAAGAGAGCACTTCCACGTATAAGGACCCACTTGATATGTTATATATAATGTGGCCGTACCTTATTTGGCCGGATTTGACTCCTTATATGGGCCAACCGCGTCATATATGGCCGTATATAACCCCATACATGAACCGACTCCGCCAGATATACATCCATATATGCTTATATCTGGCCACATATGCTGCCATATATGCCTATATGTGGCCACATATGCTGCCATATATGCTTATATATGGCCAGATATAACTTATATATGGGCCATATATGACGTTCCCGTAAGGGATGCTATGCTCTGGTAGCGTGCCTAGATAGCCTAAAGGAAACGTGGGAGGCCAAGTTGGTCCTCAAAGACCTGGAACACCCGCGGCAACTCGTCGCCAGTGCCAAGAGGGCAGTCGAAGCCAGAGGGTTCCTGGACTACGAGAACCCTCCCACCTTATAAGCTGATAGCAGGAATCTCTCGGAACACTGTTTCGAAATAATCACTTATTTTTCTTTCTCTTTCCGTTCTCTCTTTTTTCCCTCTCTCTGTATTCGTCCTCTCGCCCATTAGGTTATTGTACCCGCGCCGCAGAAATCGACGCGCGTGTTCTAAGAGCTAAGCACTGCCACTTCATCATCAAGATCACTTCTGTTTTCGATGAACCCATTGTCGCACGCATAAACAGCTGGGCTGCTGAAGGAGTCGAAAAACCCAGAATTTCGCCAGAACACTGAGCTCGAAGAAGCACTATATTTGGATAGTTAAGCGTTCGCAATGGCCTCATGATCGCAAGCGGAAGCGTTTACGTCGTGACTCGCTTACGTCGTGCGTTTCTGCGTCCCTCTCTGGCGAGGTATTGATAACGAAATATGGTCACGACCTACACGGCATTGTTACGGTGGCTAGCGCGCATTTAATTTTTTTATTAGTTCTTTTCCGTCACCACATTGTGCGATGCCGCCTGTCTCGTCACCCTGACCACAGCGTGCTTGGGCCTATGTCGACCATTATCGGCAATTGTAGTGAATTCCTTCGCCACAAAACGATGGCAGGCGGCCAGTACATTGAGGTCATTTTGAAACTTAAGTTAAAACACTATCCCCTTATCGGTTCCTACGTGCGGTAAGCTAGCTCTGTGCGAAACAACGTGAACTGTACACTATAACGTATACGGCAGGCGCTACACGTTGAAAGTCTGCGTCGGACCCGTTGCCTACAGCAGCAGCCAGGCGGAGAGGCCCCCGTCTCGCGGCTCGAGCTCAACCGTCGCGCGCACGCGCACACGCACACGCACACACACACACACACACACGCACACGCACACACACACACACACACACACACACAGCGTTCGCAGCTAACCGCTGCCGCTGAAGGAGCGCGGGAGAAAAGGGGCGGTAACTCCGCGATGACGCCTTTATGGGCGTCCGTCTCAATGTAAACGTCGTCCACGCGCGCAGTGATTCGCCTGAGCCCGCGCAGCCGAGAGGCATTGTTTATCGCTCCCGGCTGCCGCCAGAAGCAAGCCAATATTTGTCGTGGACATCAGCGAGGCGCGCGCCGATCCTTTCCAGATGCGTGCTTGTCATTTCCTTTTATACGCAGCCCCATTTATGCCACCTGCCTTCTTCCCCCTTTATGCGCCTCCCTTCCTATTTTCATCATTCCCCCACAATTCATTCTGAGCGCGCTCTCTCTCTTTCCATTTTTTTCATCCACTGCGAGCGCGTCCTTATGATGACTTCCTTCGCCATCGCCCTCCGTTTCTCCACGTCCTTTTTGAAAACCGACTGAGCAGCGTGCGATTTCGAATTCAGCCCGTTTTGATTTTAAAACCAGCGTCAGGGTGGACCACTTTTTCCCGCTAGATTTTTCACCAAGGCGTTTTCTGCTGTTTGCCTCCTTGTCTCGTCGGTTTCTTTCTTCCACAAAAAAAAAAGTGAAGAGAAAAAAAGACACCATCCACGCTGCTTTTGGTGAGTAGGAATATGATCCTAGGCCGGGCAGCACATCTATATTGCGTTTCGGCAGCCGCCCTCCGGCTTTCATTCAAATTCATACTCTCCTTTCCTCTTCCGAGCATCACACCCTCGAGCTTCGTGATGACCAGAACTTTTATGGCGGTGGCAGCGCGGATAGACGCATTAGAGCAAAGCGAGGAGATGAACTGATAGAAAAATTAAAGCAAAAATGCCGAATGGCCTTCTCTTTACCGTGTGAACGGTCTTTTCCTCCGTCGATGTCTTATGCACTACCTATGTAATTATTGTTAGCATTCCTGTTAGACGCGAGATTGGGTAGTTCCAGCAATTCCAGCTAGTGAGTGCTTTATATATATATATATATATATATATATATATATATTGCTCAGAAGAAATCATATTCTGCCCCGCCGCGGTGGTCTAGTGGCTTAGGTACTCAGCTGCTGACCCGCAGGTCGCGGGTTTGAATCCCGGCTGCGGCGGCTGCAATTCCGATGGAGGCGGAAATGTTGTAGGTCCGTGTGCTCAGATTTGGGTGCACGTTAAAGAACCCCAGGTGGTCGAAATTTCCGGAGCCCTCCACTACGGCGTCTCTCATAATCATATGGTGGTTTTGGGACGTTAAACCCCACATATCAATCAGCAAGAAATCATATTCTTGAGGATCACGAGCAAGAGCTTTACAACCACGCATATTTCTGATGTAGTTCTGTCGTCCTGTCATATTCTGTGTCCTGTCGTCTTTCTTGTGCTGTGTCCTGCCGCTTTTCGTAAGCCGTTTTCTAGCTCTATGAGTTGCTACAGGCAAGAACAAATGAGCCGGTAAACTAATTGTGTAAGCCAGCTTTACTAAATTTTTAGGGGCTACGCTCCTAGCGGTGTGGGTCGTGCGTCCCCTGTGTGTACTAGTCACTTCCCGTTATATTACTCGAAATGTCTGCTAGATAGCGGTACTTCTATGCGATGAATATATGATGAATAGATGCGGGATGGCGGTACTTGGAATGTCCACTAGATGAACGGACAGATGGACGGACATACTCACAGATTTACAGACAGACGGATAGGCAGACAGAAAGACAGACAGACGGACGCGGCCAGTGCATGATTCACGATTAGCCGATAAAAGTCCGAAGCTTTGCCCCACTCATCAACCTTCACTCCGTGGATATGCTATGATTTTATTTCTTGCTTTACTAATCTCCCAGGAGCCTCGACGGCGGAGTGAAGGTTTTTACCCAGCATATGATGACATTGTGATTACACAAAAAACTACCATCGTGCTGGACCAGTGCATATGATGCTCGGCTGCTCAGCCGAAAGTAACGGGTTCGATATCGGCCGAAGTAGTCGCATTCCGATAAAGGCGAAATGGTAGAGATCCATGTAGCCTAGTATGCAGCGTCAGTGCATTTGTAGAACAACACCAGTTGGTTCAAATTTATGGAGCCCTCCACTACGACGTCTCTCAATATCATGTGATTTTGGAAGGTGAAACTCCTGGTACTAAAAGGAAATGACGGAATGATATATTAAACAGATTGCAAATAAAAAAAACTGCTTAAAGTGTCCTTATCAGATACATAATAAAATGGCTGGCGTGGTAACTCCTTCAGCAATAGTTAAGAAACCATCAGCTTGAATGAAACCGACAGATTCCGATATATATATATATATATATATATATATATATATATATATATATATATATATATATATATATATATATATATATATATATATATATATATATATATATATATATATATATATTTATATATATATATATATATATATATATATATTCAAAACTGTGCCAGTTTTTGCGCGCCATGGGCGTGTGGCGTGTGGCACAATGTTCGCACACAGTCTGGAGAGATTTCAACCCTCTTTAATTAGCTCTATCAAGTCTCCCATTCCATCCCCATGCACCTCCGTGAATATTAATTAGATCGTGTAACTCGCAGAAGCCGCTATATAGTGAACTAATACGGGTAATTTTCTAAAGACATCGTCGACACACACGGTTTATGTACACTCCCAACAAAGCCTTCTTCTTCCCGCGATAAGGTACTGAACATAAGGTACTAAACATATGGTACTAAAAAATTCGCCCCGTATCTGCATGTTAATCTGCAAATGTCGTCGAAAGACGAGTCTTGCGTGTGCAGAGCGACCAAAACATTTATTTGATGTTCTGCGCAAGAAAATCAGTGAATGGTATTCTAGAGGCACTGCGTTAGAGTGCCTTGAGCGGAGGCGAAGAAGCGCATCAAGTCACGTCACACGTGAGACATGAGCGCCATCTGGCAGTTTTCTAGGACAACGAAGCGCGTGGCTCTGAGACGGCTGTGCGCGCCCGTCTCAGAGGTTATAAGGTGTAGACCGCAAGGCGATGGCTGGGTGCCACCACCATGTCGCCTTAGCAAAGCGTTGGAAACACTCGCCTTTCGTGTAAGCGTTGCATGGTCAGCACAGTGTGATAAAGGCTACGGGCTTTAAAATTACTTATGTATGCATTTTCTAGTAAAAGACGCACATACAGAATATATACGCGTTGTTATGATGCCGTAGATATGCGCGATTATTGCTTTTTAATTGACAATCGCACAAGTATGAACGCTGAAGCTTGAGCAACATTGGTGGGCGCTGCGAATGGAGTCGATCCTTTGGGGTATCCTCTGGTGCCATACAGAGTACCCGGTACTGTTAAGAGTGGACAAACCGACAAATGTACAGACAGGCAGACCAAAATTTTCGCGTCGCAGGTCCCCAAGAAAGACTACCGTCTTTAAAAAGTAGCTAGGGAGAGCTGGAACTAGCATCGCGCCCAATGAAACACACCGCGCGCAACCATGGGGCAACTTCACGCACTCGTGGCGGCAACTGCGGTTATCTTAATCGGTTGTTCATTATCTGGACGGACTATACACCGACGTCGTGAGCAATGACACCATGGAAGACACCTGGCAACTAACTGGCTCGTACGATAACTACAAACGCCATGCTATGTCATAAACTTTCCGATAGTTTTTTTTTTCTCAAGTTGTGGCGAGCCGGTATTGCACCGGCGTGCGTCGCAATAACTGCGGCCGAACGAAACGACCCATCTTGCGTCACCACCGAGCGTTCCTCTGATGCGTGTTTCTCGTAATACGCGGAGCAGCATCCCGCTGACGTCACAGGGCTATAGCCACCAATAATAATGGACCACCGAAGTGGTGTAGCTGCGACTTATGACCCTATCGCCGTAGTGCGCTTCCATGCAGGCCACCTATACGGCAAAACAATCGAAAAGAAACGAGGTGGGCACAGCACTAGACGATAAAAAAAGTCTGAGAAAAGCATAACGCAATTATAATTTTATATATACAGGGTGTTTCGAGAAATGTGTTCATTATTTTTTAAAAGTCAGCAAGAGCCGGTATTTGCTCACCGCCATCAGAGTAGCTTTTTCTGTAACGGCAGGTACCTTAAGAGGGCTGAAGACATCATTTTGAACAGTAGTTGGAGAAGATAAATAATTACCTTTTTATTTAGTGGAGCTAGGCAGTTAAGTCACATGAGAAAATTGAAATCCTTCATGCCAAGAACCCATTGCCGCTTTGAGATTTTGGAAAAGTGGCCTCTAGTAATAATAACAAAAATAATGAATTTCTTCTAACTTCTGCGGAGAAACCAACGCGCGAAAGAGCGCAAGTCCCATATTTGTCTGAGACGTCCTAAATGAGGGAGCTTAGTTATATCAAACATCAACCGACTTTGTTGTGTGGGTGTATGGGCTGCGCTTGCAATTACAGCACGCATGACGCCTATACGTTCTCGAACTGGGAAAAACTGCATCCATGTAACAGATGTTTTGAATAGTGACGCAATTCTAGTCGTCTTTTGTTTCGTTCGTCAGTCCTTTGGTTTCGGTTTTGCCACAGGATATCAGAGAATTCAATTAATTTGCACTTACTACTAGAGGCCACTTTTCCGAAATCTCAAAGCGGCAATGGGTTCTTCGCATGAATCACTTAAATTCTCCCGTTTGACTTAACTGGCCAACACCCCTAATTAAAAAGGTAACCAATTTACTTTATTTGTTACGGTTACAAATAATTTCATAAACTCTCCTTAAACGCCTGCCGCTACAGGGACAACAACTGTGAAGACAGCGAACATATAGCTCCTTATGCTGATTTTTTAAAAGAATATTGGATGCGTTTCTTGAAACGACATATCATCATCAAAGACACCGTAGTGGAGGGCTCCGGAAATTTCGACCACCTGCGGGTCGCACCTCAATCTGAGGGCGACCCGCAGGTCGCGGGATCGAATCCCGGCAGCGGCGGCTGAATTTCCGATGGGGGTGGAAATGTTGTAGGCCCGTGTGATCAGATTTGGGTGCACGGTAAAGAACCCCAGGGGGTCAAAGTTTCCGGAGCCATCTACGGTGTCTCTCATAATCTTATGGTGGTTTTGGGACGTTAAACCCCACATATCAATAAATCAATCACTGAGGGCACGGGCGTAAAGCACTTTCGCCCGCCATCGAGAATGCGACCGCCGTGGCCGGAATCCGTTCCCGCGACCTGCGGGTCAGCAGTTACCATTATCACCAGACCACCTAGGCTGGTTCAACGGAAATTGGGCACTTCGCGTTCCTAAGATGGTGCGGTTGTTAAGCACACGGTGGTTGAAGCTTCACTGCAGTTTTTAGTGTGTATCTGGACCACCAATCATATGCAGAGCGTTTCGAAATATCCACTTTTATCGGTACGCAGCTGACGCAACAAAGCAAATGCGTATTACTTAGCGCTCAGCTGTGCATTGCCGGCCCACTTATAACTCTGCGGTGGGTGCATGAATCACCGCGTGAGTGAACGAACGAACGAACGAACGAACGAACGAACGAATGAATGAATGAATGTATGTCACAGCTATGGTGCACACCATTCGCACCAGGAGTTTCTTTGCTCAGACTGATGATCCCCGATCCATTTCTCCCGCAGCCCAGTAATACTAAGAGCACGATGTCGGAAAAGTGGCGCAGACAACGCCCGCTCCCCGCACACCCGGTTCGTATTCAGCGAAACAATGGGTCGAACTGCGCAGCCATAGCTTCACATGTTAACTGTGCAAAGAAAACCACCTTCTCGTTTTTCCGGTCGCCAGCGTTCTCCATTTACTTGTAGTGGCATCGAACCGGCACCAAGTCCGGGGCTTGGCGAAGTCACTAACGGCGGACACGCTTCAACGTGGTTGGCGCGAACGCACGGTGACCGCTCACCATTGTTGTCTCTGTCAGCGCTGGAAGTCACGTTGGATGCTGGACGCAACCAGAGCGGCAATGGAAAAGAACAAGTTGTGGTAGAAGAGCCACCGGATGGCAGTGGAAGCAGCAGCTGACGATAAAGGGACGGGGAGACGTTAAAGAGACAAAGAGGAGCACGGCTGGCATCAAAGAGAGGCGACGTCACTGATACGCCTCTGGCAGCCACAACGCGCGACGGAGGGCCCCGCGATCAAACTTTTATGGCGGCTCCGAAGCTTGTGCAAACCACGTGGTCCTTCTCGCCAGCCCTACTGGAGTCAGGTTGCGTGGGCATTCGCACTGCTTCAGTTCCCCCAAGCGAAGCTCTTTCATTTTCATCTAGTTTTGCGTTTTGCACGTCACATCGCAACCCCACCTAAGTTCCATTTTTCCTTGCCCGCTCCGAAGCTTTCCTTACTCTTGATATGTAGGCTTTAACGTCCCAAAACCACCATATGATTATGAGAGACGCCGTGGATGGCTCCGGAAACTTTGACCACCTGAGGATCTTTAACGTGCACCCAAGTCTGAGCACACGCGCCTACAGGATTTTCACCTCCATCGAAAATGCAGCCGCCAAAGCCGGGATTCGATCCCACGACCTGTGGGTCAGCAGCCGAGTACCTTAGCCACTAGACCACCGCGGCAGGGCTTCCTGACTCTTCAATATGGCTGATTGGACGTATTGGTGATTCATGATATCTGAAATACGATCACATAGCTTAAACAGAAACTTAGAAAGACAAGGACAAGCGTCAAGGGCATGCGATTTTTCTCGCCTTTCCAGGGCCCTGTATTAGTCGCGCGCTCGTATGTGGAACTCCTTCCTTATTTTTTCGCAATTCAAAGATCACGGTCTGTTCTTGTCTTCTTTGCCACATTACATAAATGTCAGACGGCAAAGAATACGGCGTAGAAAGAAGTCAATGGACCTTTTTCTTTTCATTTTTGGCTGTTTTCCCAATATGTCTCTTAAGAGATGTTGATCGGGATAGACGCTGACTACGACGCACAGGAAGTGAAGTCAAGGCGGTACAAAAGACAGCTAGCTTTTCTTAGTGTGCACAAACACGACCGATGCACCGGCCCAGTTTTGCTCGTCCCCTTCGCAGTTTTCAACTCACTCAAAGTGGTTTGTGACAGACAACGCCTTGCTTTGCTTCCCCGTTTGCGTGCGGGTGTATTTGGAAAGACACCTTCATGCATAATTCGTGCGAGCTGAGCGTCATCACGCGAACGAGAGGACCCCTTTGAGCGAGGCCCATCAATCGACGTTCACGGGGCGGGCGTCGTTCGTCAGTGAGAGCCAGACTCAAGAGCGCGACGTGGGTGTGATGCAATAACGTAATGGCTCCTCGACTGCATAAAGCCGGGAATGAGAAACTAACGCTTGTGCTTTGACGGAAGGACGCTCTTGCAGGCAGGCGAGAAAGAAACAAAACGTTCTCCCGGGAATCTTGCCTGCAGTGACGTCGACGCACACACACACACATAAACACACACAGCCTGTGATCGCCGATCGTATATTTAGGAGTGACTGCAAAATATTTTTCTTGCAAATACTGCCGATAATCAGCTCATCTTATGTACGCTGTTACAAAAAAAAAAGCGGTAGTGTATTAGCCACGAGATCAAGCAGATTCGCCGCCTGGTGGCAACTGGCCGAAGCGGTGAAGTGTGTATTGCTCCTCGGCAAGCCACGTCGTGTTTCTATGTGCGCGTACGTCATGCACGTTTTCAAAGTGTGGTTTGTCCGGT